>NC_056523.1:18939497-18997551 GCF_019175285.1 Sceloporus undulatus | reverse complement strand
TAATTGTCACTTGCTATTTGATGTTCTTTTGTTGTCTGTTTTATTGAATCATTTCCTGTATTGCTATGTATTTATATGTATTATCCTACTAGAGAGGCAGGCTAGCTCCATCAGGCCTCCCTGGTAGAAGATTAACCATCCATTAAGAAGCCAAGCTCTCCCTCCAGTCCATCTGCCTTGGTCCAGACCTCGGAGGTAGACAAGAAGTGCTGGCCCTCATCCCCTTCCCTTCTCCTTTTGTATCATGTTTTTTTAGATTGTAAGCCTGAGGGCAGGGAACTGTCTAATTATAAAGATTGTATGTACAGCGCTGTGTAAATTTACAGCGCTTTATAAATAAAGGTTAATAATAATACTGTAATAATAATAATAATAATAATAATAAATAAACAAGTGCAGTTCAGCATTTTCTGCAAATAGTTTATTCACTGCTAACCATATGCACATGTGAAATGAAGCAATCAGGTCAGGTAAGCTTTGAGTTTTTTTAAAATAACTTGAAAACTTCTTCCAAAACACATTTAGGTATGACTCTTTTTTTCTCCACCCTCCACTAAATGATTTTTTTTTTTTTGGGCCAGATGAATAGATCCATGGCGGGATCCAAACCAGCGCTTTACAGATGCTCTCTAACCCTACCACGTAACGGGGGTGGCATAATGGCGGCGCCCTGTGTACACGGGTGCCACCATTATAACGTCATGGTTGCGCTGCCGCTAAACAGCGTGGCGCGGGCATGATTTCCCCACAATGCTGCAGGGTGCTTGGGGTGCCCTTTCAGCGTCGCAGGAAGGAGCTCCGAAATGGAGCTCCTTTTCGCCATACGTATCGCTGGCGCAACCTTTAAACGGCTGTGCCAGCGATGTGGAGTGGCCCCTTTCTCTCTTTCCCCACTGCTATTGGGGTGTCCTTGGGGCATGAAACCCCAAGGACACCCCTTTCCAGGCCGTGGGGAAGCGGCGGTTTGTCACTTCCCCAAGGCCTGGAGAAGCAGCGGATCAGGGCCTCTGGGGCTGCCACTGTGGCTGCTCAGGCCTCAATCTGTCGGGGAAAGGGGCGGGTGCAGGCCACTCCAAATGGGCGGTCTATATCTCGCCCATGTTTCTTTAATATTTTGGAAGGTGTAACTGGTGACGCAGGCTAGTCTGCTCTCTTCTTTCTGTTTTGCTGTTCCCACACAGTCTGTAAGGAATTCTGGATGCAGCTGCTATTTACCCTGCCTCTTGTAGGAAAGCACATCCAGCTATAGTAAGATTGTCTAAAGTAGAATTCTTTTCCCCCACTCAAGCTTTATTGCAGTTACTGCAGGCATGTTGGTGCAACCAATACCAAAAATCTGTATTTTTCCAGCCCTTCTTCATCATCCTCCCAATGCCAATGCTGCTAAAAATGTCCAGCTAGACAGAGGACAATGAGTTTTTAATAGTTTTCTCAGCATGAGATTGAAGACTTAAAGTGGAACTCCTCAATGCAAAAGTCACCCAATCAGAATAAATGACATAATCAAATACAGTCATATCTCAGTTAACAAAGCCTCTGACAGTGAAGCTCCTTTTTACATAGTATACTCAGCACCCTCATCCTCTGTCTAGCTGGAAGATTTCAAGTATCATCAGCAATTGGAGGATTGCAAAAGAAGGCTGAAGAAACACTCACTTTTGGTGTTGGGTTGCAGCAATATGTCTGCAGTAAACCATGCAATAAATATCAACCTAACTGACCATGCATGAACAGCAAAACAAAGAGAAAAAGAGAAAGCAGATAAGCCCACATCATCAACTCCCAGCATGATTTTAAAAAATAGACCTATAAATCAGACAATGAAAGTGGGATTCATAAGAAAAATGGAAGCTAGTGAATGAAAATGTCATCCTTCTGGGATCAAGATTTTTTGTTAAAGAAGTAATGCCCAGGAACACATTGATTTAATTAACAGAAGTGTACAAGTATGCAAATGATTTAGGAAAATAGGAATATTCCTAACTAGAGGTCTAAATGAATTACAACACTGGTGCCAGGGGGATCTTGGTGCCTTGAGTCTGAAGGTATAATTGTAATTTTGTTATTGTTTATATAATTACTATTGCCACTACAGCCAATGATATACGGGAATCACGATTGATATGTAACACTGATACAAAAAGCATTACTAAGTACAAAAAAACATTCTGTATGGCCTGTTATGGGAAGGAAGTCCATGGGTGTGTGTGTGTGTGTGTGTGTGTGTGTGTGTGTGTGTGACAAGATGGGTTACCACACCGGGTGACACCAACCTTATTGACGCCCCTGAGGATCTTAAAACCTGGGCAGGCTTATATGGGAAGATATGGTCTTTCAGATACTGTGGACCAGGAAGAACATGTTTAACGACTGAAGACACACTACTGAAGATCCGGAAAGTTGTGGCTCTTTAAAAAATACGGGCTTAAGGACCCAGTGTCAAATACACTGCTGCAGTCTACAAAGACAAGATTGACTTTAGTTCTAACTAAAATCTGCCAACAAATATGAAAAACAAAACAATGGCCCACCAATTAGAAACAATTGATATACATTGATCCAAAAAAGAAGACACAAAAGACTGCAGCAACTACAGGAACATTGCATTAATTTCCCATGCAGAAAAAGCCATGCTCAAAATTCTACAGCAAAGACTACTTCCACATATAGAGCCAGAAATTCCATAGCTACAAGATGAGTTCAGGAAAAGAAGAGGCACTATGGATTACATCACAAACATATGTTGGATAATGGAGTATGCCAGAGAATTCCAGAAGAAAATCAGCATGTGCTTATAGATCCTTTCATACTGCACTGTTGTAGCACTATGATTCCACTTTAATTGTCATGGCTGTGTCCTATGGAGTCCTGGTGTTTGTAGTCTGTTGACTCACTAGAGCTCTCTGACTAGTAATTCTAAATGTCCCTCCCTAAATTGCAAATCCCAAGGATTCCATGACATTTAAAGTGGACCCATAGCACTATAACTGTGTAACATGAAATTGTATTGCTATGTTGTACATTAGACAAAAATGTCCAACCACTTCCAGGGGGGGACTTATTCTGGCATAAGATACAAACTAGATTCCAGCCAATTATTTAGACGCTGTAGCTTCCCTCTCCTTCTTGGCCCGCTATCGATTCAACAAGAAAGCTTTCACTTAGTCCTTAAAAACTAGTAAATGCACACTTAGCTTGCCATTTTGATGAACTGGTTTTTGTGTGGAAGTTGTGAACAGCTCTCCTCGTGATGGTCAGGCTGCCAAGTGGTTTAAGGTTTGATGGTGACAATAAAACTATCAGATTTCAATGGAAGAAATACTTCTGAAAGTCTGATGTATATAGTTTGATTTGAAGAAGAGCTTGTCAGTAGCAGATAGAATGTGTTTTCCTGAGGCCTTCCTTAGCCCCAAAACAGCCACCATCCTTCCATGTAAGTTTAATAATGGGATTTGTGTAGCATTTCCAGGCTTTCAAGGTACTTCACAGCTACTATATCAGCAATCTGAATAAATCTGTCATCATTGTTATTCTCATATCACACCCAATGTTTCTTCTTGCTCTGCTGAGTTGTCTTTACCACAGTGCAAAGTTCTGCAAATTGCTGTATGAGGAAGAATCCAGAAGGAAGTGCACAAGCAAAAACATCACACTCCATCTCCTGTTGAGATCCTTCTGCTTTCTTTAGAACAGGAATTTGGAACATGTGCCTCTAGTCTTCAGAGTTTGTAGGATTCACAATTCTATCAGCCTTAGTCAGTGCAGCTGACAATCAAGCATAATGGGAGCTATAGTCCAGCACCACTTGGAGGATCTGGTTCCCCCACTCCTGGTTTGAAGTGTATGGTTTGCATCTATAAACAGATATACACCACCAAAATTGCATTTTAAAAAGGCAAGTTCTGGTGTCCTCCAGGACAGGCTGGGCATGCTTGGGGGGAAAATAGAAAAGTTTAAGAATAATCCTGATCACATTTATGGATTCAAGGAGAGTCCTGCCCCTAAGGCAGTCTATTCCACTGTCAAACAGTTCTTACAGTTAAGAAATTCTTCCTAATGTTTAGATGGAATCTCTTTTCTTATTTGAATCTATTGGTTTATGTTCTAGTGTCTGGAGCAGCAGTAAACAAGCTTGCTTCCATCGTCTATATTTAAAGACAGCTATCATATCACCTCTCAGACAGCCCTTCCCCAAGATAAACTTACCTAGCACTCTCAGTCATTCCTCATAAGGCTTGGTTTCTAGACCCCTGATCATCTGAACTTGTTCCAACTTGTCAATATCCTTCTTAAACATGTATTGTAAGCTGGTTTGAGTTCCACTTTAGGAGAAAGGTCCGATATAAAACATATTATAAGCAATGCAGACTGTGATATGAAGAGTTTTGTTTTGTTCTTCAATTAAAACCAAGTTGAAGCAGTAGCATTCTGTAGGGTGACGCCAACCTTAGTGACATCACTGAAAGAAAACAGATAGGAAGGACATTAATTAATTCAAGAAGAGTGCTGAAGATACCATAGACAGCTAAAAAGACAAACAACTGAATCCTAGAACAAATCAAGCCTCAACTCTCCTTGGAAGCCAAGATGACTAAATTGAGGCTGTTCTTGGCCAAATAATGAGAAGGCACAACTAATTAGAAAAGAGATTGATGCTGGGGAAAGTAGAGGGCACCAGAAAGAGAGGAAGACAGTATGCCAGATGGAGAGACTCAATCAGGGAGGTCATGGGTATGAATTTGCAAGACATAAGCAGAGCAGTGGAGGATAGGGGGCCTTGGAGACATATCATTCACAGGGTGGCCATGAGTTGAGGTTGACTTGGAGGCAGCTAACAACAGCAAAACAGATTTATTACTTTAGAAGCTTTTGTGGACTGTGAAGGCAAAGTCCCTTCAACCAGGGTTTTCAGCCTCTGATCCACCAAGTGTTTTGTACTGTACTTCAACTACCAGAAGGCTCCACCAACATGGCCAATGAGGAGCAGTTCAGGGAGTTGAAATCCAAAACATTTGGAAGGCCAAAGGTTGAGAACCATTGTATTAAACTCACTGAACGGAGCTAACCATTAAATGTGTGGGGTTTGTTAAATCAACACATATTTAAATTCCATGAATGTACAAAGTCTGTTGTAGCTGGAGGTTAAAAAAGCAAACATGATTTAGCCCTAATCCACTTCCTTATTTCAAAATACTGCTGAAAAATCAGCTTCTGTCTCATTCTTTCTGTGGGATACACATAATTTTATTTTAGTTCCTGTTCAAAAGTAAAAGAAACCATCTCAGCAGCAATCTAAGTTTTATTTTTGTTTTTGTTTTTAAGTAATGCAAGGGAGCAAGAGGAGCCTAGTGGCCACTATCCAAGTGAGTTCTGTCAACAGAAGGTAACCAATTTGTTTCTGGCTATGGGTGTAACTTGGCATGTTTACTGAACAACATTGACACCCTCTTTACCTTGTGAATAATGTTAACTTCCTCTTATCTTACAACTGTTGTTTCCAGTTGCTTGTGGCTCGTAGGATATAGTGCTTCTGCATGAAAATCCGGAGTGAGTGCAACTGTTTAGGGTAGGTCTATATGTTTGATATTTGCCTCTTTTATCAGTAAAGTGACGAATATAATACATGGCAACTCTGAAGGAGTCTATAAGGGTGCTTCTACATTGCAGAAATAATGCAGTTTGACACCCCTGTCACTACTGTACCTCTATCCTGTGTAACCTTGAGATATGTAGTTTTACAAGGTCTTTAGGTTTTGGTGCCTCACCAAACAACAAACCCCAGGATCCTGTAGGATGGAGCCATGAGAGTTAAAGCAGCATCAAGCTGCATTGTTTCTACAGTGCAGAGGTCCCCCTGAGATCTACCAGTTAGGCAAGAAAGGCTGACTTCTAGCTTGATGGGACCAGAAAAGGGTGGGTCCAGCTGCCTTTGCAGGGAGCTGGTTTTTGTAAGTGGAGCTGTCCAAGGTGGTCTCTTAGGTTTTGTCTCTAGAACAAACCATCCAGAAGAAAGGAGGATTGGAGGTTTGTCTCCTGCAGTTGGCTTTCTGTGCAGATTAACATGGGGGCAAGGGGAGGAAAGAGGCTAAGGGGTGGAGAGAGGGCTGGACCCCATGGCAGTGGCTCCGGTGTCAGTGGGGCAGCGAATCCACTCTGGGTTTCAGTCTGAACGATCAGAGCCGCTGGTAGGTGGATAAGCTTCAGCACTTTGGGCTATTCCTGTAAATATCAGACTGAAACCCAGAAGCAATACACTGCTCCTGTTGTCCTCAGAGAGATATCAGCACTCCTGGGCAGAGGAGGCTGAAGACCTTGTGGAACTACAAATCCCAGGATTCTGTTGGATGGTGCTGCCATACTTAAAGCAGTGTCCAACTCCATAAATTCTACCATGCAAATGCACCAAAGGAGTGTGTGGTGCATGTGTTTCAGATGAAGCTCTCTTAATGCAAAGAACCACTGCCTCTTTCACACAGTTTCTCTGAGGGGAATTCGCACAACAAGGAGTGTTTTTGTTTTTGTTTTTCATCATAAAAATACCCTGCTTTTCTGGGGTGGCCTTTTTTGCAGAGGAGGAAACAGAGAAAAGTCAATTTTTCATGGCTGTGGAGGGGGGAAGGAAAGATCTGCCATGTAACTTGAGCTTCCCTGAGTAAAGTAAACCTTTACAGACACAGACAGGTGTGAGGGGGGAAAAAGAAAGCTCTGCCACATAACCTCTGCCTTCCCTGAGTAAACATCCCTGAGGAAATTTCACTTGACATCTTCACATACCAATTGCTTATATATGTCTGGGCCTGGCTTCCATTACACCAAATGCACCTGAGGAAGTAGACTGAAGTCTAGGAAAGCTCCTGCTGTCAACTTCTTTCTCTCAGTTAGTCTCAAAGGGGCTACAGGATTGACTAGCTTCAAAGCTAAGTGAAAGACTATACTGTTCAGGCAAACATTCCCAGGCATTGCATGATTATTATTTGATGTTTTTAATTTGTTGCCTCCTTTGTATTGGTAATATGTATTATTTTATTATTTCGTAGAATGTATGCCATAGGCAGGATAATTTTTATCTATTTTATTGATTTTATATACAGAGCTGTGTAAATATACAGTGCTATATAAATAAAGCGTAATCATCATCATCATCATCTCTCTACATACTGATTCTAACAGACTAAAATGCCCATAGCGTTGAATTCCCCAAAGAAAGTAAACTTGGCGGACTGGGCTGCCAGCCTCTTTTTCCTTTCTGAGCAAACATGGAGGCAAGCCAAAAGTGAAGTGATAGCAGTCATTGGTAAAGAAGGGTAAAGATCTTGTGAAACTACAATCCCAGGATTTCGTAGGAAGGCGCTACAGGGCTCAAAGCCATTTGTCTATGTGCATTGTTTCCACCCTTTGGGTTTTCCTTTCACCTAAGCATTCCATAAATATATTCTCTAGTAACTGGCCAGTGGGTGAGGAGAGTGAGCCGAGGCCCTTATGCATGTGGAAAACCATTGTAACATAACGCAGTGCCACGATTGCCCTCTGGGCTTCTTTCACATGCCATTGCAAAAGAACAATCCCTGTTTTCGGATTCATAATTGGTTGTGAGACGTGTCTCTTCTCAGTCACACTGACCAAAGACCAGAGATAGGCAGCATTCCTGTGTAAAAGACACTACCCTTTCTCAAAGAAAAAAACATAGATCTACAAACATAGATCTACAAACATAGATCTACAAGCATTGATGTCAATACTCCAAACATAGAGGGATGGAAATGGGAGAGCGAAGGCTGAGGGGTGTAGAAGGGGTGATATTTAAAATTTCTTCAGAGGAACCCATGGAAAGTGGTGTGCAGTTCAGACAGATAAACCTGACCAGATCATAATCTGTCCATGACAATAGAGCTGCTAAGAATTCCTTCACACCAAGATCACTATCACCTCACCCTGCAGAGAAAACAAGGTCCAGAATGTGCCAAACAGTATGAATAACTGGCGGAGGTACCTTGCCTCCTGCTTTCCCCCCAGTCAAAGCAGTAGAACATGGACATCAGAGTATTGCTGGTCAAGATGGCAAAGGTTCTTAGTGAGGAAGAGCAGATGAGCTAGGACAAGCTACAGCAGTTTGCTTTTGCCTGAAGTCTGCAGAGAAAGACAAGGACCCCCCCCCCCCCCCCGCCCCATCTTATCCTCCAGTTGAGTTAAATACCAGCTTCTTTTGCACTTTCAACTCAGTTTACAGCAACTGAAGTAAGATGACATTCCCGTTTCAACTCAGGTAACCTCTGTTATCTTCCTTCAGTTGCTGTAAACTGAGCTGAAAGTGCAAAGCCTACCCAGAGACTAGGGAGCCAAGGGAAACTTTACCCAGTTTAAAACCTTTGCCTTAGCTGTGGCTATTTCTCATGAAGAAACCTCTCTACGAAGGTAAGCCACGCTGGGGCTTGACTGAGTTTCCAGCCCATTCTATAGGGCCTTTTGGTTCTTAAAATTTGAGTTTACTCCAGGGATTGTTTTAACTGTGTACTCTGGAAACCCAGTTTTAATTTGTTTTCAAACAAAGTTGACAGAAAAGGATCTTGGGGTTTTAGTAGGCCACAAGCTAAATTTTAATCAAAAGTGAGATAGAGTAGCTGAAATAGCCAAAGAAATTCTTGACTGCATCAATGGAAACATAGCATCTTATTTTGCCACCTTCTCTTGTTTTGGTCATACTCCACCTGGAATACTGAGTTCAGTATATTTAGCTTGGAAAAAAAATGATAGCTGTCATACGGAAGATAAAGGAATGTCATATGGAAGACAAAGGAAGTTTGTTTTCTGCTGCTACAGAGACTAGAACATGATCCAACTGCGAATGATAAGAAAAGAGATTCTACCTTTGAAAGAGCTGATTTATTGTTTGACACTAGGATGGTATGCTTTGGGGAAAAGTGGGACACCAATTAATCAATTTTTGAAGTGGTGGGTGCTAAGATCTTGCATTTGAATGTATATAAATGTGGGAGGGGAGGGGAGGGGAGGGGAGGGGGAAAGTAGAAGAAAGAAGCCTTTCCATTTGAGAAAATTGTATGGGAAAAGTAGTTTACAAGGAGCATGTGAAAAAGACCATAGCAGCTGAGCCACAGACTGACAGGTCACTTTGGAAAAGTTGCAGTCTTTCACTGTTCCTTATTTAGTTCAGACATACTCACCTGTATACCTACACTGCTTCCTCTGCCGTTCTGCAATTCCCCAATTAAGGTTTCATGCTGACATAAAGCAGAACAATACAGAACAGAACTATGCCTCTTCAGATTATAGACGAGGGTGCTTTTTTATTATTATTGCCCAACAGTTCACCGCTCAGCCATAAAACCCACTGGGTGACCTTGGGAAGCAGCAATAGCAATAGCAGCTTTATTTATATACTGCTTCATACTGCCTAAGGAGTCTCTAAGCAGTGGTTTACAACTGTAAGCCAATTACCCCAACAAGCTGGGTACTCATTTTAGCAACCTCAAAAGGATGCAAGGCTGAATTGAGCCTGAGCCCTGACTGGTATTGAACTCACAACCTTATGGTTTAGTAGCAGCTTTGAGACTAACTGAAAGAATGAAATTGGCAGCTTGAGCTTTTGTAGACTTCAGTCTACTTCCTCAGATGCATTTGGATTTGTGAATGAGTGGCTGCGGTACAGGCAATTATTATTATTATTATTATTATTATTATTATTATTATTATTATTATTAACCTTTATTTATATAGCACTGTAAATTTACACATTTAACCACTGCACCACCACCAGGGCTCTAATAACATTACCTCAGCAATTGCAAACCTCTTCTGAACAAATCTTGCCAAGAAAACCCTATGATATGGTTGCCTTAGGATTGTCATAAATCAGAAGCAAATTGAAGGCAGGCAACAAAAAACAAAGGCTGGAATTCCAGTTTCAATCCACCACTCAAGTACAGTATCATTTATTATATTGGTGTTCTGCTCTTTCTCAAGGAGCTGGTGTTGAACTACACAGTGCTCCTTATTTTTATCATGGTAACGACCCTCAGATGGCATATAAGGAATGCCATGGTACAGACAGGGATGCAGCAAGGGGGGTTCAGAGGAGTCTGGAGCCCCCCCCCTTCTTGGGGCACAGGCATGTTCCTCCTCCTCCTCCCATCAAAAGCACAGAAGAGACTCGGAGACCAGGGAAAGAGGGGGAATGGCAAGATGAAAGAAGTCAGTCGCACAGGGCCAGGGGAAGGGAGGGAGGGAAGAAGGCCCAAAGAGAGAGGGAGGGCCTCCCTCCTTCCCTGCGACTTCTTCTTTCCCTCACTCAGTCTCCCTAGTCCTTCCGCTCCTCCTTCTCCTTTTGCCAGGAAAAAATAGTCTCCGTATGGAAGGAGAGCAAGAGGAGGAGGAAGAAGAAGAAGAAGGGAAGGAAGACATGAAGGAAGGAAAAAAGGGAGGAACAAGGAAGAACGATAGGAAGGGAGGGAGTGAGTGAGGGAGGGAGAACTAAAGGAAGAAAGAGAAGGAAAGGAAAGAGGAAGGAAGGAAGGAAGGAAGGAAGGAAGGCTCTAAAAGGAAGTTATAGTAAAATGTAAATAATAATAACAACAACAACAACAACAACAACAACAATCTCTTATCAGCTACAGGGAGGACTAGATGTATTTTGGAGTTTTTCAGAGTTTGGTATATTTATATATGTATAAAGGGGTATTTTGGAGATGGGACCCAAGTCCAGCCATTAAATCCATCTTTGTTTCATATGAATCTCACAGACATAAGCTGAAGGTAATTTAATACATAATACTGTATTTTTTAAATGTTAGCAAAATCCTGGGACCACACCAATAATTCAGTACTTTATCTAAACGTTTAGGATTCCCAGGTATCCTTGAGTTGGGGTCAGACCAGACGCTCTCATGGTCAGTTTTGGGTTTTGGAATAATTCAGATTTCAGAAGTCCAGATAAAGGAGACTCAGACTCTGCTATGTACATTTCTTCTGGTAATGAACTCATATTTTCAAAAACAGTCATTTCTGGATTTTTGCAACAACAACAAAGAGGAGGGTCTGTGATGCAAAAAAGCAAGAGGCTTCCTTCCAGCTTTGTTTTTTTCTCTTTTTAAAAATAAAAATAAAATAAAATGCAGTTAGTTGGCCCCTTTTCAGTATGTCAATGGGGATGCTTTGATGGAGAGTTCCTGCATGGCAGAATGGGGTTGGACTGGATGGCCATTCTTGGGGTCTCTTCTAACTCTATGATTCTATGATTAATTCATTAACATACGGAATCAATCTAAGTGGGTCACCAATGAAAGGCCGCCTGCAAAGGTCTGGGCCTCTCTGCCCTCCTGCCTTGTAAGCAAAGTCCATTGGCAGACCTCTGGGTTTTACTTTGCAAGGAGTTTTTGATTTTCCTTATTTTGGCCTTTTTAAAGGAGTTTCCTCCAAATTCTGCCAGATGATGAATTGGGGCTGTGGAGTCCTATGGCCCTGCTCCAGGCAATGCTAGACTGCAGGTCCCATCATTCAGCAGCACCACCACAGACTGCTGGGAACTGCAGTCTAATAAGGCTGCACACTGAAGAAATAATCCAATTCGACACCACTTTAATGCTATGGAAAATCCTGAATTTGTAGTATGTTGTGGCACCAGAGCTATCTGACAAAGAAGGCTAAATGTCTCATGAAACTATAATCCCCAGGTATTTTCTGGACCCATTTCAAAACGGCTTCCAGGTGGGCTATGGAGTTGAGACTGCCATGGTCGCCTTAGTTGATGATCTCCGTCTGGGCATGGACAGGGGTAGCGTGTCCCTGTTAGTGCTTCTGGACATCTCAGCGGCTTTCGATACCATCGACCATGGTATCCTTCTGGAACGCCTGAGGGAGTTGGGAATCGGGAGCACTGAGCTCCAGTGGTTCCGTTCCTACCTCTTGGGTAGATTCCAGATGGTGCAGCTGGGGGACATTTGCTCCGACAAGAGGGAACTAACATCTGGTGTCCCTCAAGGAGCTATTCTGTCCCCCATGCTATTTAACATCTACATGAAACAGCTGGGAGAGATCATCCGGAGACACGGAGCGTGGTGTTATCAGTATGCTGATGACACCCAAATATGTTTCTCTGTGCCTCCGACTGATGCAGTGACTAGGGATGGCATCTCTCCTCTAAATGCCTGCTTGGAATCGGTAATGGGCTGGATGAGGGAAAACAGACTCAGTGTGAATCTAGAGAAAACGGAAGTACTGGTGATAGGTTCCCCCGGTCTGGCTGGTGAGATTTATCATCCAATCCTGAACGGAGTCACGCTCCCCTTGAAGGATTCGGTCCGCAACTTGGGAGTGCTCCTGGACTCGTCGCTCCAGCTGACATCTCAGGTGGATGCGATCATCAGGAGCGCTTGTTATCAGCTTCGACTGATATGCCAGCTGCGTCCCTATCTGGAACCGGAGGGACCTTGAAACTGTAGTACATGCTCTGGTAATCTCTTGACTGGACTTCTGTAATGTGCTCTACATGGGGCAACCCTTGTACTAAACCCAGAAGCTACAACTAGTGCAGAATATGACAGCTAGATTGGTTGCTGGTTCTTCCAGGTCTGACCATATAACACCCATTCTGAAAGACCTTCATTGGCTGCCTATTCACTTCAGGGCACAATACAAGGTGTTGGTAATGACCTATAAAGCCCTAAATGGCTTGGGCCCAGGGTACTTGGAGGACCGCCTCTCCCCATATAATCCGTCCTGCACACTCAGGTCGGCTGGGATGAAACTGTTGGAGCTCCCAACAACTCACTATACGAGGACCTCACAGAGGGCATTTTCTATCATGGCCCCTAGATCTTGGAATAGTCTCCCAGATAAGCTCTGTTCCACCACATCTATAGATCTCTTTAAAAAGAATCTAAAAACGTATCTCTTTCCCAAGCCTTCCCACTGTGAAAAATCATTGTATTCTTTACCCCTTTTATCAACGACCCTGAAATGTGTATACCAACTCCCCCTTCTATCTGGCTCGTATGTTGTTATAATTATTGCTCTCTTTTTATGC
The DNA here is from genome assembly GCF_019175285.1 of Sceloporus undulatus. Lineage (NCBI taxonomy): Eukaryota > Metazoa > Chordata > Lepidosauria > Squamata > Phrynosomatidae > Sceloporus > Sceloporus undulatus. The sequence goes on along the minus strand of NC_056523.1, from coordinate 18,984,515 downwards.
TGTTTTTAATTTGATTTTATTGGAATGTTTCTTACGTTATTATTGTATGCCACTTTGATCATATTTTGGAAAAGCGGATTACAAATAAACCAAGGTGGACTCAAGGTGGTGATTTTCCATACCATTAATCTAAAGTAGTGTCTTTCTACAATGTAGAGGGACACCCCCATTACATAATTTGTTGGAGATGCTTTGATTGAGATTTCCTGCATGGTAGAATGGGGTTGGACTGGATGGTCCTTCTAGGGGTCTCTTCCAACGCCATGATTCCATGATTCTATCGCACTCTGATCCTACTGTGATTTTAATTGTTTTTAACGTTATAAAATTTTAAAGTTATAAAGTCTTATAATGTAAGCCATGCACTGATGGACTATTGCACTATAATTTTTATTGATTGATTTTATACCCTGCCTTTCTCCCAAAATAGGATTCTCTTAAAGGGGTTTGTTTTTTTTATAAAAAGAAAAGAATGTATTATTCTAATGTATTGGAATTAAAAATTATGATAGATAGATAGATAGATAGATAGATAGATAGATAGATAGATAGATAGAGTCTTGGAATTAAAAAGTGTGTGTGTGTGTATGTCTTGAAATTAAAAATCCCTCTTGGAAGTGGGAACGAAATGTTGTGTGGATGCAACCTGGGTTCTTAGCTCAGCTCAGAAGTTGGCATGCAGTTCTGTGCAGAGCTGGTGAGTTCCCAGAATCCCCCAGCCAGGTCTGGCAGGGGGATTCTGGGAGTTATAGTCCCCCAAGCTCTGGTTTAGCATTTGGAAATGGGGATGGGGAGTGGGTGGGTGGGAGTGAGGGAAACTCTTTTCTCTCCTCTCTTTTGGGTCCTACTTTGGGAGAGAGGCAGGATATAAATCAATCAATCAATCAATCTGTAGGCTACCATAACCTGAATGGGAAAAGCAAACTGTGACTGGGAGGAAATCCACTTCCAGATTGGAAAAAACAGATATCTATATCTGTATCTATGTATAAATGTTAAACAGTGTATGGTGTGCTAGCAACCACAGAGGCTTCCAGCAAATCCTTCCCCTCTTTTTATAACAAAATAATAATAACAATAACAATAATTTTGGAATTGGGGAGGATGGATAGGAGGACCACAAAACAACGACCCAGGGCCACAAATGGCCCATAGCTGCCCTATTTAATCCTCCTACTCCATAGTGGTTTGATCACTGGACTACTATGACTCTGGAGTCCAGGGTTCAATTCCCAACTGGGCCATACATACCAACTCGCTTCCCGGCGAGCTCTGCTCGGCCTCCTCCCTTGACCAATTTAAAAAGGGGCTAAACACATATCTTTTTTAGCAGGCATACCCCTAATACTCCGATGTAGCTCCTGCTCTCCCCTTCTGCTGCTTTACTGGTGCTAGTTGGAAATTGTTATGTGTATTTTTAATCTGTATAATTGTATTTTGATTGCTGTTTTTTATTATGTGTTATGTGACCGCACAATTTATTTATTGGAACCCACCTTGATCCTTGGAAAGGCGGGCTAGAAATAAAGTTTTTATTTATTTTATTTATTTATACAAAGCCACTGGGTGATCTTTTGTAAGCCACAAATGCATCTGAGGAAGTAGACTGAAGCCTAGGAAAGCTCATGTTCCAGTTTCTTTCTTTCGGTGAGTCTCAAAAGTACTACAATATCTCACCACTTATTATTATTGGATCTAAATGCATCTGAGGAAAACTCTAGGAAAACTGACATCCAGGAAAACTCATGCTGCCAATGTGTTTCTTTCAGTTAGTCTCAAAGGGACTGAAAGATATCTCTACATGTTGTTGTTGTTACATCTGAAGAAGCAGATGGTCTCCAAAAGCTCATGCTGTCAATTTCTTTCTTTCAGTTAGTCCCAAAGGTGCTACAAGATCTCTCTACATGTTAATGTTAATGTTATTGTTATTATTATTATTATTATTATTATCATCATCATTGCATCTAAATGCATCTGAGGAAGTAGACTGAAGTCTAGGAGTCCTGCTTCTCTTTCCCCGAACCTGAGGAACACAGCCCCCCTTCTTCCCCTCCTCTTTGTGTGTGTGTGTGTTGGGGGGGCTCTTAGGCTCTCACATTGGTGGCACTTACTCTGGACCCCCCCTTCCCAAAATCCTGGCTACGTCGCTGGTACAGACCTGTTCCTGTAGGCAGTAGCAGAACCATGGAAACACAGTTCCTCCAGCCCCAGAAAGATTGAGCCAGATGCCATGGCCCAAAATACCCAAAGCCAATGCAATAGGAGCACTCTCTCCCTCTCTTAATAAGTGTCATCCATCAGAGGAATCACGGCTAATTCAGTCCCAGATCCAGATCTGAACCCAGAACAAAGTGGGTCCAGGTACTATTATTGTTCAAAGGGTCCTAGAATTGCATTAAGACAACTCTTTCAAAGGCAGGGATTTGCTGTCCAGTGGGTTACCAAAGTAAAATAAAATACAGTGAAACAGCTGCGTTAGTCTGGATCATTAAGCAAAGGGATCTTGTAACCCAACCTCTTTCAGTTGTATTCTAAGGTGCTACAAGAAGATCTCTTTGCGAGGCAAAATAGCTAAAAGAGAGGGAATGCTGCCATCTAGTGGACAAAGTGTGAGGATCAGCATTAACAGACATGAACAACAGCTAGTTTATTTTGCTTATGCAGATATTTGGTTTTTAAAGATGTGTCCTGTCTTTCTATTAATTTATTTTTTTTAAATCCCCAAGGTGATTTGTTTGTTTGTTTGTGCAGATATTTAGTTTTAAAGGTTTAAAAGGTGTGTCCTGCCTTTCCCTTTATTTTTTTTAAAATCCATAAGGTAGTTTGCAATGGAAATACTGTAAGTAAATCATAATCGTAAAATAAAATCAAATTTCTAAAAAAATATTAAATGAAAATTTTAAAAAATGACTCAGTAGGACAAAAGAGAACCAGCTAACCATAAAACTGTATACAAAGTCATGACTTAATATTTGTAGGTGTTATTTCACTAGTACAAGTAGCATAGCACTAGCAGATGCCTCTTTTTAAATCAGAAGTGGACAAGGTTCAGGTATCTAGGGGCCGATTTTGCCACAGCCACTTGGGACTTGCAATGGGACACAGTGACTCCTAAAATACAGTAATTTTGCTAGCCGCCACCCCAAACTGGAAGTGACTGGGTAGGTAAACTCAGCTTAGGCCACTGCTTTCAATAGCTCCGTCAAGGCCTTTAGTTTTGGCTGCTGCAGACACTGGGGTTAATGCTCAGGTAGTGAGGACTGAGGTACAGCTGGCCATCCAGGATCTCCCAAGAGAGAACAGGAGCAATATTTGTGAGGAAGATGAAGAGGCCTAATCTCTACTTGGGTTCTTTCTTTGGGTGACATACTTGCCTACTAAATTCGTATCTTATAATAGAATACACAAATAGGTGGCTTGCCCTGGTATGCATCATCTAAGCTGCGAGGTACTATAACTCAAGAGTAACAAGATGAGGAAGTTATTTATTTGATATTTCACCTTTCTTCCAGTAAAGGACTCAAGGCAATTTACAACATGGAGTAAAATAAAATAACAGCTAAAAGTCAGGCTTTACTATCTTAGGAATGAAATGTTTGATTAAAAAACCCAAGTATAGTATATGGCACCTGAAGTGAAATATGCATTCCAAAGATAGTAGTGCAAAAGTCCTTTGGCAGAGAAAGTGTGCCATTAAAATACCCATGCACATTTCAATGCAAACAAGCCCACTTATAGTTCTTTCTCAATTCCTGGAAGATGTGGGTGGAAATCTAGAGACTACATACATTCCATTGTCTATGAGTCTTCAAGCCTCCTTTTTCCAAACTAGAACCTCACTTTCCTTGGAAATCATTCTCCACTAAAAGCAAGAATTGATATGGACATTTTGGATTAGAAAAGATTCCAAGTTAAATGGAAGCACTTCAGGTGTGCCCAGGTGTCCATTATTAGTGAGAAGTTATGTATGAAAATACTGTTGAGAATTTTCAGGCCCTATTAGAGAATTTGGGACATCAGTTGTTAAACTCTGGGTCACACATAATGTGAGTCATTTGTATCAGCCCATTTTCAACCAGGAACCCTCTTTCCTTATTAGCAATGTGTTGGTCTAATCATGATGGCTTGGACATTACAATGAGAAAGCATTGCTTTGAAACCCACATGTAAATTATAGATTGATTGATATTTGATGGTACAAAATAAGAAAAAGGAATGACTTGGCATTGGTTATTCAGGTGGGCCTTTAGGACAGATTTATTCCCTTCAACTATGAACATGCAGAATTGGTCATTCAGTTCTTGTAGGTGCTAACTGAGCTCCATGGAAACCAAAATAAAGTATGTTAGTTATCCCATAATCAAAACCAAGGGCGTATAGTTGGAAGACAGATAACTGTCTTTACAGTGTTGAAGTAGACACTGTGAATTCTACACTTGCCCACATATATTTGCATTTTGAATTCTCCATATCAATGGATGCCATTTCTTTTATTTTCTCCATTTGGCCAGTAGATTGTCAGTTTTTCAGTAAATTTTGAGTGGGATTTTTTTGTTGCCCTAAATTAATTTTAATCATATTGAGGATACTTTACCTGTTCGTCTCAAAGGTGCTACAAGATCCCTTTGCATACTGATTTTCCATACTAACATGGCTACTATGCCTTTGAATTCTGACCTGTATTAATACATTTTAAAAAATGTTTTGAAGTATGGGTTCTTCATTCTACAGGCTGTATAAATGTCTCAAGGTTTTTCTAACAGGTGAAAGTATTTTAACTGAAATATTTGGTTTGAATACAACAACAACAAACCTATGCAAACCACACATAATGTTTTCTGAATATTATTCAGACTTTTATTTTAAAGTATTCAGAGAGTGAAAAAGTTCCCACACATGATAATTCTGTGACTTACGACAATATTTCCTTATGTGACTATTATGGAGTACAATAGTAAGGCACAGAAGACATGTTCACTTTAGTATGCCTGAAACTTATAGTTATATAAGCTTCTGATAAGCTTCTAATAATCCAACACCAAGGTAATTACTACTGTACTTTGAACCTGAAATTTGATTAATACCATATTCATTCCAATTGCCCAGATTGTAATGGATTCATTCATTTTGACTGCTTTTTAAAATTTTATTTATTTTTTGAAATTATGTCCCACCTTTCTCCCATGGAAGATGGAAGTTTTGAACATATATTTATACATGGAAAGTCTTCACATAGAAAATTCCCCCCTCCACATTGCAGCATTGATTTCCACTTCAAACTGCTTTTTTTGCCTTGAAATTTCTGCATTTGTTATTGCATATATGGAGGTAGGCAGAGTACATCCCTCCAGATGTTGCTGTACTGCAAAGCCCAGCATTCTCCACCACATGCTATATTGGCTAAGGCTACTGGGAGCTGCAGTCCAACAATATCTAGAGGGCTGCATTTGGCTCATCCCCGAGACAGATGATTTTTTTAATTTAGTATTTTTGAGATTTTACAAAAACAAAACAGATTAATCTACTTTCCATACATATACATACTTTTATATCTTAGTCGTTTTTTTTTTTACAAAACCCCCTAAATATCCCCTCAGTGCACCCCACCCCCGGAGCCATTCCTGTCTTTATACTCCATCCAAAATCTTAACTCCTCCTGTGGAGGTAATTTCCCATCTTCTTTTCTTAGTACATTTTCAATAATTTTTTTCCATATTTCATCAAAATCATTTCTTTTCCATAATCCTTTTTTTTTTTTTTTTACTTTCAATGGTTTTGGCATTCCCAGCCTTGGAAAGGAGATTACCCTACTGACCCTTATATACATCTACCCCATGATTTTGAAGCTCATTTTGAGGCATAAATTTTTCAACTTATAGTAGAGTATATACGGTACATATAAATCTTAGACCAGTAACGTTTTGCATTCTTTCAAGTCCACCACATGTGAAAAAAGGAACCCCCCTTGGCCCTTATCACATGAGCAAAATTTGAAGTTATCCCAGGGTCAATGTGAAGGCAGTGCAGGGGCAATCATGGGGTTTCAATCAGGAGCCATCTTAAACACAATCGGGGGTTATTCCAGGGTTAGGTAAATCCCCCCCCCCCCCCCCCGAATTTACCTAACCCTGGAATGACCTGAAATGACCCCTGATTGCATTTAGGATGGCTCCTGATTGCGTGTGGCATCATGTGATAAACAAACTTGAAACCCCATGATTGCCCCTGCATTGCCTTCACATTGACCCTGGGATAACTTCAGATTTTGCTCCTTTGATAAGAGCCCTTGTCTTGACACTCCCAACATTGGTTCAAGACATTCTTGGATATTTTCCACAATTTATTTGGGGTTAGGTACCATCTGTACATCTTATACATGTTTCCTTTTAGATTACAACACAGAGTAAAAAGTATATCTTTAGACCACATCCCCCTTTTTTCCAGGCATATGTAGAACTCTTTTTCTTCAGGCACTTGATCCGGTATGGTTGAAGGTAAAAGACAATGGCAGCAGCTAGAATGATGACAATAACCCAGTTGTGGCTAGCAACCCAAGGCCAACATATACACCTATATTGGAGGAAAGGGAAAACCAGAAAGAAAAGAGTTTCAGTATTTTAGAGGAACAACAAACAGCTGATTTAAAAAGCCATCTAGTGAAACAAGCAACATTCTTGGTGGTGGTGGTTACTACTACTATTCATTTATATCTGGCCTTTCCCCCAATATTAAGACTCAATGAGTCTTATAGAATATTAAACCCAAACAGATTAAAAACATACAAAAATCACTGGAAATATATAAAAATATTTTTAAAAGTAATGAAACAATCTATAAAATTAAAACTATTTAAAATGGCTATAACACAGGATATAAAAAAGAGCAAAATAACGCAGCCATTCAAAGCATGTAATAGCCTATGCCTGAATGCCTGGCAGCAGGAGAGCAAGGAGGGAGCCATTTTAGCCTCCCCTACAGAGGGATTTCCAAAGCGTAGCTACTGAAATGGCCCGCTCCCTTGGACTCAGTAAATGTGCCTGGGAGGTTGGGTGGGGGCTGATAGAAGGGCCTCCCCAAAAAATCTTGGAGCTAGATAGATTCATTGTGATGTGTTAGGGTTCATATTTGTACTTAATTTAAGTAATATTAGCTATTGTACCTAATAGTAATTACCTAATTAGTAATACTAGGTATTGTACCTAATACCTAATATTACTCCTACAGGGCACTCACTTTCTGTTCCTAGTGGAATCAAGATGCAGCAGATTCAAATCAGCTGAGCAAACTTTTGCAGACATGTGCATATCTGAGCACAAAGACACACAGTTTCCATTTTGTCTTGACACTGGTTCTGAAGGGCACTTTATTCCAAACTGAACTTTGAAAAAGAGCAGGTTTATCCCCTCTCCCTTCCTGTACTTACCATTGCTTCCAAAAGGAGATACTATGGATCTAACATACATGTTTAAATCAGATGTGGGTGTTATATCTGCAGAAGGGGGAGGATCTGGAAAAGAAAATGAAGTTAGAGATAATTCCTGAATATTCCAAATGTCATTAAAATGTTGTACTGAAGAGTATCTTGGGCAGGAGATTTTTCATTGGGGAGAAAGCCCTTAGGTTCCCAGGGACTGCACAAGATGATGCATTTGTCTTGCTTGAAGGGTTCCTCTCAATGGAAGCTAAGCCACACAGCATTACGGGGGTATGGGGGTGAGAGTGTTTTCATAGTCCAATCCACAATAGCATTCCCAAGTGCACAACTTTACCTTCTCTTGCACAGAGCAGGATACATCAAGGGTCCCACTGCAATGGACACTAAATCTGTCCCCATGATTAGTATATATATCTAATTTGCTTTGCTTCTACTTCACCACATAAAGCAGAAGGGCTTTTACAATGTATGACAGCTGGCTCATAAGTGTCCTGAATCCTCTTTTAAAGCAACTCTTTTCTTCCATGGAGCCCAGCCCTGACAGTAGAGTGCATGGAACAGTTCTCTTTCTCCAGCTGCAGGGGCAGCCTGTGTGTGTGAATCTTCACCCCAGCGTATGTGTGTGAAAGCCAGGTAGCAATCCTGGCTCAGAGCATGATTTGCTGATTTCCAGCTCTGTTCCAGATATCAACCTATTTACAGAGCTCCACTGACAACTTCTGTCTCTGTTTATCTCTCTCTTCATGTCAGAGTGTAAAGAGGGGATTTGACAGAAGTATTCCTCTCTGTAAAGAACCATGTACCCCTCCCTATCATCCCTATGACCAAATCTACTCCAAAGATACTAGAGAAAGTTTATCCTTACATTCTTAGGCAATCCCAAACCTATGCAAAGTGGCTTATGGGGCTTCAACTCATCTTTAGCCAGCATAGCTAGTGCTCTTGCTGGCCATGGTACTCTGGAAACTGTAGCAGTAAAGGGGGATTTTCCCATGTTCAAGATGACCTTGTGAAATAAGGCACACTATTTTACTCCATCTGATGGTAACAACTAGATTACCTAGTCTGCATCCTAGTCTGCTTGGCTTTTGGACACTGTCATGCCAAGGCATTTATACTTTTTCTTAGGCACAAGGACGCAAGGTTGATCCTTGGCCTTTTGACATGGAAAAAATTCAGAGAGGTTGCACTTTCTTCTACAGGTCCAAATAGCTGTAGATACATGTAGTAATGTAATGATACATGTAATTTTTGTCAGGTTTACCCAGAACCACATTATAGACTCAAGCTGTAAACACTCTTTCTATAAGGAAACATGTACCCCTCTCTATAATCCCTAAGTGCAAACATACTCCAAAGGTACATACTAGGGGACTTTTCCTTGGGGAGATTTTTTCAGAACTTACCAAGAACAGTTAGATTTACTTCTGCCAAGCATGTTCCAGGATTGTACCATGAAATTCTGTAGAGGCCTTCATTTGTCTTTTTCGCATTCTTCACTATAAAATTTTGGTTGATCAGAGAAACTCCTCTCACATGCGCAAGATTGTGAAGATTATTGGGAAAACCAATAGAAATGTCTTCTTCTTCACCAGTCTGGAGGTCACATCTGGAGAATGATATCTGTTTTCTCAGATTATACTCAAGAACAGATGACTTACTCTCACCTTGATACATTCTCACATTGTACTTGCGGAGACATTCTTTAGTTTCTGTCAAAGCAAAATGTTAACATGATGAGACAGTGACATTATTAGCATCTCTGGGTCCTTCTCTTGCCCACTCCTGAACAGGTCTTGTGGTTTTCATGAAGATACTACATTATGCTTTCAAGGTATAAAGATGCTATTACAAGCATTAGAGCAGCAGGTGGTTTAAAATTGGACACCCCTGATATGGCAATCCCTGACATGTCCAAGTCAAGGCATAGTGTCTGATAATGAGACTAGGAAGGGCTGTGTGGAAGCAGAGCTTGTAAAGAAAAGCTTAAGAATGCATCATCTGATCAGTTCATTTATATGGTGATGGAAATGGGCTACTGACGTTACAGGAAGTTTGTTTTGAATACATGACTAATAAGTTTAAGGTAATACTGTAATATGAGTTAGATTTTGAAACAATACTATCTTACCTATGTATTCTCAACATAATTGTTGATGTCTTGTATGTCTTATATGTTTGTTCTAATTGTGGATATCTTATCTGCCCCCCCCCCCCATGACTTGTATACATAACCAGCCCTCATCAGCCTGCATCTAAAGCAGTCTGGCAGTGTGAGCTGTCTCTTTTTAGAAATAAGAATCATAGAATCCTAGAGTTGGAAGAGACTGCAAGGGCCATCCAATCCTACCACCTGCCATGCAGGAACTCTCAGTCAAAGCATCCCCAACAGATAGCCATCTAGCCTCTGTTTAAAGACCTCCAAGGAAGGAGACTCCACTACACTCTGAGGGAGTGTGTTCCACTGTTGAACAGCCCTTACTGTCAGGAAGTTCCTCCTAATGTTGAGGTGGAATCTCTTTTGCTGTAGCTTGCATCCTTTGTTCCAGGTCCTAGTCTCTGGAACAGCAGAAAACAAGCTTGCTCCCTTATCAATAGACATCCCTTCAAATATTTAAACAGGCAGGGACATAGCGAAAAAGGGGGGTGTCAGAGGGGTCCGGACCCCCCCTTCTTGGGGCGGAGGCATGTTCCTCCTTCTCCTCCTCCCATCAAAAGTGCAGAGGAGACTTGGAGACCAGGGAAAGAAGGGGAATGGCAAGATGAAAGAAGTCAGTCGCAAAGGGCCAGGGGAAGGGAGGGAGGGAAGAAGGCCCAGAGAGAGAAAGAGAGAGGGCCTACCTCCTTCCCTGCGATGACTTCTTTCCCCTCTTTCCCTCACTCAGGCTGCATCCACACTGGACAAATAACCCAGTTTGGCAGCGCTTAAACTGCTTCTCTGACTCAAAGGCTATGGAATTCTGGGAGTTGGAGTTCTGGGCCCACAACAAACTCCAACTCCCAGAATTCCATAGCAAAGAGTCAGACAACAGAGTTAAAGCGCTACCAAACCGGGTTATCTCTCCAGCGTGGATGCAGCCTCAGTCTCCCGAGTCCTTCCGCTCCTCCTTCTCCTTCTTTTGCCAGAAAAAACTAGTCTCTATAGAAGGAGAGGAGGAGGAAGAAGGAGAAGGGAAGGAAGACATGAAGGAAGGGGGAAAAAAAGGAAGAACAAGGAAGAACGAGAGGGAGGGAGGGAGGGAGGGAGGAAGGAAGGGAGGGAGGCTCTAAAAGGAAGTATAAAAGAAAGAAAAGGTGATTTTGACTTTCCTTTCAGCAGTTATATCCATATACATTATAGTAAAATGTACATGATGATGATGATGATGATGATGATGATGATGATGATGATCTCTTATCAGCTACAGCCTCCCTTATCCAAAATGCTGAGGACTAGATGTATTTGGAGCTTGGTATATTTATATATGTATAATGGGGTATATTGGAGATGGGACCCAGTTCCAGCCATTAAATCCATCTTTGTTTCTTATGCATCTCACAGACATAGGCTGAAGGTAATTTAATAGACAATATTTTTAAAATAATGTTGTGCTTCCATACATTGAGCTGTCAGCGAAATCCTGGGACCACACCAATAATTCAGTACTTTATCTAAACGTTTAGGATTCCCAGGTATCCTTGAGTTGGGGTCAGACCAGACGCTCTCATGGTCAGTTTTGGGTTTTGGAATAATTCAGATTTCAGAAGTCCAGATAAAGGAGACTCAGACTCTGCTATGTACATTTCTTCTGGTAATGAACTCATATTTTCAAAAACAGTCATTTCTGGATTTTTGCAACAACAACAAAGAGGAGGGTCTGTGATGCAAAAAAGCAAGAGGCTTCCTTCCAGCTTTGTTTTTTTCTCTTTTTAAAAATAAAAATAAAATAAAATGCAGTTAGTTGGCCCCTTTTCAGTATGTCAATGGGGATGCTTTGATGGAGAGTTCCTGCATGGCAGAATGGGGTTGGACTGGATGGTCATTCTTGGGGTCTCTTCTAACTCTATGATTCTATGATTAATTCATTAACATACGGAATCAATCTAAGTGGGTCACCAATGAAAGGCCGCCTGCAAAGGTCTGGGCCTCTCTGCCCTCCTGCCTTGTAAGCAAAGTCCATTGGCAGACCTCTGGGTTTTACTTTGCAAGGAGTTTTTGATTTTCCTTATTTTGGCCTTTTTAAAGGAGTTTCCCCCAAATTCTGCCAGATGATGAATTGGGGCTGTGGAGTCCTATGGCCCTGCTCCAGGCAATGCTAGACTGCAGGTCCCATCATCCAGCAGCACCACAGACTGTTGGGAACTGCAGACTAATAAGGCTGCACACTGAAGAAATAATCCAGTTCGACACCAATTTGATGCTATGGAAAATCCTGGGATTTGTAGTATGTTGTGGCACCAGAGCTCCCTGACAAAGAAGGCTAAATGTCTCATAAAACTACAATACCCAGGTATTATTATTATTATTATTATTATTATTATACCCTTTCTCCCAATATATGGACTCAAGGTGGTGATTTTCCATACCATTAATCTAAAGTAGTGTCTTTCTACAATGTAGAGGGACACCCCCATTACATAATTTGTTGGAGATGCTTTGATTGAGATTTCCTGCATGGTAGAATGGGGTTGGACTGGATGGTCCTTCTAGGGGTCTCTTCCAACGCCATGATTCCATGATTCTATCGCACTCTGATCCTACTGTGATTTTAATTGTTTTTAACGTTATAAAATTTTAAAGTTATAAAGTCTTATAATGTAAGCCATGCACTGATGGACTATTGCACTATAATTTTTATTGATTGATTTTATACCCTGCCTTTCTCCCAAAATAGGATTCTCTTAAAGGGGTTTGTTTTTTTTATAAAAAGAAAAGAATGTATTATTCTAATGTATTGGAATTAAAAATTATGATAGATAGATAGATAGATAGATAGATAGATAGATAGATAGATAGAGTCTTGGAATTAAAAAGTGTGTGTGTGTGTATGTCTTGAAATTAAAAATCCCTCTTGGAAGTGGGAACGAAATGTTGTGTGGATGCAACCTGGGTTCTTAGCTCAGCTCAGAAGTTGGAATGCAGTTCTGTGCAGAGCTGGTGAGTTCCCAGAATCCCCCAGCCAGGTCTGGCAGGGGGATTCTGGGAGTTATAGTCCCCCAAGCTCTGGTTTAGCATTTGGAAATGGGGATGGGGAGTGGGTGGGTGGGAGTGAGGGAAACTCTTTTCTCTCCTCTCTTTTGGGTCCTACTTTGGGAGAGAGGCAGGATATAAATCAATCAATCAATCAATCTGTAGGCTACCATAACCTGAATGGGAAAAGCAAACTGTGACTGGGAGGAAATCCACTTCCAGATTGGAAAAAACAGATATCTATATCTGTATCTATGTATAAATGTTAAACAGTGTATGGTGTGCTAGCAACCACAGAGGCTTCCAGGAAATCCTTCCCCTCTTTTTATAACAAAATAATAATAACAATAACAATAATTTTGGAATTGGGGAGGATGGATAGGAGGACCACAAAACAACGACCCAGGGCCACAAATGGCCCATAGCTGCCCTATTTAATCCTCCTACTCCATAGTGGTTTGGTCACTGGACTACTATGACTCTGGAGTCCAGGGTTAGATTCCCAACTGAACCATACAAAACCACTGGGTGATCTTTTGTAAGCCACAAATGCATATGAGGAAATAGACTGAAGCCTAGGAAAGCTCCAATTTCTTTCGGTGAGTCTCAAAAGTGCTACAATATCTCTCCACTTATTATTATTATTATTATTATTATTATTATTGGATCTAAATGCATCTGAGGAAAACATCCAGGAAAACCCATGCTGCCAATGTGTTTCTTTCAGTTAGTCTCAAAGGGGTTACAAGATTTCTCTACATGTTGTTGTTGTTGTTGTTGTTGTTGTTGTTACATCTGAAGAAGCAGACGGTCTCCAAAAGCTCATGCTGTCAATTTCTTTCAGTTAGTCCCAAAGGTGCTACAAGATCTCTCTACATATTATTGTTGTTGTTGTTGTTATTGTTATTATCATTATCACTGCATCTAAATGCATCTGAGGAAGTAGATTGAAGTCTAGGAGTCCTGTCTCTCTTTTCCCCTAAATGAACCTGAGGAACACAGCCCCCCCTTCTTCCCCTCCTCTTTGTGTGTGTGTGTGTGGGGGGGGGCTCTTAGGCTCTCACAATGGTGGCACTTACTCTGGACACCCCCCCTTCCCAAAATCCTGGGTATGTCCCTGAAACAGGGCTATCATATCACCTCTTAATCTTCTCTTCTCCAGGCTAAACATCCCCAGCTCCCTAAGTCGTTCCTCATAGGGCATGGTTTCCAGACCCTTCACCATTTTAGTTGCCCTCCTCTGGACACGCTCCAGTTTCTCAATGTCCTTTTTGAATTGTGGTGCCCAGAACTGGACACAATATTCCAGGTGGGGTCTGACCAAAGCAGAATACAGTGGCACTATTACTTCCCTTGATCTAGACACTATACTTCTATTGATGCAGCCTAAAATTGCATTGGCCTTTTTAGCTGCCGCATCGCATTGTTGACTCATGTTCAACTTGTGGTCCACTTGGACTCCAAGATCCCTTTCACATGTTGTCTCACTCAGCCAGGTGTCCCCCATCCTATATCTGTGCATTTTATTTTTCTGCCCTAAGTGCAGTACCTTACATTTCTCTGTGTTGAATTTCATTTTGTTTGCTTTGGCCCAGCTTTCTAGTCTATTCAGGTCATTCTGAATTTTGATCCTGTGTGCGCTGTAGCGTCCTGAGAGCCCCCCCCCCCCCCACAGGAACTCACAATGCAATGTGCAATGTGGCCTCACTCCCAAGCCCTCGGAAAGGTCTCCCCACCTCCTTCCACCTCCCTTGGTCTCTTTCCTGCATTCCGGGAGAATCTTTACCTGGACAAGATCGTGGGATGGAACTGCCCGGAGTCAGGAGGGCGATCGTCACCAAAAAGTAGAGCCCTTTCCACGCGGAGCCTTTCCTTCCCTCCATTTCCCTCTCTGCCCGACAAAGCAGCTGACTAGCCCTATCCACGGCACACCCAGGAGAGGCTCACACCCGGGGCCACGTCCCTCCCACTAACTGCGTCACTCCACCGGACGTCCTTTTGAACGAGCGTCACATATATTATTAATATAAAGGTTTTTTTAAAAAAAAAAATACCCCAAAAACAACCATATTAAAATACCAACATGTACACGTGTGTGCCATCTTAAAGTCCCCTGTCAACTTATGCCCCCCCCCCCCCAATTCCATAGGATTTTCTTAGGCAAGGAAGACTCAGGAGTGATTTTTGCCAGTTCCTTCCTCTGAAAAAGAGCCTGAAGCACCTGATGGCCATTGGCAGTCTCTCATCCAAAATCATAGAATCACAGAATCCTAGAGTTGGACGAGACCTCAAAGGCCATCCAGTCCAACCCCATTCTGCCATGCAGGAACTCTCAATCAGTGCATCACCTGGGACACATGGCCATCCAGCCTCTGCTTAAAGACCTCCAAAGAAGGAGACTCCATCACTCTCTGAGGAACTTCCACTGTCTGGAAGTTGCTCCTAATGTTGAGGTGGAATTGCTCCTCTAGATTGCATCTAAGTATTAATCAGAGTTGGCCCTGCTTAGCTTCCAAGCTCAGATGGAATCTGGTGCCTTTAGGGTATCTGGGCCTTTTAAAAAACAGTCATGTTGTTGTTGTTGTTGTTGTTGTTGTTGTTGCTTTGTGTGCCTTCAAGTTGTTTCCAGCTTATAGCAATCCTAAAATGAACCTATCATAGGGTTTTCTTGGTATACTACTTTGGCACGTTTTTAATTAGATTGAATAAAATAGAATCTTTATTATGACATAAACCAAGACTAATTGCATTGTTTTTGATTTATAAGCCGCTTTGTGTCCCAGTTGTGGGGGAAACGTGGGATAATAATAATAATAATACTCCAAAACAATCCAAAATCAGTTAACACTGTGACAAAGGAATAAAAATGCAGCCCACATGCCATTAAAGACTCTTCTGCATAGCCTCTTAGGGCCAAAACACACTGCAGCAATAATCCAGAGCGGTTGAACTGCCCTAGCTCAGTGCTAGGGAATTCTGGGACCTGCAGTTTTGTGAGACATTCAGCCTTCTCTCAGAGATCTCTGGTGCCACCATAAACTACAACTCCCAGGATCCCCTAGCACTGAACCAGGGCAGTTAAAGTAGTCTCAAACTGGACTGTTTCTGCAGTGTGTTTTGGACCACAAAATGCTTGTTCAGATAAAAATTCTTTACTTGTCAGAAAAGGAAAGTAGGCCAGCAGAATCTCCACTGGCACAAAGTACCACAGGCTAGGAGCAGTCACTGAGAAGGCTCTCTCCTATGCCCTCACTGAATATTCCTGTGAAGATGGGGAACGAAAGAAAGACCTTCCCCTGGGACCTTAAAACCTGGGCAGGCTCATGTAGGAAGGAGGAGGTTTTTCAAATGATCTGGACCTGGTTGGTATAGGGCTTTATAGGAAGTAACCAGCACTTAGAAATATGTGCAGAAAAACCCACTGACAGCCAATGAAATTTGTTCAACAAGAGAGTTATACACATTCCCTGTAATGAACTCTGGCCATCCCTCTGGCCACAGCATTTTGGACCCACTGAAGTTTCTGAACAGTTTCCAAAGGCAGCCCCGCATAGAGTATGCTACAAGAAATTAAACAGGATGTAGTCAAGGCATGTGACACCATAGCCATAAAGCATAACTGACATAGTTTTAACTCTAAAAATGCACTCCAGGTGAATGGTGAAACCCAGGTATCTAGGCTCAGGGTTAGAGTCCAGATGTACACCCAAAGGTACAGAAATGTCATCCAGTGGAGTTTGGATCTCTGAACCTTGATCTGCCTTTTAACTCTTCAGGAGCACCTCTGTCTTGTCTGAATTAAATTTCAGTTTGTTTGCCCTCAAGTCCATTACTAATATCAGAAGAACCCTGTTTAGCCCTGTGACAATTTCCTTGCAGTTAAATGGAAGAGAGATACACAGCTCAGGTATCTAGTGTGTTGTTTGCAAGTGTTAAATATGGGATGGAGGGAGGCAGTTGGCTTTTGCTCAGCCACCATGAAATGGGCACCACTTCCCAGTGAAATTAATTCAAAAATGCAAACAATGCATAGTTTAGTTATGAGCTTTACATTGCAGTGGGTTCGCTGTAAATACATCCAGGTGGAATTTAATTCATGGAAAGGTAAACACCACCAGATTGCTGCATTTTCAGAGGCTTGTCAAATGGTAGGCTATGATACTTGACTCAGGAGATTTTATAATGGAATGCTTTTTTTTTTCAGGCTCAGGGCATAGAAAGTTTTGATTAGTATTAGACAAGACCTTAGAAAAGTTTATTTAGTGTTATAACTCCCAGAATCCTCTAGCCAGTATGACCACTAACTGTGCCCCTGATCATGCTGAATGGAGGATTTGGCAAGTTTTAATTCAAAGCTGCATCTGCACTGCAGAAATAAAGCAATTTGACACCACTTTAATGTTGAAACAATAAGACCAAGAAGGGAAAAAAAAGGCAAAAGTAATACAGTATAAATAATCTTTATCTATTTCTGTTGTAAAGAAACAATGTACATAACAAAAGTATCCAAAACTAATACAGACAAAAGATACAAAGCGAATGAGAGCAACAATGGCAAGCAAATTAATACAAAATAGCAAACATATCAAACTAATGTCAACTACATTGAATCAGGGCAAGACAAAATGCAATGCAAAAAGAAAAAGGATAAGAGAGAGAGAGAGAGAGAGAGAAAAGAAAACTAGTCTTATAAAGGCTCAGCAGATGACTAAGACTAAATAATAATAATAATAATAATAATAATAATAATAATAATAATAATAATAATAATAATAATTAGCTGAAGGACATTTCTATCTCAGCAGCTCACCATATTTTACTGTCATGGCTCTGTGCTATGGAATCCTGGGATTTGTGGAAGTTTGTTGTGGCACCAGAGCTCTCTGACAGAGAAGACTAAATATCTCACAAAGCTTCAAATGCCAGAATGCCATAGCGTTGAGTTTTGGAAGTTAAAGCAGTGTAAAACTGCATTATTTCTGCATTGCAGATTAGACCTTAAAAAGTAACTTTTCAAGGCTCTGAGCTAATGTAGACACTAAATAAGGAAATACTGCTTCAAGGTCATAAGGCCAGTCTGGTTTGTTTGTTTGTTTGTTTGTTTGTTTTTAAAGTTGAAATTCAACTGGTGAAATCTATCCTGTGTTTTTACTATGAATTAAAGTGTTGATAGGTTTGCATTAAATCCTGGGGTGGATTCACTGCCCAAATGAAACCGAAAGCCTTTAGCTGTCACTGAAAACCCCCAGTGAGTTGCAAGTTATAGGAAAGTTAAACCAATCACAGGTAAAATAACATTCTGTAACCAGTTTTCTCTCTTCTCCCCTGTCTTCTCACCATATTTCTTTTATCTCTTTTGTCCGGGTTGCTAAGCCATGCTGGGACATCCTCAAGGAAGCTGTTAATTGCATTTGATAGCATTTAATGCTTTCTTCAAAGATAATCTCATAATGAACAGAATGGAAGGAGCCCAATCCATCGGTACCTTTCTTTTCCCTGGATCACAGCCATCATTGGCAGATGGACCCAGAACCCAAAAAACCAACCTGAAAGTTAATAAATAGTACATATCTGCTGGACAGTTAGAGATCAGTTCTCAGCAGATATCCTTGGATTTATGGAATTATTTTCGTGATTAATCTACAGAATCTACAGAATGATTTATCTGAAGAAGCAACATATTATTGTTTTGATTTACAGGTATGTATGTATAGATGATTTTAATTTTTTGTCTATATGTTATATTCTATATTACAGCCCCCTCCTATTCATATTTTCTTTGAGAATGATGAATTCCCGATGGGGTTTACTTCCCAGTCAGTACATGGTTAAAAGTGTGCCATGCTTGACAGACAGTGTGGTGGAGTGGTTTGAGCATTGGACTAGGACTCTGGAGAACAGGGTTCCAATCCCAGCTCGGTCATGTAAAACCCATTGGGTGACCTTGGGCAAGTCATGCTCTCTCAGCCTCAGAGGTTGGCAAGGGCAAACTCCATCTGAATCATAGAATCATAGAATCGTAGAGTTGGGAGAGACCCCAAGAAGGGCCATCCAGTCTAACCCCATTCTGCCATGCAGGAACTCTGATGGCCATGAAGAAACTTGCCAAGATAAACACCATGAAAGGGACACTTTAGGAATGCCTAGAGACTTGAAGGCACACAACAACAACAACCAACATCTGGGTGTGTGAGGAAAAAAACACATAGAAAATCAGGCTATACACTGAAATAATAAACTAGGCTTTAAGACTCAGCTTGGAAAGGCTATACTTTTGGACTAAAATTCTCAAAGTCCCACAAAAGCAAATTCGTCTCTATATCCACCCTTGAGCTCTCCATTTATTTTGGATGAAAAGGTGTGTGTGATACCTGTGGTTTCAGGGGATGGCCATGGCAAAACCCCTCTGAAGAAACTTGCCAAGAAAACCCAGTGATAGCTTCGCCTTAGGTTAGGGGCACCTTAAGTCGAACCTTTACTAAAAGCCTGATTTGTTAGGTATTATTTCAATGTACATCTTGGTTTTCTGTATATTTACACATAACCTTAGCAAATCTCAACATGTTCATCATCATCATCTCCTCCTCCTCCTCCTCCTCCTCTTTTTTCAGTTTGGGACTCATGGTGGCTTATAACAGTTTTTAAAAAATACTTTAAAATAATACTTTAAAATTCACAGCATACAAAACTTTCAGATTTTGTATGCTGTGAATTTGCAGTTGAACACTGTTTTAACTGCCCTGGCTCAATGCTCTGGAATCCTGGGATTTGTAGTTTGGTGTAGCACCAGGGCTCTCTGACAGAGAAGGCTAAAGATCCCAGAATTCCACGGTATTGAGCAATTAAAGCAGTGTCAAACTGCATAATTCTGCAGTGCTGATACAGCCTTGGTTTCCAAAGGGAAACTGTTCATCTCTTGCAGCCGAGGCACCCTTAAAATCTTCCTTAAGTTAGTTATAGCAAGTACATACCAAATACATTATGTCATGACAATGTTTCGTTTAAGCGCTTCTTTGGTCGCACAAACCGAATGTGGGTACGTCTATTTGTCAGTGGTTTTCCAGGTAAGAGATCCTTTGGATTTCCTATAAATATAATGTTGGTGTTTTCTTTTTTATTATTTTAAAAAACAAAATATCATTGTGGAAAGAAGGTAGAAAAGTACCTTTATCAAACGGGACGAAACGGCAAGCAGTTTAATTAGAAAATTATTAATGTATTAATGCATACCAAATGGAGAAATGTAGTCTGTATGATTCTCTCAGGAAGTTACTTGATTTGTTGTTGTCTTTGGCTTTTATTATGTATGACGATGTCTTACGTGTGCCTTTGTGTTGTTATTGTTTTTAATCAATAACATTATACTTAAAATTAAATTAAATTAAACAAACGTTTTGTAATTATATTTCGATGCTCTTTTATCTTTCCATGGGATGCACCTACTTTCTCTTAAAGTATATGTAAAGGCTGATGGTGATGATCACATCCCAGTTTCTTCACTGAAATCATGTTTCTTTCTTTTCTAATAAAATGGCTGAAAATCTATAGGTTCCAAACATCTGCAGCAGAGAGACTCATTTCTCCTCTCTAGTTATTTTGTTTTAATTGAAATTGTTTATTCTTTCATATATCTTGACCGAAAAGACAATAGTTACAAAAGTTCACACTAATGAGTATGTACAATAAACACAGCGTTTTCTTTTTGTTTCCTTTGGTCTTCTTTATGTTTCTTCCTTTCTTCTTGACTCCTGTTAACTTCCTTATTACACTCCTCTGGGTCCGTCTGATTTCAAGGGATGTTCAAATCCTCCTGTGGTGATTGTACCTTCAAGGCTTTTCTATTTATAGTGAGAACATGAAAGGAAAAAGCCTATCAGGGTTTTCTTGGGGAAATTTCTTGGCAACGGTTGGCCATTGCCTTCCCTTGAGGCTGAGAGAGTGTGACTTGCCCACTGGGTTTCCTTGACTGAGCAGGGATTCAAACCCTGGCCTCCTTGCTACTTTGGCAAACGAGAGACTGAACGTGGATCTCTCTTAATGCAAGTGGTTTGGACACAGGTTATGAGTGGAGAAGGATGTCGGGTTTGTATTGAAAAGGGAGCAACCTTCATCACTGGGTTTTGAAACTGAATGGAGTGGCCGAAATGGATAGATTTTCAATATTGCTTACGGGTCTTAGATCTTATAGAGTCATTTGTAAATGGCTGGAAACCTCCGATTGATTATTTTTTGGTGAAGGAAAGAAAACGATTTGGTCGTTGTGGGTTTTGGGAATTCAGTTCAATTAAACTGTTGTAATCCGTTTTGATTCCTCTGCGAAAAGCAGAATATTATTATTATTATTATTATTATTATTATTATTATTATTATTATTATTTTAAATCGAGTGGATTATTGGAAGAAACAGGCTACAGGGAGAGGCATTGCATCTGTACGCCTTATTATGATTATGATTATCATTATCATAACCACCGGAAAGAAAGTCAGAAGCCGCTTTTCTTAACTTTATTAGTCATTACTATCTATATCAGTCGTTTCGATCTACGCTGGTTTTCTTTCCTTGTTTTATATTTTATCTATGACTTTTAGAATATGCTGAAAACGTCAATAAAAATTTACAATTATTTGTTTGAAAGAGCCAGTGCCATCGGCCTGTCAGACACGTGTCTTTCAAAGGTGTTGCAGAACACGGTACAAGACTTCGGGATCTAACCCTCAGGGATTAAGGGCTGCATCCACATTGGAGGAATAACCCGGTTTGGCACCACTTTAACTCTTTTTTTTTTTTTTTTGGCTCAAGGCTGTGGAATTCTGGGAGTTTGTTGCGGGTCGTCCAAAACAAACTGCAGAAAAGAATCCACTTCGACTGCCCTGGCTCAGTGCTAGGGAATCCTGGGAACTGTAGTTTGTTGTGGCACCAGAGCTGCCTAAGAGAGAAAAGGCTGGGCGTATCCCAAAACGACACTTCTCAGGATTGCTTAGCATTGAGCCAGGGCAGTGAAAGCGGTCTCAAAGTGGACTATTCCTGTAGTGTGTTTTGAGATCCACTTAGAGAAGTGGAAGCCCGTCTGGCGGAGTGGGCTGACTAGGGCTCCTTCGAGGGGGCTACGGTTGGAAACCGCCCTCGGGCATGGAAGCCCATTGGCTGATCTAGGGAGAGTCACACTATCTATGTATATCTAGATCTATCTATCTTTAGCCCGCACACCAGCATTTTCTGAAGATGCCCGCTGGCGAGGAACAAGGGCCCCAGAGCCCGAAAAACCCACCAAAGGCCATGACAGCCTTGGGCTTCCCCTTCGCTTGATACTTATTCCTTCGATAAGGGAGTGTTTAGCAAAAGATCTGCGGCTTTGGCAAATGACAGACTCTTTTTTTTGCTGCCAACTCCGTGACTTTGGGCCCAAGGGGCGAAGAATGGAGAGGGACCTCGGACTATTTAAAGAAAAGGAACCCTGGATCCTTGTGTTTTTATATTGAATGGACTGCACAAAGCAATACCGGCTCGCGGCTAGGGAATCCTGGGAAGGGGCCTTGACTGCGGCTTATGGGAGTTCGCCAGAACTTTCTCACAGAGAAGGGTAAATGACTCACAGAACTACAGTTCCCAGAATTCCCTGGCACTGAGCCAGGGCAGTTGAAGTGGTCCCAAACTGGATTATTTCCAAACTGGGTTTTTAAAATCTTTTTGTCGGAAGGCTCTTTAGAGTCTTTAGAGTCAATTGTAAACGACTGGAGACCTCTGAGGGATTTTTTGATGGAGAAAATGATTTGACAGTTGTGGAAGGAAGGAAGGAAGTCAAAGGCTCCTCCTTATCTTTCTTCCTTCTCAGGTTGCTCCTGGCTTCAGCATCGAAGGATCGGCTTCTCTTGCGGTAAAGAGAAGGAGGGGGGTGGATCCGGGAGGGAAGGGAGACCGAGGACCCCTCCTCCATTTCAGCCTTCTTCTCTAGGAGGCGTTTCCAGGACTAAGGGGCTGGGATTGACATTTCTAGATGCCTCTTTTTTTGAGCTCTTTTTTGGGGTGGGGGTAGTGTCCCTCTTTTTTCTGGAGGATATCCTCCAGAAGGAAGGTGGGCAGCCAACTGTCCACCCCTCTCTCCCCAGTCGGTTTTCCCATGACACCAACCCTAGGGATGCCACTGATCCATATATAAATCAGTGCATGTTTTAAGATCTGCAAAGGAGGGCTTTCCCTCAGTCTCACCACCTTCGCAGGTGCTGTTGCTGAGGACTCAGAGAGAGCCTTCTGTGTGGCTCTTCTGTGCTCCTTTGCACAGGTGGTCCCATTGGCCCCTTCACTGTTCTCTTTCCACTGGCACTAGTGTAATGTTATTTCATTAGGTAAAATAATATAATGTATTTATTATGTAAAATATATAAAGAGATCTTTTCAATGTTGTTTTAACTTGTGTTTTAAAATCTGGTGTTTTAACTTTTGTGTTGATTGTTTTTAAGTATCAAGATATTGTGTGCTGTCTTGAATTCTGTAGTGAGAGAAAGGCAAGATATAAATGAAATAAAATATAAAATGAAAACTTCACAGCACATGTACTTTTGCAGTGGTGACCTCACAGCCTTAACAAACTATATTGGAATGTAAGAGCTAGTGGCTCAGGGCTCCCATTCTCCTGAGATTCTGGTCAGATATGTCAGGGTGGGAAACAGAAGAACATTTCTTTTCCTTAATAAAGTTGGATTCTTGATTCACCAGGCCTGGTCTTCTGATTTCTCCTGGGTGATAGGGGAAGGTACAGATAGTTCGAAAAACACAGAAAGGAGTCTGGCATCCTGTTAGTACCATGGTGTAAGCTGGGCCTATCCCATTACAATTTACTTTTATAGATGTTGCATAGATCAGTTTTCCATGCTCTTCAACGTATAACAGATTAAAACTGGAACAAAACTGGCCCTGCAACATTAGAGTGTGCCCAACTTGGCAAAATGAGAAAAAAACACACAAAGTAGGAGGGGCTGCAGCAGTTTGCTTTTGCCTGAGCCTACTCAGAAGAATGAGATTCCACCCCTCCTCCCAAGTTAACTGAGTGCAAACTGTGTTTGCACTTTGTACTCAGTTTGAAGTAGTTGAAGTAAGACAAAGGGTGAAAGTGGGAGGAGTAGGAGGAGAGAAACTGGGCCCTTTTAAACGCAGTTGAAAGAGTGGGATAGTAGAGGAAAAGTTGGGGCTGTTCATGCCAAATTATGGTAGCTGGAGGGTATGAACCTCTGCTCCAGTCATGCAGTAATAGACATCTTACCTTGTATGCAGTACAACCCCTACCCAATACTGCTATTTCTGCATTGTCAGAGAGTGAGAGCATATGTGAGGATATGCCAGCTATTTTCTTATAGCTGAACATGCTTCAAGGATGTCATTTGCAAAGATCGCCCAAGGACCTCTGGATATCTCTGCAGGTGCATGTCACAGTGTGCCCTGATATAAGAGAATTAACTGGATTCTCCCTCTCATTTCTCATACCTGCAACACAGAAATGGACATATGGGTGGGAGTATACTGCTCCAAGGTGAAGGCTTTTGTGGTTATGTTGGGAGATGTAGCTATCAAGATGAAACTGCATGATAACTGTATGTCTCCCAATGCAGGACCTTGACAAGATTTTTCAAGTATTCAACCTATCTGCATAGGAGCATAGCTGCCCTGCCTTCCATGTTTTCTCTTTCTGCTGCCCCACTCACTCGCTTGCCCATCTGATCCCCACTCAGGGCTGCCAGAGTGCTGCCAGGCAAATGAGGCAGTGGGAGAAGTTGCCTCTGCTGCCTTGGCTTCCACCTCCCAAAGAGAGCCAGGGCAGCAGAGAAGACGGAATGGGCACTGGGCAGCCCTGGTGTGTACACAGCACAGCAAGAGGAGGGCCCAACGGGATTGTCACCCTTCCTCAGAAGTGTAACCCAGTGCAGCGGTAAGCACCTCTCACAACCCCCTATTGATGCCGCTGAACTCCTTTTTCTTCTTAGAAATATTCTGTATATTATTATTGTCATTCAGGACATCTGAGGAAAGGCAAGGTGCTTTATTAGCACATTAAAGCTGGTCGCATGTCAGAGCAAAATGGCTTCTTTTTCACAAATCCACCTAAATTCAGCAGTGCACATTTCAGAGCGAGGTTTGCTCTTAATGACTCCACAGCTGGCCCCACCTTCTGCAGGAAGTAGCTGGATCCTGAGGAGAGAAAAGGAGAACTTCTTTTTCATATGCTGTATTTATAACCAGGGTATGTGCTGCCTATCTGTGGAATATTCACAGCTGATAACTGTGCAGCCCTCCAGGTGCTGTGGAACTGCAGCTTCAGCATTCCTCACCAGTGGCCCAATAGTTAGAGATACTGGAAGTTGGAGTGTCACAATATCTGGACAGCATCACAGTTTCCATCTCTGACTTAAACCATAGACATTAAATGATATTCTCAAAGTGAAGCACAGTTTCTGACCTCAGGATCCCTTCCCACTCTTGATTCTAATACAGGAAAAGTTATTGGATGAAATAATTTTGAAAAGTTACACTTTTGGACTGCAATTCCCAGAATCCTTCTGTCAGCACAGGCTATGTGCTATAGGGATTCTGGAAGGAATAGCAAAAAAGGGCATATTTCTATGCTCACTTGGAAACCTAGCAAGCAATTTTGGCAAAGGCATTTTGTTTATGTTCATCCATTGATAGTAAGATAACAGGCTTCATTGACCAGCAATAATCTGAATTGGAGGCCTCTTCCAGCCTAAGAAATGCTGCAAATAAGCTTCCTTGTAATTGGGGTGTGTGGGGGGTGTGTGTGAATTCAAAAACAAACAAACTCAGATGGAGGGAGCTGCTGTCTGCAGCAAATCCAAATATGATAGTATAGTCATCCCTCTGTATCCACGTATTCTATATCAATGTATTCAACCATCCATGGATTAAAAATATTTTTTTAAAATACAAAAAGCAAACCTTGATTTTGCTATTTTATATAAGGGACACCATTTTATTATTTCATTGAACTTAATGGGACTTGAGCATCCATGGATTTTGGTATCCACGGGGGGGGGGGGGGGGTCCTAGAACCAAACCCCAATGGATATCAATGGTCTCCTGTAAATCCTTCTCTCCAAAATCCGGTAGGAGGTGCTGTTGGACTACAAGTCCAATGAGCTAGAGCCAGTATAGGCAAAGGTGAGGAATGCTGGGAATTGCAGTCTAGAAACATTTGGAGAGCCACATATTTCCTCCCCTGTCTTAGAGTGTTAAGCTGTTGAACCTCCACCTATTATCAAGCTGTATACAGGTATGCCTCAGTTAATGAAGCATATGTGCTCCTTGACATTATTTCCTTAACAGAAACTTTGGTATAAGAGAAAGAAATAACATGGAAAGAGTAGAAGTAGGTTCCTATGCCACAAAATGAGGAGCAGTTCACCATGTGTCAGCAAACTTTTTATTTGATACTGTCAAGATGCACATGTGAAATGAAACAACAGGCCAGGGGAGCCATGCACAGGGAATTTTGAATCTAGACACCCCTTGAAGGTGCATCCAAAAATAGCCTTTTCTTTCATCTGCCTCTACTTTTTTTTTGGTTGTTAATCATCCCAGGTTCACCTTGTATGCAGAAAAAAATCATACAAAGAACAATTTTAGAATCAAAAGAAGTAGGAGTGAAGATAGAAGGAAGGAACATCGATCTAAGATATGTGGATGACACCATACTAGTTGTGGAAAGCATCACAGACTTGAAACAATTACTAAAGAAGGTCAAAGAAGAAAATGCAAAGGCTGTGTATTACTGAACATAAAGAAAACAAAAATAATGACCACAGAGGACCTACATAAATTCAACCTAGATGATGAGAAAATCAAAACAGATAAAGACTTCCCATACATTGATCAGAATGGAGATTGCAGTCAAGAAATCAGAAGAGAACTAGGAATGGGAAGAGTAGCTATGAAAGAACTAGACAAGAAAATGTACAGCTATATGACAGAACACTATAGTTAGAATCATCCAAGCCATTATATTCCTCATCACCATGTATGGATTTGAGGGCTGTTCATTGAAGATTAAGCAGATAAGAAAATCAACTCATTTGATATATGGTGATGGAGAAGAGTGTGGAGGATGCAAGGGATAGCCAAAAAGACAAACAAATTCTCTGTGAACACACCAAGCCTGAACTTTCCCTGGAAGCCAAGATGATCAAGTTGAGGCTGTCATACTTTGTCCATGTCATGAAAAGGCATGACTCATTAGAAAAAAAATAATACTGGGAAAGGTGGCAGGCAATAGAAAGAAAGGAAGACCCCAGACTAGATGGACAGACTCATTCAGAGAGGTCACATGTATGAACCTACAGCACCGGAGCAGAGCAGTTGAGGACAGGGAGTTTTGGAGATGTCTTATCCATAGGGTCACCATTAGTCAAAATTGAATCGAGGGCAGTTAGCAACAACAACATTTGTCATGTTATGGTATTCTCAGATGATAAAATGTATGTCTGAGAAGGTATCAAAGATCCAAATGCCACAGGCAGATATTTCATATTATCAGATATTGGCCAAGATCTTACAACAGATTAATGGAGCATAATGCTCTGCCCATGCAATTCCACATATCCACTCCTGCCCTGTAAGTTGTCAAACACTGGCTGCTGTGGCTGCTCCTTACTAATGGAAAAGGGAGATATGGGAAGGCAGTCTAGAGGAAGAAGATGCTGCTTGTCCAGGCTCCTAGGTGGGAAAAAATGAGGATTCCTTCTCTTGGGACGAATGACAGCCACTGCTTCTGTTGGAAAAATATTCCTTTAAACAGTGATGAAAATATTTTGGCTGACAGGATGCATCATATATCCTATGAGACTGTCCTAAAAATGCTGGGTCAGAGCACATGGCATGATGCAACTTATTGCAAAAGGTTGCATCATGCTGTGGGGCACAGGTTGATGATTCATAGCTATCACAGTATATAAGTGCACCAGGAGACAGGTCATTTGTGGCTGGTGATTGTGGTTTGGATGGCTTGTGGATCGTTGTGTAGTTTGGAGCTGTGTGCTGAGTTACAACAGACAGCAAATTTGATAGAAATCTGTGAGAAGACTCTGTAAATATTTGTACATATTGCAACTCAAGATAAAGAACCTCCATGGACATGGAAGATATCAACTGTGTCTATGAATTTATTTGTTTAAGTGTGGAATGTGGTCAGTAAGGAGCAGCGCCAGCTGCAAACTCAGCCAGGACTTGACAGCTGTGGAGGGGGAGATTTTGGATGAGAGACAAAAGGACAAGGGGATAGCCCCCTGCATCTTGTGCAAAAAGAGACATTACACACACATACACAACCCTTACACAAGTGTAGGTCATTAACAGGATTCTACTCATTGTGTCTCAGACATAAGGCTTAGTAATTGAGATGTTTCATATGTGCTATGAGTCATTGTCACCACTCCAATCAAGTGGCAATATAGGAATGGAGAGCTTATAATTCAGGTCACTCCAATATGGGATACAGTGTGTTTATGGGAAACAAGAGAAACACTTACAGGGTTTGATTTAATGTTGTTCCATCTACCCAAGTCCAGGATTTCACTGAGGGTGTAAAATTAAGTCCAAGCCAAACGGGATATTTCTCTTGAACACTGTCATAGATGAACTTCTGCCAAAAACATTAGGAACAGTGTCACTTCTATCTGTGATTTTTTAAAGTTACATTTTACATGATATCCATGTTTTTATTTCTAACCAGTGAGGCCAAGGTTGACCTAAAAGCTTAAACCCTCCATTAGAAATTGCCTGACCTTTATCAGTTATCAGTCTGCAGAGGTTAGTAAGGGAAAAGTGATCAGACAGGGCCTGGCAACTATTTTCTATCTCTCAGAGCACTTCAGCCACACCAGACATTTACAGTAAAACCAAAAGTGACCAAAGATCACTTCTGGTTACTCAAAGTCTGGAGGAGGGAAGGACTAAAAGAAGATTCAGGAGTCATCATATCCACCCATGGAGACTTCTGGAGACATGGTTTTCATTTTTACAATGGGAAAGATTTGGAAGGCCACATGTGGCCCCACTACTCTAAACTGTTGGTGGGATAATGATGCGATTACGGTGATGTCATATGACGTCATTTGAAAATCTTCACACAATTGTGAGATAGTGACAGGATCATCCTGCTATGCTCCCGTCACTTTTTGGCCATGTGAAAATCTCCATTGTTAATAAAATATTGTTAATATCACAGCATTATGTTTTGACCTCAGGAAACTGAATTGTGCATCAAGATGCAGTGGAGCTATAGAGAGCTTGGTTTCATTCATACCTACAACATCAGAATTTGCATTTTAGGGTTTATATTCACCACATTTTGATCAGCTTACTCTTGGCTTTCAAAACAATTGTTCATCTTACCATTTCTTCTGTGTCTTTGATCACAAGCATTTGGGCTCTCTTCATGGAACAGTCACTGTAGCCCTCAGACCAATCCCTTTTCTCCTTTGAAAACCAGTAGCAGGTTCCTTTTTCTTCTCTCCAGTTGGCTGGACAAAGCTTACATGTTGCATTCTCTAGAAGAAGGAAGAAGATAAAGGAGTTTCTCTTATTACTGACTCTAGTCTGTTTGTTCCTTCTGGTATAAATAAATTAAAAGCTGAACTTGTCCAGTGTGAGGGACTTCTATCTCTCTTTTTCTACACTGCATAAATTCCTTAGTAACTAATGTCCCTTTCTCTCTCTCTTCAACTTACACCTCTGTGCCTTTTGACTCACAGTTTAGCAGTGGCATCTCTGGAGAGTGTGTGTGTGTGTGTGGGGTGCAAACTGTACTGGGTGACATCTCAGAGGAGATGTCTTCCTATGGCAGGGGAATGTGTGATCAGTGGTGCTGCTGTGCCCACTGCCTGACTGTCTGCACGAGGAAGAAGCCGAGAGGCAGAGAAGGGAATAATTTACACCCCTCCTCCTCTGGAATAGCCTTGAGGTGTGACCATCTGCACTTGCTCCTCTGCTGCTTAGTTTCCTCCTTGTGCAGAAGGAGAAAGAGGTGTGAATGCTTGCCCTTGGGTGTTCCACTGCACAGCTTTCTCCTGAGGAGGAAGCTGAGCAGAGGAGGAGGCAGAGGAGGAGGAGGAGGACTGGCAAGTGTGCCCCTTCCATTCCCTCCTGCTGTCTCACTTGCCTGTTCATCCCTTGTCTGGGTAAATGGGGGGGGGGGGAGTGAGAGAATGAATGAGGCAATGGGGGCAAGGAGCCCTGGAGGAGTGCAAGGAGCCCTGATAGCGCAGTGGTTAAATGCCTGTACTGCGGCCACTCACTCTCAAACCATAAAGTTGCAAGTTCATTACCAGCCAGGGCTCAAGCTCAACTCAGACTTTCATCCTTCCAAGATTGCAAAAATGAGTACCCAGCTTGTTGGGGGCAATTAGCTTACAGTTAGAGACTGCTTAGGCCGTATGAAGCGGTATATAAACGAAGCTGCTATTGCTATTGCTATTGCTATCATCCCCAACCATAATGGCTTTGTTGAGGAAGTTTGATTTAGAACAATCTTCCTTTTCATAATCATTTAAACAAAGAAATCATGAAGCACCTTTGAGATTGTGAGAAAGAATTCAGAGACATAGCTGTGTTAGTCTGGAATATCAGTATGCAAAGGGATTTTGTAACACCTTTGAGATTAACTGTGTGAAAGAAGTTGGACTGAACATTTTCATAGACTTGAATCTGAGGAAGTAGACCAAACAGTGTTTGGAGGGATTTTAATACAGTAATATGAATTTTAACATTATTCTTATTTTCCTTAGTGTGTAATCCCCACTGAACTCAATGGGACTTACATGTGGATATGTCAAAGTCACCTGGGGAGGTTTCTTTTTCTTTTAAACCTGCATCTTTTACAAAATTAAAATTAACTCATGCATTCTTCCTACCCTTCATTGTCACTGCTTTCATGCTGAGCCTCTTGCTGCTTGTTTTGCTAACCACACAAACCAATTCAGCATCTCCTCCATAAACGTTAACTCCCACTTTGATACCAACTACATGCTGTGAAAAAATGTGTGCATTTCTCATAGAATCTTACAATCAAAGAGTTGGAAGAGACCCCAAGTGCTGTCCAGTTCGGCCTCCTGCCATGCAAGAAGATACAATCAAAACATGCCTAGCAGATGGCCACCCAGCCTCTGTTTAAAGACCTCCAAGGAAGGAGACTCCATCACACTCTGAGGGAGTGTGTTCCATTATCAACAGCCTTTACAGTCAGGAAGTTCCTCCTGACGCTGAGGTGGAATGTATTTCTCTAGCTTGCATCCATTGTTCCATGTCCTATTCTCCGGAATATCAGAAAACAAGTCTGCTCCACCCTCAATATGATACTCCTTCAAATATTTCATCAGGGCTATCATATCGCCTCTTAACCTTCTCTTCTCCAGGGTAAACATAGCCAGTTCCCTAAGGGGCTCTACAGACCGCCCCAATAGAGTGGTGTCCTGCTGCCCCTTTCAGCACCAGATTGGAGCCATGGCACCTGCATACTGTGGTGCTGATCTGGTGCTTTGCTGGCACTAAAAGAAACAGCAAAATGCCACTTCTTTCAGAGCCAGCAAAAAGCTGCCCTTGCCATCACTGTGCACTTTTTGGCTCTCCTTTTGGCGTGTGGTGTATCAATGCTGCGTGAAAGGAGCACTGTGATTCTGCCTGCTGGGCAGCCTGGCAGGCAACATGATGCTGGTGTGGGGGTGGTGTCAGGGCATGCATAATCCAAATGCTATGCTCCCAATGCCACCCCCATGCTGGGGTTTCAAGACAGTCTGTACAGCCCCTAAGTCTTTTCTCATAGGGCATGGTTTCCAGACCCTTCACCATTTTGGTCACTCTCCTCTGGACATGTTCAAGATTGTCAACATCCTTTTAAATCGCGGTGCCCAGAACTGGATGCAGTATTCCAGGTGAGGCCTGACCAAAGCAGAATAGAGTGGCACTATTACTTTCCTTGATGTAGACACTACACTTCCATTGATACAGCCTAGAATTGCATTGGCATTTATAGCTGCTGCATCACACTATTGACTCATGTTCAAATTGTGATATTCTAGGACTCCTATAGCCTTTACACATGTAGTCTTTTTAAGCTAGGTGTCCCCCATCCTACATCTATGCATTTCATTTTTTCTGCCTAAGTGCAGTGCATCTTACATTTCTCCCTGCTGAAATTCATTTTGTTAGTTTTAGCCTAGCTTTCTAATCTGTTAAGGTCATTTTGAATTTTGATCCTGTCCTCAGGGGTATTAGCTACTCCTCCTAGTTTGGTGTCATTGCAATTAGATAAGTATACCCTCTATTCTTTTGTCCAAGTCATTGATAAAGATGTTGAAAAGCACTGGGCCCAGGACAGAACACTGTGGCACCTCACTTGTCACTTCTTTCCAGGATGAAGAGGAGCCATTGCTGAGCATCCTTTGGGTACTGCCTAGTAGCTTAGTCTAAAGGAGGAAAGGGAAAGAGAATCAGGGAGAGAAAAGGGGAGATAAATGTGTGTGTGTGTGTGTGTGTGAGAGAGAGAGAGAGAGAGAGATAGAGAACCTTCTCAAAAGTAAAAGGACGTTAGTGTACTGAAATAAAGAACTTTGTGTGCATGTTTCTTCAAGTTGCCTGTTGACCTATGGTGACCCCATGAATTTCATCGGGTTGCCTTAGACAAGGGATATTCAGAGGTGGCTTTTCCAGCCTAAAGCACCTGGTGCTCGTTTATGGTCCCTCATCCAAGTAGTAACCAGGGCTATCCCTGCTTAGCATCAAAGATCAGATGGGATCTGGTGCCTTAAGGTATTTAGGCCCTAAAACAACTAGTCAAGGCAAACTTTCACGGGTACTTTACTTAAGGTTGCCAGGTGGAAAGCTGCTGGAGGAGGCTCCTATACCTGTAATGATTGTGCAGATGAAGGAATTTCAGCAAGTGCTGCAGGTCATCTGGTATTATTATTATTATTATTATTATTATTATTATTATTATTACTCCACTCTTTAGAAATGCTCTCAGAGCAGCTTACAAAATTATTAATAAGACAGTTCCCTGCTCTCAGGCTTACAATCTAAAAAGACATGACACAAAATGGGGCCACCCGCTGCTGCTGGGGGAAGCCCCGCGGAGGACTGCAGGCCTCTTCCGGCTCGAGCGGCCCCCAGAAGCCTCGGCGGGGGCTGCTCCAGCTGTGATTGGCTCAGGCAGGGGAGAAAGGCGGTACTTCCGCCTGCGCTGCTGGGGACTACAGGTCCCAGCGGCCTCTGCGGGTGGAAGTGCCCACTGATAGGGTGGCGTCATACTCAGGCACCGCCCGGGATTGGAGGGAGGCCGGGAGGCAGGCCTTGCCAACCCATGCTGGCCTCCCATTGGCCAATAGGCCTACAAAAGGCCACGAGGCCTCGATGGATGGCGCCATTTTCGCTTGGCTCAAGCCGGGGAAGGAGCTTGAGCCAGGGAGCTGGGGGGCTTGCTGCCGCTGCCGCTGCCATTGCCGCCATCGCGCCTCCCCCGCTGCAGCAATTTGGGGAGCAGGTGCCGCTGCTGCTGCTGCCCCATCTGCTGGGCGAAGCAAAGGGCCGACACAGCCCATCCCTCAGCGCAGCCTTGGGCCTGCTGCCCATCTGTGGCTGTTGCATAGGTCTTGGATTTGGTGGGCGTGGTTTCCAGGGCTGTGTAGCGCTGGATCGGGAGTCCATCCAGACACGGGGGGCGCTGCGAGCGAGGTGGTGTTGCCATTGCAGGGGCATCACCAGCACAGCGGCCCCCGTTGGCAAGGGATAGTTATGTGATGATGCGCAGTTGCGAATATGCAATCAGTCGCTTGAGCGATCGATGGAACATGAGCGATAACCCATAATCTCTTACCATCCCGAAGCTTGGCCGTGACCAAGCACTTTGGTTCATCCACTCAGTACTGGGCTGATGGATGACAGATCCAGACCTCCTGCACTGGAGCCAACCCTACATTTTGCGTTGGTTTGGCCTTTGGTTATGTTAATAAAGTTGTGGCCTTTACCTCCAACGGGCTGTGGTTTCTTTGTGTCTGCGGCGGCGTCCCTCTTAGGCAAAGGAGAAGGGAATGGCAGTGGGGAAGGGGATCAAGTCCAGCAGTTCTTCTCTCTGTCTGAGGGCTGGGTGATGGCACATGGAATGGAGGGAGGGCACTTCTGTCTCTGGGCGAGGCCTGGTGGGGCTGGCCCAGTCCCTTGTCTCGCTATGAGGCCAGGGACATGGCAGGTGGGCTGGAAGGAGGGCCCTTCTTCTATTTTGTTTTCTGTTTCTAGACAACACCTGCTGGAATTCCCTATTCTGTGTTGGGTAAGGCTTCCACAGGAAGGTGCTTCTGAGGGCAGCAGCAGTACTTTGGGGGGCAGTGGCCAAAAGGGCATGCTCACCCCTTCTCTGCTGCTGTTACTGTTTTATTGTTATATTTTATTGTGTTGTAAGCCACCTTGATCCTGCTGGAGAGGTGGGATAAAAATAAAATTTCTATTCTATCCTATTCTATTCTATTCTGTTGCAACACCACTCTACTCATGAGTAGAGTGGCACAGCGGTAGCAAGATTGGGAGAGCAGGACATGGTCCTTTCCTTCACAGTTGCCATGCCATTCTCCACATAAGTAGAGCAGTGTCATGGCAGTGAGGTTGGCAGGGGTTTGGAGGAGGCCACTGCTGGTGCGGTGAAGCCGGGGTGTGTGAACACTCACCCCTCCTCAACCTGCAGCAGCAGGAGGGTCCAACTGGGTCTCACCCCTCTTCTGGCATATTACCCAGTGTGGGCTAAATCCTTCACACACCCCTAGTGATGCCACCGGTACAGAAACCCTTTCCAATCCTGCAGTTGTTTCACTGAGACTGAAACAATTTGGGGGGAAAAGCAAATATTCTTAAGGGGTGTTTGGGTTACTACCCACTCTCTGCCACAAAATTTCCATTTGCATCACTCTTTCCTCCCCAGTCCAACAGAGATACTTTCAGTCCTGCAAATCACAAACTAAACTAAGTGTGCTACATCTTTCTCTTTTCTCCCCCATACTGCACTAAGTAAACTATGAATCTGTGATTGGCCCTCCATTAGACATGGACAGGCAACTGCAGGGTATTAGGAGGCTACCTTGCCTCCTATATATGATTGTATACCCCTGCTAATTTTTTTCAATATTTGTTATCTCCAACTCCATTAGACACACTCTATAGGACATGGGGTAAAATTTCACCAGGCCCCCTAAGCCATTTTAGATGAAGGAGAAATTCTTTTCACAGTAGAAACTGAAATAAAAGTTGACTTCTGGGTTACGTCTTACTAGAAAAAGAGCCTGCCTCAAGCAAGATCAAAATATGAAGAAATTTCAGTACCCAATTTTTGTCCTTCTGGGTCACAAAATCACCCTAGGAGTTCATGTGGCCTGCAGACCACACTTTCTCCCACCTCCTGCCTGTTTGAGACTGTTACCTCCAGCAACACAGGCAACTGAATTAAAGAATACCCTCCACTTGGAGGCACAATTGGCACCAATACTGCTCTGATTCTAGTAGCAAGCCAAATCATGGTTTTTATTATAGCTTATGGGGCATAACTGATTTTTGGGTCCAATTTGCATATGTACTATGGTACATATGCAAATATTTTAAATAGTTTTAACTGGTTTTAAATTCCCTGGTTTCAAATAATAAATGAATTAATCTTATTTTTTTCTTGTAAAATTATTTTTATTGCTATTTATTGTCCTAAATCGTTTTTATTGCATGCTGTCCTGTGATTATTTGATATGCAGTGGCATATAAACATGTTAATAAACAAATAAATGTTTGTTGAAGAGTCATGAGTGGTGGAGAACTAGTGTTGTGTAGTGGTTTGAGCATTGGACTAGGACTCTGGAGACCAGGATTTGAATCCCCATTGGCCATACAAATCCACTGGGTGACCTTAGGCAAGTCACATACTATCAGTCCCAGAGGAAAGCAAAGGCAAACCGCCCTGTGAACAAATCTTGCCAAGAAAACCCTATGATAGGTTTCCCTTAGGGTAACCATAAGTTGTTGAAGGCACACAACAGCAAGAGTTCTTAGAAGCAGGAGAACCACTGTGCTCCTTTTACACTAGCCACTCTCTCTTAGGTACGCTAGAGGAAACTGTTCCATTATTAGGCGCAAAGTTAAAATCCAACTGCCAATTTGGTCAGCATTTGTACATAACATGGAAGAAGGTGCCATCTAGTTCTTTGATTCTGATGGCAAAAATTGAACAATCTGGCCTCAGCATACTGAGCCAGGTGAGGTTTGTCAACACATTGCAGCAGCACACTGACCTGGTCATGGATAGATTTATCCTCCATTTTTTTTCTAAGTCTTTGTTTAAGCCATCAAAAATGTCAATTTAATTTAATTTATAGGAATGGAGGGCAGAATTGACCTCAAAACAAATTCTGAAGTCATATTGTGATGTTGCATTTATTAGACCAATGGAATAGCACAATAGTCACAAGAAGATGATGGAAATTTTTCAGGTATCTTAGGAAGAACAGAACAGATGTCTGATTACCTGTAAATGGTTCACACAGGTGAATGACAATCTCAGAAGAAGATGGGCTGATTTCTATTCTTTTCAAGCCTTTCATTGTTCCACCTTCATCTTCAATTGTGTTTATGGCTTCAGCCTCACCTTCATGACAGCCACTTTGAAAACCTTGAGCAGTAGAGTGTAATTTATACATTTAGTTGTTGCTATTGCTATTGCATGGCTTTCCTTTTTTCACATTTGACCTCATAACTTTCCTGTTAAGCAAGGAAGACTGGGAGGGACAGTGACTGGTCCAAGACCACTCAATAAGTTCCAGATCTGAGTGAGAACTGGAACCTCCAAGCACTCTGGCCATGATACTGCATTGACAACAAGGGAGTTTATCACACGGGGGAAATTGGTAGTTTAAATAGGGATTATCTCATGAAAATCACGCAATTGCAGTTAAAACACAATTAACAATTTCACACACAAGCATTATCCCAGGAATAATCAGGCAATAAACAGCAACAAGTCATTCATGGGAAAATCCTGTGAATTATTTGTTGTTGTTCATTGCCTGGTTAATGACACTTTAATCACTTTTCAACATGATGTCATGTGAAAACGTTTATCGAATTGCACAATTTTCACAGGATATTCCCATGATAATGGCAGTTTAAATACATGTGAACATCTTAATCACGAATGTGTGATTTTCACAGGATAATTCCCATCTGTATTTCCAGTTGTCCCTTTGTGATAAACTCCCTAATCACAGTGAGGCAAATGGTATGAGAGACACTACACAATTACAGTGTTATAATTCCACTTTAACTTCAGTAAGCCAGAAAAATCAGCAGTGGCAAAACACATTATAAACCATCCTATGCATAAAATGCTGTTTGAAAACATTGAAATTCTGAAACATGCCAACAGCTATCAGATCAGAATGCACAGGGAAGCCATTGAAATCCACATGCAGCTGGACAACTTCAACGGGAAAGAAAAAACCTTTAAAGTTAACAAAGTTTGGCTATCAGTCCTGAAAAACACTAAAATCAAGAGTGAGCAAATGCAAATGAAAACCACCGAGGAGACAATGGATCTCTAATTAAGCAGACAGAAATGCTCTTTGCATATCCTCCCACCCTAACACTTTGCCATTCAATAACAGAACAATACACAGATTGACATGGAAATCACTCCTCCCAACCCAGGGTAACATAGTGTGTGTGTGTGTGTGTGTGTGTGTGTGTGTGTGTGTGTATATACCTTACCCATTTCCATGCCAGCATTCTCTGAAGATGTTAGCCACAGATGCTGGCAAAATGTCAGGAACAAACTCTGCTAGAACTTGGCCACATAACATACCCAAAAAACCCACAAAGAACCTATAAAAAGGTTTTTGCCTGTTGGCAAAAGGAAAGCTGGGAGGGGTACAGCCTAGCCTCTTGCAGAAAGGAATTCCAGATGGTGGGAGCAGCCACATATCATGTGATATTATGAATTTTAAGAAGTTTTAAAACTAACATTTAGGAACTTACCAAACATGACCACCACAATCACAGCTGATCCTAAAAGGGCACAGATTGCCCCTAATACTCCTAGTGAGATTCTGTAGTGAATGAGCCTCTTGGAAACATCTGAAAAAAATAAAAATAAAAATGGTGAAGAAACAACCAAAATTGTGAACCTTGGAATTTATTCTTTGAATCATACATATTAAGTTTAGGAAAAGCAACACTTCTTTTGATACAATGTCAGGTTTTTGCTCCTATTTTTGGTTTATGTTTCTGAAAATGGCCATTATGTCCCTCATATTATGCACTAGGAGTATCTTGTCGATCAGGGAAGAAGCTGTTGTGATGTAAAGGGCTCACTGGCTATCTAAAATGGCCTCTGTCTTTCCATTTACAAAGTGAAACAGTCTCTGAGTAAACTCTAAGAATGTTCAATGCCATTTTCAAGTGATAATGTAGCAAGCACTAGCAGTTTCTCACTGTCTACAGTTACCTGAGATAAAGGAAGAAAACTAACACCATGGAATTCAGTGAAGTCAGGTTTATACATGAAGATAAACCATTTTATATTGTTTGTTTTGGCTACTGAACAGAATTCAACACACAGATAGCCCACATCAAAGTTCCTTCAGGCCCGATTTCCCCCATATCAAACACAACACCCTAAATATTTGGTTGCATCCATGACCCCAAATCTGGCACTTTTTTCCAGGGAGACTTGACTGAAATGATATTCCTAAAGCTTTTCTGCTCATCCCCATCCCAAAACACAGGGTCCAGTATGTCCACATACAATAAGATCTTCTGAAAGGTTCCATAGTGGGCCAGTCCCTTTAATAAGCCAATAATAAGGGGGGAAATGCTCTTTTATGTTTCTCTTTTGTGTTCTAATAAATGTATTGCATTTCTTGTGTACTTGGGAAGTTGTCTCACAGTCAAAATGGCTACCAATACATTTATTTGCACATTATATCTGAATCCAGGACTGTGTGCCAAACTGTTGCATATTGCAGGGATCACTGGGATTCTGCATACATGGCAACACTTTACACCTCTCCCCATGGGATCCATGTTCATGAAAGGTGTGATCCATGGTTTTGGGGAGCCACAAGGAAAATGGATGAATGTAAAAATCCTCACCATTAGAGTATCCCCCTGTGTAGCAGGCACCTTCTCTCCATGTCAGAGAACAGTAACTGCTCACTTATCTGGGGATTCACTTATGAAGTGGTTCACTTATGAAAAACATTACAGGGGGAGGAATTGAGACCTTAGCCTTTCTCCTTGTGATTCTATCTATTAAATCAAGCTTGCCCCTCTCTGGACAGCTCTCCCTTTCTTGGTCACTTTAAAATGTGCCAAAATAACAGGCTTGCAGTGAAAAAGACGTAGATGTAACAATAGACAGGATGGATATTACTGTCGAAAAGCACTTGCTTGAAACTGTTGTAGAACAGATCCCAATCTTCCTTCCTAACAAAATGTGAATTCACAACACACAACAGACCTCTCTATACGGTGGTGTTTGGGAGTAGAAATTCCATTAAATACAAACCCTTTCAAGAGAGGGGAAAAGTTCATGATGTGCCACTTCCTAGGAACAGTAGCTTCCCAATGGAATAAATCAATCTTCATCAGGTTCTAACATGTTCCAAAATATGACCTTCAGTATCTGAACAAGTTGACCATTCTTAATTCAAAGAGTGAGACATGGGCCCATGAGCAGAACACTGCTTGATAGTTATAAACAAAGCATTTGGTTTTCCTTTACTCAAAAATATACATACAGAACCTACAGGTTCAAATATGTCTGGGGAAAACATACCTTGGCTCCTCTTGGCTTGTGCATAATGGATAGATGTTCCACTACAGAGCCGGGGGCTTAATGCCATGTAGCCCTCTTCATCTTCCATAGCCCAAAAGAGTTATATTTCAAGAAAATCAAAGAAGACTGAACTTGACTAGAGGCTTTTTAAAAAAAACACAAAAAACTTCAGCCTTTGGCTTAGGGCTGGAAAGGAAATGTGAGCACCATTTCCGGCGTCTCAAGTGTGAAACCACAGGCAAAGGTTTCAAAAATGACCTTTTACAGATCACAATCTGGAACAGTATAACAAGCTTGCATAGCAGCACCCTTGTCCCTGGTGGCTGGTGGTTCTCACATCAGTGAGGTAGTGAATTCACACTGGGTTTTATCCTGAATTTTAAATAAGTTATCCAAGGAGCTGAATGTATCTTGAGCATAAGGATCAGCACCTTGGATAGCTCTCAACTCAGAAGCTACTACCACTGAGCTTCCTTTGGAGGTCTGACACCAAATGTATGTGCTGGATGTCTAGATAATCATTTCAGTGAAGGAAACTGAAAGCAGCATGAACATGCACACTTCCTTCTGCTAATGGAAATAAATAAGACAGCAATGGCAAACATGAATCTTCACCATGTATCCTAGAAAATATAGACCTGTGCCTGAACAGGCTGTGTAACCTCCAGTTTCCCTTTCAAAGTGCCTGTGGATGTGTTTTAATAAAATTTTGAAAATCCTAGCTTTAATTTGTCATTAGAGTTAAATTTGAGTTCTCCTTATTTATTTACTATTTCTTTATATCTATTTTGTCCCCATTATTTATTTACTTTTCTTTATATAATAACTATTTCCCCCAACAAGAGACAAGTTTTTTTTTTAAAAAAAAAATACAGCTAAAGCCTGTTGATAGAAAAGTTAGAAAGCCAATTAAATTAGCTGTAGGCAAAAAACAAACAAACAAAAAACCAACATTTAGCATATAAAACTATTTAAAAACATAAAAAGAAATATAAAAATCCCACATACATAGTGGAGTCTCCTTCCCTGGAGGTCTTTAAACAGAGGCTGGATGGCCATCTGTCGGGGATGCTTTCCTGCATGGCAGAATGGGGTTGGACTGGATGGCCCTTGCAGTCTCTTCCAACTCTATGATTCTATGATTCTAACCTCCCTAGGGAGGGAATTGTAAAGCCTGGGAGCAGCTACTGAGAAGGCCCTCTCCCATGTGCCTGTAAGGACAGTGTGACAAAGAAAAGGGCCTCCTTAGAAGATCTGAAAATATGGGCAGACTCAAATGGGGGAAAAATGTTCTTTCATATAACCTGAATTCACACCATATAGGGCTTTACAGGCCTCTCAGTTTAAAGGTCCTGCCCCTACAAAAAAGAAAGAACAGTGCAAACATTTCTGCACGCATGTCATCATTCACTGTCTTGATTTTAAAAATTAAATCTAGAAGTGCAGCCTCACACTGCTTGAGGTTAGGCATTTGATCCTTGGTGAGAGGATATTTTGGGGGGAAGAACATCGTTTCATATGGTTAAAGTGAAAAGTTGGTAAGATGTGATGTTTTTAAAGTTTTTTTTTTAAGATCCATTTTTTTGGGAAAATTTAAATTTAATCCTTTTTTAAAACAACAACAACAATGTTTAAAATGTGTTTTTAAAAGACCTGGGGCTTCTTCTTTCTCCTCCAGCTGAGCCTCACCCATGTCATCCCATCTGTTCAGCATTTTAAAGGGATACAGGCGAATGCCACAGCCGATTTCTGTCAAAAGGTACATGTTTAGGGAGCCCTGGTATCAACCCCTTTTAAGGTGTCAGCTGGTGTGGTCCGCTTCCTCCACACACACCTTAGTGATGCCTCTGCTGCTAAAGGAATTTGAGCAATTTTTCATGTCATGATTTTAATGGAATGAAGAGGGAAAACTCTTTCAAATTGTGACATTTTAAAGTTATCTGACTAAACCTGGACTGGAGAGAATTTTTTTTCTCCCTATACTCCATCTTCTCTTGCATAAAATGACACTACGGAGAGCAGCATCCTCCTTTTTTCTCTTTTCTATTCATTTATCCCCATCAGATACTGTGCATGCCCATAAAAATTCTGATTGGTTTCTTAATATTAGCTTGATTTTATAAAGAAAACTTCATCACATTCATCAAAAGAATGCATAGGAAGAAAGGGTAACTCATCCACAAGAACCTCCAAAGAAAAGGAGAAAAGGAACTGGCCAGTGACACATAGTCCAAGAAAGAGCATCACCAGCCAGAGAAAAGTGGGATTCTCTTGACTTTTTGTGATAAGTACCAGGAGATCTGTTTCATCACATTAGGAGTTTACTTTAAGATGAGCATTTCATTTACAGGTTGCTTTGTACTGACAGAAGTTCCAAAGACTCTCTAGCTCTGTTTGTCATACCCTTCTCCCATTTTCCTTGTCTGTTTGTATCACTTGCATGGCTTCTGTTTGCATTTTAAAAAAATGAATTGAGGAAATTAAAAATGTTATGGCCCATTAGGAAATAAAAGAAGGACACTGGCTGCTGAATTTTAGCTTGGGACAGTTCATGCTGCTTAATGGAGAGAAATTAAAATAAACAACATGGTCGATGTGAAAGTTTTCTCTGCTTCCTACCCTCTCTTAAATCCCCTCCCAAGGAGTAAGACAGAAGCAGGGGAACCCAATGTCAACATGGGAAGAACTGGGGACATAGGATGTTTTTCCCCCCTGAGAAATGGCCAGCATAAGCAAAGGGGTCAGTACTAGCACTCTAGTGGAGTGGGGAACTTGTGGGGCATGTAACACATATCTATTCAGGAAATGTCATCACAGGAGCTAATGACATCACACACAAGATTAGAAGGCCTTTCACTTGCTCATCCTCTATTGTGATATATGCCATCCTCTGCCAGCAACAGGCCAGTTTCTGCACCACAGAAGAAAGGGACATAAAACAGGTATTAGGAATGGGAATAGACAAAACCTAGTCATGGAATGCTTTCAGTCCTCCTAGGCATTCCTCTCTGACCTCAGGACCTCACGACTCAACAACAACAACAACGACAAAAAACCAAACCATCCCCCTCCCCAAAAAAACACACCTACAAAGGAAGATTGGAAAGAGAAACAGCAGAATTTGAATATACCCACAAACTCCAGTCCATCAACAGTAGGTT
This sequence comes from Sceloporus undulatus, assembly GCF_019175285.1. Classification (NCBI taxonomy): domain Eukaryota; kingdom Metazoa; phylum Chordata; class Lepidosauria; order Squamata; family Phrynosomatidae; genus Sceloporus; species Sceloporus undulatus. The sequence continues at coordinate 18,941,894 of NC_056523.1, read as the reverse complement.
GAACAGAGACAATGGTTTCCTGGTACATTGCACACATTATAACACTAGCTAATCTTCCAGCTTCATGGAGGTTCCCTTGGCCAGTTCATCACATCTCTTTTCTGGTTCCCACATTACATTCCAGTAACTCCCATCACCATTCATATAGTTAAGTACTCACCTTGGCTTTAGGAAACACTCTGCCTTTGTCGCCCATTTTTGTGAATATGCCTCTTTTGTTTTTATTAACTTTAAATCCTGCCAGTGCGCTGAATTGTTCCAAGACTTCTGTCAATTTTGTGATGTTCTTTGTTGGAATATCTAGAAGGACTGCTAGATCATCGGCAAAGACCTGCAGTTTGAAAGTGTAATTTTGGATCTGCAAACCTTGAATTTTAAATTCAAAGTAAGAACTTCCTGATCATAAGAACTGTTTCGTAGTGAACCATGCTGCCCCAGAGTGCAGTGGAGTTTCCCGCTTTGAAATATTTAAACAGAGGCTGGGTGACCATCTGCTGGGAGTGCTTTGACTGTGCCTTCCTGTATGACAGGAGGTTTGATTGGATGGTCCTTGTGGTCTCTTCCAACTCTCTGGTTCTGTGATTCTATGGTAAGAAGGTGATGTAGACTATGGAGTGATATTGAGAATTTGGTTACCATACCATCAATTATTTTGTTGTTGTTGTTGTTGTTGTAATTTCTGTTTTTAAAGGAGTTGAGAAAGTTCCTATCACCAAAAGGGAATTGGCTGCATGTACTATAGTTTCATGTTTATAGAACTATTATAACATTATAGCTCCATCAGGGCTAGCCTGAAGGAAGAGGCTCCTCCCTCCTTAACTGTCATCTTCTGGCCTGAGAGGGAGTGATCAGGCAGGTCCAGCTCCATCAGGGCTAGCCTGAAGAAAGAGGCTCCTCCCTCCTTAACTGTCATCTTCTGGCCTCCTATTCCACTCCAGCTATGCTCTGACTGTGTGGGGAAGAGGCTTGCGTACCCTAATGAAATTGTGAGCTATGTTGGCGGTGGTATAATAGCCACTGGTAGGGCCTCCCATGCCACACAGGTCACAACCGAAGGGTCTGACCAAGAGCACCAAAGGGCAGGATGGGCTTTCTAGCCTTCTGGCAACCATTTAGGAGAAGGAAAACTCTAATCCCAAACCCAGGCAGATGGTGCTCGTCTAACCCTGTAAGGTCAACCATCTAAGAGAAGGAAACTCTAATCAAACCTATGACCCGAGGACCTCGCTGCCACCGTCCATGCTTGTCAAGGCCTCAGCAGTTGAACCTCTGGTTTAAAGGGTGAGGCCAGTTCTGTGCAAGCTGCGCTCCAACAGAAAATCCATTGCACAGGCTCAAAGGATACATCTAACGTCATCAACACACTTGTAGAAAGCACGGATGAGTCCTTCCTGAATGTTCGTTCACAAAGTAAAGCCAAGAAGAAGAAGAAGAAGAAGAAGAAGAAGATAACATTTGTTGTACACTGCTTTTGAGTCAATTCTGAGTCACTCACAGTGACCCTATGGTTGGGACACCTGGAGGAACTCCTATCGTCCACATCTCTGCTTAGGTCCTGCAAACCCATACTTGTGATCCTCCTGAATGAGTCCATCCATCTAGCATGCCGTCTTTCTCTCCTTCTCCCCCCTATCTTTTCTAGCATTATTGTCATTCCCACTGATCTATGCCTTCTCATTATGTGGCTAAAGTACAACAGCCTCAATTTGACCATGTTGGCTTCTCAAGAGACCTCTGTGTCGATCTGTTCCAAGACTCATTTATCTTTTTGGCTGTCCGTGGTATCCTAAGCACTCTTCTCCAGCACCACATCTCAAATGCATTGATTTTCCTTCTGTCTGCTTCCTTTATTGTCCAAATCTCACATCCATACATGGTGATGGAGAATACAATGGAGAATAATATACATAACTTCATATACATATAGATAGACAGATATTTGTGAAGATATGTTATTAAAAGAACACAAAATGGATTTTACTTTGTATTCATCATTGTACTGTACATTTTATCTTTTAAAAGAATATTACAATTTATAAATATAATTTATAATTGGATAGACAGATAGATTGACAGAGTTGATACAGAGACGTTTTGTTTTTGTTTTTCTTTACAATCGTAACAGGTCTTCTAACGAGAAAGCACAAAGACTGTAGCAGTTATAAAAACATATAAGGGCTGTTCTGATCAAGACTTTTGCAGCAACAAGATGTAGTTCCTTTGCTGAGCTACGTGGAGATCTAGGTACTCTCACAAGAAGTCTCACCATGGTTTGGAACAGAAAAACATGACTTCTACCTTCTGACTTTGCAGTGCAAACAATAGCTATACATAGTTTTTGTGGGTTTTTCGGGCTATGTGCAGGGACGTAGCTAGGATTTTAGGAAGGGGGGGGGG
>NC_056523.1:18847509-18932611 GCF_019175285.1 Sceloporus undulatus | reverse complement strand
TATAACTAAAAAAGAACTGGCTGCACACATACAATAGTGTGCAAGCCATTGTCCGGGATGCTTGATTTGGATTTCCTGCATGGCAGGAGGTTGGACTGGATGGCCCTAGTTGGTCTCTTCCAACTCTATGATTCTATTATTCTATGATTTTTCCTCTGGAGGCCTGGACAAGGCAGATTGACCGAGGGAGGGCTCTTCTTTTCAGGCTAGCCCCTGATGGTACTGGCAGCCTTCTCTCCCTCAGAGCGCCCGAACGATGACAGTTAGGGAGGGAGGAGCCTCTGTCTACACTAGCCCCTGATGGTACTGGGCCAGCCTTCTCTCTTCCTCAGAGGCCAACGATCACCATGCATGCTTACATCGTGAGTGCCCCAGTGGCGCACTCACAATGTCCCTCCAGTGCCTTAAAAAGAACCCAGAAATACTTGGTTCTTTTTTACTCCAGTGGGAAGCCGTGCAGTTTGGCCGCTGCGGCCTTCCTCCAGAGGGGAAATGCTGCCAAGCAAGCCGCCCTTTTGGGGCGGTCTGTCTCTGGGCCTATGTTCCAAGTAGTTTATATTACCTTTCAGTTTAAAGGACAACCTATGTGTTTAAAGGTGGAATTTGCTTACCAAACATATTGCAAAAATGAAAGAGAGTCCTTCGTTATTTAATTATAGTTGTATTTCTTGCTATGCAGCTTTCGAAGTTCTGCTGGCTTCTTCATTATGCAAAGGCATAAAGATCCACATGAGAAGAAAAAAAAAATACAATGTATGTTAACATCATACACAACCACCCTCCATTTTGTCAAGATGTGTTTTCTTGTTTTGTCAGTTAAGATGATGTAGAGGAAAATCAATGCAGGCAGAGCCACTCCCCTTTCTTTTTGACATGTGGGCACTAGAAGACAAGAGATCACTCAGATGTTTTTTTTTTTTTTAGTGACATGATTTGAATAAGCCAACTCATTAGTTCTGGGTTTGTTATTCACACTAATTTTTTTCATTGTAACAGCATCCTTTTCACGGTCTCCATGTCCTATGCTCGCCAGCCCTGTGTTCCCCACCAAAGTGCCAGTGAGCCTGGGAGAAAACTGCCCCTCAGCTGTGTCTTTCCAGACAGCAGCAGCGATGGCAATCTTTCCCACTGTTCCCTGGAGCAGCTGGCTGCCAAGAAACAGTGGGGGCAGGAAGCTAAATGAGAGTCTTTCTCTCCCCTCAATGGAAGAGACAGATACATCCAGGCATGCAGGATTAATCTTGGGTCTCTTTGGATTGTTATTCACACTACCAACAATGCAAATCTTTAAAAAAAAAAAAAAAACCCTCACGAGGGGGGAAAACGGTATCCTGGGTAAGTGTTTTTCTGGTAGCACCCCAAAGAAAGAAATTGAATTGAGTGCATTCGGGAAGCATGTGAACATGAGGGCCTGCATCCACACTGGAATATAACCTCGTTTGGCACCGCTTTAACTGCCTGCTCAAGGCTATGAATTCTTGGAGTTGCAGTTTGTACAGTAAATTCTGCTTATGTGCATCTTTTCCCAAGCATGCACCCTTCCTTACATCCTGACATGGAAAGCTACTGAGCTTGAAGGGGATCCCCATCTGTTTTTATTCCCTTGGGAGCAGAAACAGCTGTAAAGGGCTTGAGGAAGAATGTCTTTTACAGGTGTTGGTTGTTACCTATAAAGCCCTAAATTAGCTTGGGCCCCTGGTACAGTTACTGAAATTCCAGAGGTTTTAGATTACAGAGACCACAGAAGGGCCTTCTCGACCTCGGCCCCCATCCTTCTGGAACAACACTTGCCTATGAGCCCGTCGACAACCTCCCTGCCCAATTAAAATGGGGCCTAAAGCGTTCTTATTCAGAAGGCCTTATCCTTAGACCTTGTCTGAACGCCCCTTTTGTAAAATCCCCTCTATGAACATTGTGATTCCCCTCCCCGATTCCCCTGTTAGCCATTTGAGACATTTAGATCTGGCGCAGTTCTGTAATTGTACTGATGGTTACGTGTTGTGTGTATTATTGTTTAATTGTTATGACTACATGTTGGAACCGCCCTGATGTTGCGAAGGGCATTTGGTATATATATACATAAAGTACTTATTATTTATATATTATTATTCTTATATTACTTAGAGGACCGCCTCTTCCCCCGTTTACAATCCGCCCACGCCCACTCAGACAACTGGGCAGCAATGTTAAGGGTTCAGAGGCCAGATTTTGCCACCACTAAGAGTGCCTTTCATCTCGGCCCCCAGCCTCTTGGAAGCGCTGCCATTGAGTCCGCTCAGCCGCCTCCTTTACCCAGTTTAGGGCGGGGTTAAAAAACATTCTTGTTCAGCAAGCTTACCCCTGACTCCCTGACCCCTAAGTATTCTCTCCTCGCCCCTTCGTTCAGCATGTCAAGCTGGCACGAATTGTAGTTGCTTATTGTTTTATTGTAAAAGTTTTAATGCTCTGTTTGAAGTTTTATCTTGCTGTATTGTTTGTATGTATGTTGGAAAACAGCCTTGGTCTTATAAAGGCGGTATATACATAAACTTTTACTTACTTATTTCCTTAGTGTCTCCACTGAAATCTTCTTTGTACACCTGACCACTTTTTGCCCATCATTTCATTAAGATCTGTGATCTGACAAGGTGTTCAAAACTAAAGTTTCTTTAGAAAATTTGCAAATCCATATAATATCTCTGGAGTCTGTTCGTTTTGTTGTGCGGCTTTTGGAAGTGATTCCTTGCATTCTATGTATGATAAGATAAAAAGATTTAGTTCAATATTGATTTTTACTGATCCAGCAACTATTGAATCTTGTAGAGAAGTGTGGTAATTGATTCTGGAATTATTCTTTCAGATTGAGTGTTTACCCTGTCTTTTGGTTTTCCAACTCTTTATTTGCAGTTGAGAATTTGCCTTCTTCTAAGGGCAAAATTTCCTCTTTTTTCATATGCGATCCTGTAAGCGGGCAAGCATTTGCCGTTCCTGTGTCTCTTATTGAGACTAACGAGATTTCAAACTAGTGTCTCTAATGCAAGTGACCAGTCCTCTTTGTAGATCTCTGACCAAATTACTTTCCCGGAATTCTGGAAAGGGAAAGTCTTGAGATAACAGGAGACCCATGGTTCCCCATTCTACTTGCCTTTATAGAGCCACACATCATCTTAGTAGTTATCAGACCTCTGTTCTAGTTGTGGTTTTTCTTCTTTTGCAGGTTTCAAAAATCTGTATTAAATTGATCAGATGCCCTTTTTACTATGGACATCATTTAATCACTGTTTTTGTTGATTTTTATAATTGATAATCTTGCTTTATTTCTAATTAATCCTCAGGATTGATTTGAGCTCTTCAACTGCCAGTTTGATGACTGCAACGCCCCACCATAAATGTGTATATTTTGCTACCATAACAATGATGTAGCTGAAGAAAGCACAGATGAGAGAACTGGCTACTAGCATTTCTCTGAAGATGCCAGCCACATTACTAGAAAAAAACATCACAAAATAAAACTCTTCTAGAACATGGCCTCATAGCCCGAAACCACCCACAAAAACACTATGGAGACTTAGAATTTCCCAGGGTCTCTTGTCCTATATCCTTGTCCATAAATGTACACATTACTTATCTTCAACATGGGAAATCCCGCAAGCAGGAATTTGGAAGCTTTATAACAAAGGCTATTAATATCTCTTAAGAATGATTGGACTCCCAGACAGCCTCATAATTGGACTTTTTCGCCTGGGCACTTCCTACTAATTTTTTGCACTTTTTTCTATATGTTCAGTGGTTTAAACAATATATCAAAACTTTTTTTGTTTCTCAATTTTGGGCAGTACAGCACCGCCTTTCATGCTGAAACTGGAAACCCGGCAGCCTCACTGGCCGCCCCCGGCCCCAATCTATCATTTTTCGGCGCCCGTGTAGGAAGCAAACACAATCGCTTTCTCATGGCCTGGAAAATGGGTGTCTTGGGGCTTCATGCCTTCCAGACCCACCCCAGCATAAGGGCGAAAGGGGTCCTTCTGTCGGTCATTGCAGTTTGCCACGAGAATGATTCTGTTCCCCAAAAGGAGCTCCGTTTTGCCCCCTTTTTGCAGCGATGCCACAAGGCTGCCGTAAGCTTGCCTCGGGGTGCATGGAGACGTCATGCACCGCCACATTGTTTGGATTTGGCGTTTCTGCATGATGTCATCGACACGCACCACATATGACCGCACCCCGTAAAGATGTGCCGCCATACGTATTACGTGCAGAGCATGTGGTTGCTGCATGCTCTTGCAACCCTAATTTTGGCGCTGACACAGCGCTTTTGGCTATGTGTACAGGCCATTATGTTTCTCTTGTATTGCTTATCTAGCATTTATAACTTTGTAAATTACATGATTGCCATTTACTGGGTTTGTTGGTAAAGGTATAACAAGTACAGATCTGTAGAGATGTAAAGTGCACTGAAACTGATGATGCATTAATTGAAGTTCTCTACATTACTCATTCAGACATACATGATGCCACCTTAAAGAGATTGTCCAAGATCCTGTTTAACTTCCTGATAGAGAGAAGGTTTCCATGACTGGCATCACAACTGCAGAATTAAATGCTGCTTGCACTGCTTTAACTGCCAAGAGATAGAATTGTGAGATTGGTAATTTATGCATATTTAGCTTTCCCTATCCGAGCGCTCTGGTGCCACAACAAACTACAGTTCCCAGTATACCATATAATGGAGCCAAGACAGTTAAAATCAGTGGGACTGCATTATATCAGTTATGCCAGCAGCCATTCTCCTGAATCTCATGCCAGATCTATAGCAGCTTGGGTGATACTACTAAGTTAACGAGTAACCTCTTTTGAGCACCTCTACCTACCTAAACCTGATATAAAAACAGCATTCATTCATGCTCTGATTGTTCAGGACACACACACACCAACACACATCACATTAAAAAAAATACTAAAGAAAGATTTTCTGTTATGCAACAGAAATAAGATATCTTCGATATTTCAATTCTGTCTTCTTCATCTCCAACCTTATGTTATATTATATTTTCCATAATCTCTACTTGCCAATCTCTATTCAAATATATCTCTACAATACTTATACATCATAATCCTTAATTTATTTTACATTACTTATACATCATAATCCTATACTACTTCCTCTAGTTGTCTGGTAGCTAGTCCTATCTATAAATCAACTTTTTGTCTTTTTCTCTAACCTAATATATGTAACAAAAAGTCCATTCTATTGATTATATCATTTAAAATAATGCACTCCAAAATATATTAACATTTCTCCATATTTCCTTTTCCTAGAAATATCTTGTGTCAAGACTTTTTAATGTTTCTGTCTCTGCTTTTCTATCTCTCAGCCCATTTCTTGGTACAAATTTTAGTACAGGTGCCCAATCTTCTTCCGTTACCTTACATCTTTATTATTCAAAAGAGCTGTCAATTTATCCATCTCTCTCTTTCCAAAACCTTTATTACCAGTTCATCTAAGCTTGGAATGTCTTTCTTTGTCTTTCCATTTTGTGCTATGTGATTCTTGCTGCTGCTATTAGATACAACAGTATATGTCCATGTTTCCTTTCATTGATGAAGGGATCTTGTTCACATATTTAAAGATAAATTTCTGGCCCAAGTGGAACTTTATGAGAAATGTCTTTTCTCTACATTTATGTATTAGCATCCATTTTTTTTCACTTTCATACACTCCCACAAATGGATCCAGTCCTATTGTGATTGACATTTCCAATACTGTTTTGACATCAAATTATAAATTCCATTTTGTTAGGAGTCAGACCTAAAACCTTTGTTCCCTTTTAAAATATTTCTTTCAGTGCTTGTGATTGTAAACGTCTTGGTTTTGGTTGTTGCATTTCCAACTGTCGAGACACTGATCCTCCCACAATCGGTTGCCCCTTTGATAATTTCTTCCAATACTGTCTTCTTCCTGCTCTAGTTCTTGTAACACTTTACAGATTTTGGCTGTTTTTTTGTTCCTTTGTATATCAATGCTTTATTAGTTTTGCTTGTTCTTCACCAAAAATCTTGCATTTACCCCCTTTGAATCTCTCTTTTAACGTATATACAGAAGCCAGAGCATCCTTCTCAATCGATTTGGGTAAGTTTCTAAATGTTTTATGCTATTTATTCCGGTCTATTTTATGTAAAAGTCTTTGTATGTTAACCAATATTTAGGATTTCCAACATCCCAAAAAGGCTTCATGGGGGGGGGGATATCCATAATGGATTTTTATATAAAACTTTTTTAATTTGTACCAAGTCATACAAGATCTTTTAATTACGTGGTGCTTGAATTCTTTATGTACAATCGCCTTATCGTACCAAAGGTACGCGTGCATCCAAACCTTTATCATGACCTTCTATATTTAGCAGTTTCTTCATTTTCTAAGTAATACATTCTGAATCCCGTTTTAAAACATTAGCCTGGTAGTACAATTTAAATCTGGAAGTCCCTTTCATCTCTTTCTGTTTGTTAATTATATAATTTCACACCTGGTTTCTTTGATTCCGATATAATTCCTTACTGTCCTTCTGCCACACAATTTTTGAAAAGGAGCTCAGTATTCAAAATTGGTATTGTCTGGAATAAAGTTCATTTTTGGTAAAACCATCCTTTAATCACATCTGTCCTTCCTAGGGGATCAGATTTAATTTGATCCATTGATTTAAGTCTTTTTTATTTTCTTTCCATTTGCTGTCATAATTTTATCAGTGGTTTTTTTGATATCGATCCTCAAGTATCTCACTTCCTTAGAATTCGCATTCGGATAATTTCGTAAGTTGATCTTCTTCCCTCTTGTTACATTTTTTGTTTATTAAGGCCTTTTGGTTTTAATAATTTGAATCAGATATCTTCCAAATCTTCTATAATTTCCAAAGTTTTTCTATTGCGAAAGCTTTTTTATTCCACACCACTATGAAGTAAGGTTAGAGGGGCATCCTTGTTTTGTTCCCTCATATTTCGAATTTTTAGATCTTTTCCCATTAATTTTAATTGTGCTTATTGTGTCTCATATGTTCTTTTTTACTCAGGTCAGAAAATTTGCCAATCCATCCTTTTCAGTATTTCAAAATAGCATCCTCTATTACCTTATCAAATGCCTTTTCAGCATCTGCAAAGATCAGAGCTAATTTTCTATCATGTTACATTCATAGTATTCTAAACATCCCGGATTGTTCTTCTTTATTTTTCTTTATGAGATTGTAGAAATCCAGAATGGTCTTTATAAGTAGTCTTTAAATACTTTCTTGCGTCTTTCCGCCAAGTTAATATTTGTAATCTGTATTGAGTAAAGAAATTGGCCTGTAATTATTCATAACTTGGGATCTTCTCTTCTTTGGAATTAAAAACTTTATTGGCACTCTTCCAAGAGTCAGGAATTCACTTTGTTTAATTTCATTTAATGTTCTCTACAACGGGACCTTTATTTTCTTCCTTGAACTTTTTGTAATACCAGGCATGTAACCATCAGGTCCAGCTGTTTTATGATTTATTGATCGGTTGCTTTGTCCCTCTTCTAATGTAAATGCCACATTAATATAATCTTCTGTTGTGAAAATCACTTTAAACAGTCTGTTCCATCCAGATTAGTCTGTCACTTCTTGTGCTGTTATTTCATCATTCTTACATAGTTCCTGTATATTTCCAAAAGACTTCTTGAATATCTCTTGATCATTTGTTGTTTTCCTTTATGCCATATTTCCAATATGATCTTTTTCTGCCTTCCTTTCCCTCAACTTGGTTAGCCTTCCCCCAGTCTTTGTTAGCCTTCTCAAATTGGTTTGTCTAATATATTTCATCTTCTTTTCAATTTCCAAAGTAAATCCATTATCCAATTCCTTCTTCAATATTTTAAGAGCTTTATTTTCTTATTCTTCTCTTAAAATTGCTTGGCCACAAATAAGACTTCCCATCCAGTGAACTCTGCCTATGATGATTTTTATTCAGCTTAGTGGTTTTAATATGTAGTTTTTTAATATTACATTGTTTAACGTTTTAAAGGGGGGGGTATCGGTAGTATGTATATATGGATGTATTTTAACTGTTGTAAGCTGCTTTGATTGCCTGGCCAAAAAAGCGGGGATAGAAATAAAAATTTTTATATTATTATTATTATTATTATTATTATTATTATTATTATTATTATTATTATTATCTGATGTGGGCTCCTTATTTAAGCTAAGTTCTGCTTCCCAAATTTCTTTTTCCAATTTTTGAAGTTCTTTCTTTGCTCTCTGTTTAACTTCTGCTCCCCTCTGAATTAGTATTCCTTGTATTACAGCCTTACTAGTGTCCCATATCGTCTTCATAGACATTACTTTATCACAACTCTCCTTAAAGAAATTAGTAAGGTCTTTCTTCACTTTTTCCAAAAAAGGTTTATTGTTAAGTAAACAGTCGTTATGTCTCCAGTTGAATTGTTTATATCCTGTTTCCATAGATAAAGTAATTAAGATGTAGTCTGATATGAATTTAGTTAAGATCTCCATCTGTTTGACTTTAGTAGTTAACATTCCAGAAGTAAAAAACATGTCGATTCTCAAAGTGGATTTATGAGATTCTGAAAAAAAAGTATGTCCCCTATCTGTCGGATATAGTTTTCTCCAAACATCACAAAGGCTGAATTCTTCTTTCAGTTCAAAAAAGGTCTTAGGTAATTTACCTTGCTTCTTTTAAGATATTTTACATGGGGCTCTATCTTGTATTGGATCGATCACCCCATTTATATCCCCCAATAACAGAATATTTTCGTAATCCAAATAGTGAAATAAATCTTTAATATTCTGAAAGTTTATTTTCAATTGGCGTGTAGATTCCAAGTATGAAACATTGAGTACTATCACAATTTATTTCTAGACCCAAAAAGTGGCCAGCTTCATCCTTACTGATTTCTTTAGCCGCCATTTTGTTGTTTACTTAGATTGCTATTCCACTTTTTCTTTTCTCGTTTGCTGAAATGAATCATTGGCCCAATTTTGGAGTTCTTAAATATTTAATGTCTTTTTGTTTTATTTTAATTTCCTGCAGACATATAATATCTAATTTCTTCCAATATAGGTAGTGAAAATTTTACTCAGCTTATATTTTAAGACCTTTTACATTCCACGATTCAAGGTTCATCTTCATTATTAGTTCCCCTTCTTCCGGTGGATGATTTGGATTTTCTGGGGAATTAGTATCATCGCCTAATTCATCATATCCTTCTTTTTTCTTTTTCCCCCTCCTCCTCTCTCACTTGTCTTCCAACACTCCTTGTTGTCATTCTCAACTCTTCTCTAGACATTTTCTCTTCTTCCCATCTAAGCTTTCTTTAAAAAGTCTTTTGCTTTAAGTATTGTGTTAATTTGATAGCATTTTTGTTTGTATAAAAACGATACTCCTACTCTTTCCCATGAATAAGGAATCTTCCTTCTTTCTAATTCTATTCTTAAGAATTTGTAATCTCGATGTTTTTGTAAAACTTCTATTGGAATGTCCTTGTAAATTTTTATTGTGTTTCCTCCAATTATAAAATCTGTGTAGCTTTTTTGTAAAGTCATATCTCTGTACTTAGATTTAATGAAAACTATTACGACATCGCAAGCCAGTTTCCTTTCCCTTGCCACCATCAAGTTAATTTGAAGAAATTTTATTAATTGAAAAATCGAGTTCCTCTTCATTCACTTCTAGGTACAGTGGTACCCCGGGATACGAAAGCACCGCGTTACGAAATTTCCGGGATACGAAAAAATTCCATAGGAAAAAACTGTTCCGGGTTACGGTTTTTTTTTCAGCTTACGAAAAAATTTTTTGGTGCTTTTCGGCGCTTTTTCGCACGAAATCGCGGCTTCCAGCGCTAGCGGCTATGGCTTTTTCGGGTTGCGAAATCTTTCGGGTTACGAAGGGCGCCGCGGAACGAATTAATTTCGTAACCCGGGGTACCACTGTATTTTGCAAGTTCTTGTAATACATTTCCATATAAGTCTTCATTTAGCTCTTCAGGAATCCCTTGTAATTTCAAACATTTCTCCCTGTAACAAATTTCTTGATTAAGCAGTTTATCCTCCTGTCTTTTCTGTGACTGTTGTAGGTCATTTGTGGCTCCTTCCAGCTCTTCTGTTTTTATGTTTAATTTTTTGTTTCTGCTTGAAGCCCTTCATTATCCTTGGAAATTTTATGAAGATTTCCCCCAAAGTATCCAGTTCCGTATGCATATCTTCCTTGGCCTCTTTTCTTGATATCCATAATTCTTCTCTCATTTCTTCTTTAATTTCCTGAATTCCTCCATGAAGAATGTAGTGGTAGCATCTGTGGGTTTGCTTGAAGTGTCTGATCCTCTTCTTTGAGTTGTAGATGAGGTTTCTGTTTGTTTTTTTAAATCCTGATGCCATTCTATCTTAGTATTCTTTTTAGCTTTAAAGAAAATTCTTATAAAATCAAATATTATAAACCTATACCTTCAGTTCAATTATTTCAATTACAATTATCACAACCCTTTTATAATATCATCTAATCAGAATACAATTGGTAATCACGCGAGTCTTGTTTAATTAATGTAACCTTAATAGCTAAATCACGTCCAAATACTTAATTCCTTTTTACCTTTTGGGATCTGTTATGTATTTATGTAATATCAAATGATACAAATTAATTCCTTGAAAACTTTCAATGAGCAGTTAATATATAATTTCAATAAGAGTCAATTAATTTTGTCCATTTTTAATACACTTCAGTTATTACTGTTATTAATTTATATTTTATACTCCATTAAATTTATGCTTAATAAATGCCCAATCAAGTCCCTGACTAATTCCCTGCTATTTAATCATGTATTACATTTGATATATTCTTTTTTTCCCCAAAGCAAAAAACTATTCCCCAATAAACTAATTCATTAACATATACTTAATCACATTAGCAAGGACTTAGTTTCTACAAGTTACTCCAACTATTGTTCAGTACTTTTTCTTCTTTCCTGCTTGTTAATTAATTTGGGGCTAAATAATCTATCAATCCCAGATCACAGCTGCCAACTGATTAGTCCGATGTATCCTCCTCCTGTCCTCTTTCCATCAAAACTTTCTCCAAATCCAATCTTTCCTCTAAATGCTCTTCAGTTCTGGTCAATAAGGTTTCAGTTGTCTCCTCCCCTGTCCTCTTTCCGATGTACTCTTTCTCTCAAATCTCCCCAATTCCTGTCTTCGATCTGTCCTCCAAACTCTTTCCAGCTCCAATCAACAAGGTCTGCCGTCATCTCCTCCCCCGTCCTCTTTCCGATGCACTCTTTCTCTCAAGTCTCCACAACTCCTACCTTTGATTTGTCCTCTAAACTCTTGCCTACTTCGATCTGTCCTCCGAACTCTCTCCGATTCTGATCTAGAAGATCCTCCGTCGTCTCCTCCCTTGTCCTCCTGACACCCACAACCGTTTTCTCCCTTCAACTGGCTTTTGTAATCTTCTTTGTATCTCCTACTCCAATCCTCCTCCTGTCACTCTCTGTCTCTCAATCTTCTCTATTCCATTTCTCCCTTCCCAAGCTCAGACATGACCCACCATTAAAGGCTGCGAGTAGGCCATGTAGGGAGAGTGAGAAGCGAGGTGGCTAATAAAAATAAAATAAAATAAAGATAGAAATTTTAAAAAAACACTGATCTCCTCTTTCTCTGCTTTTCCTCAATAGCATCCTCAATAATGTTATTTGGGCTCCCTTTCCCCCTTCTTTTTATCAGTTCTCTTACTTGCTTGCCTCCTTGTCTTTGTTATTGTAAACAGCTCCGATCTCCCTCTCTTCCAGCTTAGGGACCAAACCACTCTTTGAAGAAGACTGTTCACTTCAAAGCAGATTCAGGACACCAAGGTCCATTAATACAAAAAGTCCAAAGGCTATAAAAAAAGGGGGAGGACCCACTACCAGGCTCTTCTACTTAATAAGCTAATTAAACTAAACTAAAAAAGTGGCTGGCTGGGCTCAGTGCCAAGAATGGCAGCCATTAGCTGGTGTGGTTGCTCTTCAGCAAGTTTCTCTTGATGAGAAAGGCTTTCACCTTTCACTCTTAAGAACCCATCCTTCTTCGAGCCCCATTTCTGGGGTTCGTTTAATAGGAAACAGATACCCTATTCACCTGCCAAGGCGATCACTCAGACGAACTCCATCTCAAAGTGACCAGTCGCCCTGCTGTTGCCACCGGAAATCAGACCAAAGCAATTTTTTATAGAGGAACACCTAGTTGGGTATCCCTCCAGGAAGCCCTACAAAGTAGATCTAAAACTATCAAAGATTGGTTAAGTTACTCAGACCTTTTTTTTAAAAAAGAGATACCTGATGGAAGGAAGAAATGAAAAACATAAAGACATATAAAAAATCGACCCAAACTGGCTACTATATCAGCAGCTAAAGGAACAATTAAAAATAGATAAGAACAGATAGGCTTCAAAATATCAGATAATGAAATAGACAAGATACTACTAGATACCAAACAAACATCTAAATTATATAAAACACTACTGTTGAGAAAACTAGAACAGGACTTAATCAAGGACACAATGATAAAATGGGCAGTAGATGTTGGGAAAGAAATTGAATTAGACACCTGGAATATATATATATATATACACACACACACACACACACACTTATAAATTTACAAAATCGCACAATATGGAGTTTAGATTGTATTTGACTCCATTTAGAGATTTGTAAAATATTCAAAATATCCATTAATCTGGCACCAGAAATGTATCTATTAAATATGATCAACAAATTGCAACCCTCACTAAGGAACAAGTACTGGAAAATACTGCTATACATGATATCCATAGCAAGAATACTCTTGGCACAAATGGAAAATAAGAGAAATTCTTTTAATAGAAGAATGTATGATAGAAATTTTAGAGGCCACAGAGATGGACAAATTAACAATGGATATTCAGGGAATACCTCAAGAGGGCTATGGGAAGATATGGAAGATTTTCATCAATTATTGTAAAGAAAGTTGGAATTTCAAAATTCATGATAAACTTCCTAAGGAAATCACCAATCAAATAAAAAAGGTTTGAAGGAACACATAAAAAGAAGCAATGATGTAAGATTGCACACATCAAATAGATATTGTCAGAAGAAGCTATAGGAATATTAAGACTCATATATTCAGACACATAGAGGGAGTAGAAGGGTGGGAGTAAGGGTTAAGAGAAAGTGTATATAATGTAAATACTATATGTAAGCATCTGACATTTTTAAAAAAAGAAGAAAAAAGAAAGAAAGAATACCTTGGTCTCCAGCTAGCTCACCATAAGATCTTCTTGCTGCAAAAGTCTCGATCAGAACAGCACTTATATGACTTTGCACTTACGAATATAAACCACCCTTTGCCACACCAGCTCCTGTCCTCAGTACATTCCAATAACCTTCTAATGACAAGACCTGTTAGGATTATGAAGAAAAACAAAAAGTCACTGTACAGTGGTACCCCGGGATACGAAATCACCGCGTTACGAAATTTCCGGGATACGAAAAAATTAGATAGGAAAAAACTGTTCCGGGTTACGGGTTTTTTTCCGGCTTACGAAAAAATTTTTGGTGCTTTTCGGCGCTTTTTCGCACGAAATCGCGGCTTTCAGCGCTAGCGGCTATGGCTTTTTCGGGTTGCGAAATCTTTCGGGTTACGAACGGCGCCGCGGAACGAATTAAATTCGTAACCCGGGGTACCACTGTATCTATTCTTTTTGTCTATCTCTCTATCCAATTATAAATTATATTTATAAACTGTGTTATGTATTATTTTAAAAGTAAGGCTCTGTATCATAATATTCTAGAATCATAGTCTTGGAAGAGACCTCAAGGGCCAGCACCTTGCCATTCTGGACACCTGATCAAAGCACTGCCTTTCTTTAAAAAAAAACAACAACCCAAAGAAGCACTCCACCTCTCCTTGAGACAAAGTGTTCCACTATCAAACAGCTCTTACTGTCAGGAAGTTGTTACTAATGTTTAGGTAACAACAACAACAAAAACAGGTGGAATCTCTTTTCCTGTAGCTTGAATCCATTGCTTTCTAGAGTGACAGAAAACAAGCTTGCTCTTTCTTCCATATGACATATGGATTTAGTGAATATGTGAATATTTGTGCATAGTGAATATGAATATGACATATAGAATTAATGGCCACCTCCCCCTCTTCCATGACGGAGGAGTTGGAGTGGGGATGGGCTGTTTGCTGCCCTCTCCTGGAATGAGACAAGTGACATAAAATCATGCCAAGGCAAGGATACCATGGTGTGAGGCTTTGGGGACATGGTCTGAGGCAAGGCTTTGCCATATTGCCCCCTTAGCTTCATTGCTGTGAAGAAATCGACTCACCCACCCGCCACTTGTATAATGTGAAATTTCCTTGGTCATCTGGGGGCTGGGTAGAATTTTTTTTCCTTTTTCCACGGGTCTTTCCCCTACCCCATATTATTTCCAGTGGCTAGGATGAGTCTTTGTAATACTTGATTTGGCTTTAAAAATTTGAATTCTAATTGGGTTTGAATAAATACCTAACTTGGGCATAAATATTTGGATTATATTTTGGCAAGCACCTTGGACATTGTTTGGGTGGAAGGGATCTTTCTGGAACTACCTCTTCAGGACTTTCAACCTAGGAGCGGCAGAAGAAAATTGCCCTTAAATCTGCCTTGAAATATAAATGCCATCTTTAATTATTGCAGATTGGGACGGGCTTTCTGGTTAGAATTTCTGATGAGGGCCAGCCAGCAGATAAGCCAGTTTTGGGTTGTCATTGAGGGCTCAGGTGTTATCATCCAGATCAGCTGCAGACAGGGATGTAGCCAGGCTTTTCGGAAGGGGGGGTCCAGACTAAGTGCCAATGGGGCTTGGGTGCAGTGGCGCAGCGGTACGCACCATTCATTTTATCTAACGGAAGGGGGGTCCGGACCCCAAGGACCCCCCCCCCGGGCTACATCCCTGCTGCAGAGGTCCAGATTGGAATCACTTGGGGAGCTCCCAAACTTCTACCCTCTTCTAGAGATTGTAAATGTATAGATATTTCAGACTCAATTTACCTTTCACAGACTCTGTTGTAACCATGCAGACAGCTTTATCACTATTGATTTCACATGTTCCTCGAAGAGGAAGACATCTTCGGTCCCCAATTGTACTGGTGCATTTTGCACATTTTAGAGCCTCTCCTAGAAAAAAGCAAATATTTTATCTTCCATTAGCTCCTTAACATCATTGCTTATCATTATTACTCTTACTTTTGTTTGTTGTTGTTAACTGCTTTTGAGTCGACCTCAACCCAAAGAGGTCCTGTGAATGAGACATCTCCGGGGGGCCCTATCATTTGCTACTCTGCACAGGCCCTATAGGCTCAAGCCCATGATCTCCCTGATTGAGACTATCCATGCGGCATGTGGTCTTCCTAGCTTTTTGCTGCCCTCTACCTTTTCCAGCATCTTTCTTTTCTAATTCCTTCTCATGATGTGGCTAAAGTACAGTGGCCTCAATTTTTGGTTGTCCACCATTCTCAATAACTATCAGCCAGTCTCTAAAATTTCATTTTTGGGCAAGGTTCTGGAACAAGTGATGGCCTCTCAGATTCAGGGGTTTCTTGACTATACGTTACATCTAGATTTCTTTCATTCTGGTTTCAGACCTGGCTATGGGACTGAGACAGCTTTGGTCATCTTGGTGGATGACCCAAGGAGGGAGCTGGAAAGGGGGAGCGTGTTCCTGTTGGTCCTGCTGGATCTCTCAGTGTCTTTCGATCCCATTCACCATGGTATCCTTTTGGCCACTTCTTTGAGATGGAACCTGGGAGCACTGTTATGCAGTGGTTCCACTCTTTCCTGAAGGGGCAGACTCTGGAGATGGTGTTGGGGGAGTTCTGTTCAACTCCCTGGCTGTTAGCCTATGGGGTCCCTCAGGCTTCAGTTGTATCCCCACTGTTATTTAACACCTATATGAAAGCACTGACAGAAGTAATCCAGCACTTTGAGGTTTGGTGTCACCAGTATATGGATGACACTCAACTCTATCTCTCCTTTCTCGCTGATTCCATAGAACCTGTTACTGTACTGAACCAGTGACTTCTATTAGTAATGGACTGGATGATTGCAAACAAATAGAAGCTTCATCCAAACAAGACAAAGGTGCTCCTGGTCAGTTGTAAATCAAAATAGGAATTCAACCTGTGATGGATGGGGTTACACTCCCCATGAAATCTCAGGTTTGGAGCTTGGGTGTGCTCCTGGATTTGGATCTGAGCCTGGATGCCAAGGTTTCAGCAGTGACCAGAAAAGCAGTTGTACAGTTAAAACTAGTGTGCCAGCTACACCCGTTCCTTGACACATCAGATCTGACTACAGTGACACATACCTTGAATACATCTCCTTTGGACTACTGTAACACAGTCTACATGGGCTGTCTTTGGAAACTGTTTGAAAACTTCAGTGGGTTCAAAATCCTGCAGCCAGCCTGTTTCTTGGTGCAGGCTACAGAGATCTTGTGACTCCCCTGTTAAAACAGCTGCACTGTCAACCAGTCCATTTCCTAGCAGAATTCAAGGTCCTGTTTTTGACATTTAAAGCCCTAAACTGCTTGGGTCCAGACTATCTGAAGTACCGTATCTCTATACTAAGGCCTGTTACAGACAGTCAAAATAAAGCTGCTTCGAGTCACTTTGGAGGTATAGTATTTCAATGATGCATGAGTCCTAAGAGTCTGGAAGCTTCACCAAAGCTGCACTCCAGTCTTTAGGACTGGAGTGTGGCTTTGGTGCGGTCTTTGGACTCTTAGGACGCATATATCATTGAAATACCATACCTCCAAAGTGACTCGAAGCAGCTTTATTTTGGCTGTCTGTAACAGGCCTAAGATAAGCAAGACAGGGCTTTCTCTCAATCCCATCACCTTCACAGGTGCAGTTGGTGAGGACTCGGGGAGACCCCTCTCCATGGCTGCTCCAAGACTGTGAAGCTCCCTTCCACAGAAGGTCAGGTGGCCCCCTCCCTGCTCTTTTTCTGCTGGCGGCTGAAGACATTTTTTTATTTAGATAGGCGTTTGGTGGGTTAATGTTGTGCTCTATAGATGTTTTATGGTTTTTAATTTTTTTAATTATGTGTTTTTAATTTATGTCAGTATATTAATTAACATTTAAATATTTTTTAACTTTTGAAATTGACTGTTTTACTTCTGTCTTTACATTATTGCAACCTGCCTTGAATCCCATGGTGGGGAAAAGACCAGAAATAAATGTTTGAAATACATTAAAAAAAACATAGAATAAGACTCCCAGATTCATTTTAATTACATTGCTGTACACTTTAGAATTTTGTCTTGTTCTTTCATAGCTGCCCTTCCCATTCCTAATCTTCTTCTACTTTCTAGTCTGCAATCTCCATTCCAATCAATGTTTGATTCAAGGTATGGGAAATCTTTAACTATTTTGATTTCCTCTCTAGATTGTAAATCCTCCATGGTCATTATTTTTGTTGTCTTTATGTTTAACATTAGACCTGCCTTTGCATTTTCTTCTTTCAGTTCTCTAGTGACTTTTCCAAGTCTATGATGCTTTCGACTAGTAGTATGGTGCATATCTTAGATTACTGGTATTCTTCTTCCTATCTTCGCTCCTCCTCCTTCTGTGTCTAAACCTGCTATGCGTATGATATTTTCTGCATATATGTTGAACAGATAGAGTGATAAAATGCAGCATTGCCTGGCCCCTTTGCTAATTGGGAACCATTCTGTTTTGCCATATTCTGTCCTTACAGTAGCCTCTTGTCTGAAGTACAAATTCCTTATCAGGACTTTCAGATGTAGCGACACTCCCATTTTTTCAAAAGCATTCCATAGCTTTTCATGATCTATACTGTTAAAGGCCTTGCTATATAAAGCACATGGTGATTTTTCTCCTGCAATTCTTTGGCTCGCACCAATATTCATTATATGTTTGTGATGTGCTCCCTAGTGCCTCTTCCTTTCCTGACCCTCACTTGGACATTTTGCAATTCTCTCTCCATATATGACTGGAATCTATGCTAAAGAATTTTGATCATAGTTTTACTCGTGTGGAAAATTGATGCTATGGTGCTATAATTGTTGCAGGTTTTTGTCTCCTTTTTTTGTTTACCAAGCAATAAACCCTATTCAACTCTTGCTGCAGAGTTTGTTTTTGTTAAACAGTAGCATGAAGTAAATGTTTCATTTTTCTAAAATAAAGACTTAGGCCTGGTACAGGTTAGAAGAAAGAGGCAGCCAGAGGCTGTCCCTTTCTCTTCCAGATCATTGCCATTGCAACCGCATGGCTGTGACAACGATCCACTGCAAAAAGGAGCTCCAAAATGGAAGTCTTTCCTGCGATGCCACCAAGGTGTCATTTGTGCCCTGCGGTGTGGTGGTGACATGTCTTGTGCACCAGGCCATTTGGACACGTCACACAAGACATGTCATCGACACACCACCATATGGGCAGTGCTTCATCAAGATGGCACCGCCCATACATAATAGGGTTCGGGAGTGTGCAATTACTGCATGCCCCCAAACCCTAAAATCGCCACCGGCATACCACAAAGCACCCGTTTGAACCAGGCCTTACATTGTTTTTTGTGGGGTTTTAGGGCTATGTGGCCATGTTCTAGAAGAGTTTATTATGGACATTTCGCCAGCATCTGAGGCTGGTATCTTCAGAGAATGCTGACCAGGAAGGGAGTGGGTATATATATACTGTGTGATCCTGGGTAAGGAGGAGTGATTCCCATGTTAATCTGTGTATTGTTCTGTTGTTGATGGCAGGGCCTCATGGTGGGAGGATATGCAAAGCCGATTAATGTCTGATAATTGGTGATCATTGTCTGCTGGGAAGAGTTATATTCATGATAAATACCATTTATCATTGCATTTTGAATTTTGGCATTCACACAAAAATACTGACAGGACATGATGTACAAAATGGCAATTTCTGACATAAGATATACAAAATTGCAATTCCTCCATAATAAAAACATAACAAAATAGCAACAACAACATTTGTCTTGTTAACCATCCTCACATGAAAATACTGACAAAGATTTTGCCAAGACACCCCCCCCCCCCCCCGGTTTTTCCAACAAAAAGCTATCTCTCCTTACCTCTTGCAAGTTGAACTTACCTTCTCGGATGAGGCAAAGGAAAACACAGATTATCAGTAACCACATTTGCACCATCCGTGGGCTCCACATTTCCAGGAAGAAGCTCTCCCTCACTGGATAGCCTTTGGATTCAGGAGAAGAGAAACTGGCTTGCCCTCACTGTGCAGCCTGGCTTTTTATACTTCATAGGATTGCAGTTGAATATTGGAACTATTTCACCAAAGAAACCCAGCTCTGTGCTTTAAGACAATTTAAATGCCTTGGTATAGAAAATTAATCTCTTGGTATGTTTATCTGACAACCTACATTTCAAGGACACATTGATCATAATTAAGATAAACATGGCTCCACTGTGTAACTGAGGGCCAAACCCATACACCATTAATCATGCTATTTGCCCTTAAGAAGAAGGATGTTCCTTCAGAAACAGCATTTGGACTGTGACTGTTATATGGGAAGTGGGGTTGGGGGGGCATGCCTCCTTGCTCTCTATTATGGTTGGTCCCAAGCTAGATTAGACTCTCCTCTATGTGCAGCTTTCATGGCAATGGTGGGAAAAGTCTATTCCCACCCCACAATTTACTGGCAGTTGCCTGAACCCCTCAATCCAGATTGGAACTGAAGAAAGGGGCAAAAGTAGAATTCAAAGGCATAACCATGTTTTTGTGGGTTTTTCTGGCTATGTGGCCATGTTCTAGAAAATTTTTCTTCCTGACGTTTCACCAGCATCTGTGGCTGGCATCTTCAGAGAATCCATGGATTCAAACTCTGTGCCTCCAGAGGGCCAATTGTACCTGTCACAAAACTACAAACCCTAGAAAGTTCCCATGGCAGTTAGAGTGCAATTATAACACTCTAATTCTATAATGTGAAAGAGTCCTTGGACAATAGCTTAAAAGAGACTAGAGATGATATGTGGAGAAATGGAATGTATTGTAGACCACTTGGAAACATTTCACCCTCATATTTTCCTTATGCTCTATATGTTTGCATCATGCCTGTTAAAAATACAAATGCATTTTTAAATATTCTTGAGATGTTCCCCATATCATCCCTATTTCATTGTCAAATGTTTATGGTTGCATATTTGATCATACAGGGGCCCCTCCATATCCACAGAATGTGCACCCACAGATTCAACAACCTAAGGCTTGAAGATATATTTTTTAAAAATCTAAAAATCATTTATATAAACAATACCATTTAAGAGCCCTCCCTCCGTGCCAACTGTCATCTTCTGGCCTGGAGGGAGTGAAAGGACTGGCCCAATGCCATCGGGCCCAGCCTCGATTGAAAAGAAGAGCCCTCCTTCCAGTGGAGAGATGAATAATAATAATAATAATAATAATAATAATAATAATAATATTTATTTGTATACCGCCCTCTGGCAAACCAATCCGGGCGGTTAACAACAGTAAAATATAAAATATGACAATTAAAAACACTTTATCCCTCCCCCCTTAAGACAGTATTAAACAGTATAACATATTAAAACACAATATCAATGCATAAAAACAACAATTAAAAACTAAAAACCCTGATATCCCTCTGTTGATCCTCAACCATCACTAAGATGGGGCCACGGGAGGAATGAGGGAATCAGGGAACCTGGGCCGGGATGGTTAATCTGGAAAGGGCTGCCGGAAGAGATCCGTCTTGAACACTTTTTTAAAGCTGTCTAATGATGTTATCTGACGGATCTCATCCGGCAGGTCGTTCCAGAGTTTGGGGGCTTTCCAGAGTTCTGGACCCGATCTCCTTCCCCTCCACCATTCCTTTCTCCTTTTGTGTCCTGTCTTTTTAGATTGTAACCCTGAGGGCAGGGAACTGTCTAATTAAAATAATAATTGTAAGCTTCTCTGAGAGCCTTTAGGGCTGAAGAACGTAGTATAAATACCATAAGTAAATAAATAAACAATTTTGCTACTACACTATTTACTAAGGGACACCATTTTGTATATAATGGGACTCAAAATCCCAGCAGAATACAAGGGTCCACTGTATAAGGTAAGTAATTTGAAAAACGGTTGACTTAAACATTTGGAGGGAGATTTTTGTGAATGGTGGAAGAACACAGGGCCAGCAATTTAGATTGTTAATTCTGCTAACAGAAGTAAATTGGGCAGGACACTACAGTTCTATCTTGGCGAATGCATTTGTTGTAATATTTTTCGATCTTAATATTTAAAAAGGTAAGCAGCAGGACCAGTCCTAAAGCAGCAGATTTGGAGCTAACCAATGTATATTGTTAGACATTCTGGAGGTGGAAAACTACTTCTGCAAAATCATAAAAGGCCCTGATTGGCCAGTATCTATTCCCAGACACCTAAACTCAAACAGTGTGATGCTATACTTTAAAATTTATTTTTTAAATCAAGACAGTGAATGAAGGGATACATTCAGGAATACTTGCACTCTTCTTTCTTTTGTAGGCGGGGGGAACCTTTAAAGTGAATGGCCTGGCTGAATATTGGGACAGGGCTGAACTCAGGGAAGAGCCAGTGTTTGATCTAATAAGTATGCACAGCAGTCATTCAATGTCAAAGCTCATGCCCAAGTCGGTGGTGATGTTAGGAAGTTTCTAATTAGTGGGATTTCTTAATTTAGCTCAAATTGCCGAGAGTGGGGTCTTAACAACATCCCTCGCAGGACCATGTCTCGTAGTGTATACCAGAGTGCCAAAAGATTCCTTGAGAGACGATGCGGAAACAAACTACTCCAATTAACTCTAAGTATTTATTAGAAAGGGAAACAAAACACACAGCAAAGGATGCACACACACACACACACACACAATTCTCAATTAAAGTAAAGGAGGGGAATTCGGGAGAGAGTTGAGAGAAGCAAATCTATGGGAAATACTTACTTCCAAATACTTCTCCAGGAACCTGATGTGGACATAGATGATGGAAGACATGGCCGCCAAAACATGGGGAAAATGGCAGAGGGAGCTAAAATCAGAGTCCAGTCTGACATGAAGCCAGGCTGTATTCTGACTATAGCACCCTGAGATGAGCTGATCTAAAGGTTACATAGGAAAATTCTAACCTCTGATTAATGGTTTGGCTACAGCCGAGACAAAGGTTGTAAAGACCTGGGCTTTTGTTAAACCAAGGTGAAGAATGGCTTAGCTACTGCACTTGGATCTGAACACAATCAAGGAAGGCAAACAGATGAATGGGTGGCCATTGGTTTAACCACTGAGCCATCAAGTATGAGGGTGAAAACAAACAGCAAGTATTGCGTTGGTTTTTGAAGGTGATGGCTTTCCTTGTTTAGCAACTTCCAAACTTCCTATGGGGAATTTCCAGTGATTCTCTACTGCTTACATGATCTCATCACTTGGGAGAAATGGCAGTACCCCTGGGAGGACAGTTTGGGGTCAAAGTGAATTCCACACACACTCCAAAATTTAATAAATATATATACTCTAACAGTGGCACTTCTTTTAATGTGTCAACTACTTTCACACAAACTTTCACATGGATATTGTGGGTCAGGTTTTCAAAATTGCAATAAGGAACAGTTGAAATTCTTGACACATAGGCTTAAGTCATGAAATAGCTATGAACAAGTTTGTGTTCTATAGAAATCCCAAATGAAAGTATTGATTTCAATTAATTTAGTATTTTTTGTGGGTTTTTCGGGCTATGTCTCTGAAGATGCCAGTCACAGCTGCTGGTGAAACGTCAGGAATAAACTCTTCTAGAACATGGCCACATAGCCTGAAAAACCCACAAAAACTATGGATGCTGGCCATGAAAGCCTTCTACTTCACATTGGTAACTTAGGATTGTATTTCTTTGTAATATTAACTTACTGGCTTTCATTCCTCATAAACAAATACCTCTCACGCCCTAAAGGTAAACTATATGCGGTTTTTGTTGATCTGAAGGCTGCTTTTGATTCACCAGCCTTTACTTTGGGATAAGTTGGCTAGGCTTAATATAGATCCTCGATTGTTGTTTCTTTTAAGCCAACTCCATACGAATAATCATTGTAGAGTGAAATTTTCTGAATTGGGCCTATTAACAGACCCTATCTACTCAGGTATAGGAGTCAGACAGGGTTTTGTGTTGGCACCTCATCTGTTTAATCTATTTGTGGCTGATCTACCTGCCTTTATGACCACAGTAGACTCTCTGTTAGAGAAAAAGATCTTTGGGATGGTTGATGTCTCTTGTTACCGGTGGTTCTGGACTGGTACCAACTGGAACAGATGCAGTCTTCTCAGCTACTCAGTATCAAAGTAACTTCCACACAGATTTTCACTCAAATGAGGGTTTATTGACTTTGTTGCTATTTACACTTTACAGCAAGCTACTATACATCTATACTCTTTCAGAGTCCATGCTAGAAGCTTGAATGTGACATCAGTCTTTGTTCTCTCAAAAGATCAACTTTCCCACCAAGTGGACACACCTCTTTCCCATGAAGTCACCATGCTACACAGGAGCATAACAATAACACATTTGTTGATATTATGTCTCAGCACATGTCCTTGAAGACTTGTTCTTCCAGGCCTAGGCTTTCTGGCCCGCAACAGGAACCATTTTAAACTTTAGTTAACCATTGCCACATCTGAACATTTTCCATACAAATTAGAAATATATTTTAACACTCTCACCCACCTTCACTGGGAAATTGTTCGATTTTTGTACTTCAATATGCCAACAATACTTTATTACTCTCTCTAACTCAGGTGGGTCTGGTGAGAGCCTTGGAAAGATTTTCTGTATATTGTGATAAATTTCACTTACAGGTAAACTTTGAGAAATCCAAAATACTGGTATTTTCTAAGAGATTTGTACCGAGAACATGGAAAATTGGTAATCAAACAATTGAGCAGGTCAAAAAGTATGTTTACCTTGGTGTTCTTTTTCATTTTAACAGGCAATGGAGCAAAGAGAGAGATAAAGTAATACAAGCAGGGAAAAGAATGCTGGATGTTACACAATCTTTCTATTACTGTATAAAAAAGGCAACCAGGATATCCTAGCGGCCTTAAAAATGTACAAAGCCAAATTAAGACTGCAATTACTTTACAGTATATTCAACTGGATTCCAGCCTTTAATAAGGAGACTGAACGTTTGCAGACTCATTTTTTTCAGGAGATTATTATCTGTTCCATCATGTGTACACCATCTGACTCTCTATGCAGAACTGGGATTGAATGCTCTTGAAACTGAAGCCTGGTCGATGACCTATAGGTTTTGGTTTAAGATACATTTCAGGCCTAATAGACTCAGTCCTTTATGGTTTTTACTATCTGACGTTTACTAAGGAAGATGGGCAAAATTTTATGAAAGTAAACTAATTTCTGTAGGTTTAAATTTGGATTCTCTCATCCTATTAACCGAAAACAAGTATCTTGAATCTATTAGGGTCCAGAAAAAGAGATTCCACCTCAACATCAGGAGGAACTTCCTGACAGTAAGGGCTGTTCGACAGTTGAACAAACTCCCTTGGAGTGTAGTGGAGTTTCCTTCCTTGGAGGTCTTCAAACAGAGGCTGGATGGCCATCTGTCGGGGATGCTTTGATTTGGATTTCCTGCATGGCAGAATGGGGTTGGACTGGATGGCCCTTGCGGTCTCTTCCAACTCTATGATTCTATGATTCTAGGGTCTGCCTTGCAGAGAGAGAACATCAACTGACATATCCAACTCCTCCTAGAGTGTGTTCTCCAGCAATGCTCAGTGTCCCCCTCCTTGCAGGGTAAGATACTGGATTATTTTCAAACACTCTCACTGCAGGTGTCAAGAAAAGCCTTTTTGTTTGCAAGACTGAATGTACATCCATCAAATGTGACAAGGGGTAGATATCAGCAGACCCCATTTTTGAATCGTGTATGTCACTGTGATCAAGCTCCAGATGTTCTCCATCACATTGTATTGCTTTGTCCACTGTATATAACTCTGAGGGAAAAATTGTTAAGAAGGCTGGTGGAAATAAATATCTCTTTAATTGGGTTAACAGTGGAATTTCTATTAGAAGATCGAAACCCATATATAACCAGGCTAATGGCCAATTTTCTAGTGGAGGCTACAAGACTATGGCTCAAATTTGAACAATGACCCTGAAGTTTCTGTAAATTTTATTGTAATTTTTATTTTAAATTTTTATTGTAAATTTTATTGTAATTTTATTGTAAACATATGTTGTTTTTATGCCTAATAAAGGTTGACTGACTGACTGACAA
The DNA here is from genome assembly GCF_019175285.1 of Sceloporus undulatus. Classification (NCBI taxonomy): domain Eukaryota; kingdom Metazoa; phylum Chordata; class Lepidosauria; order Squamata; family Phrynosomatidae; genus Sceloporus; species Sceloporus undulatus. The sequence goes on along the minus strand of NC_056523.1, from coordinate 18,907,290 downwards.
CGTACTGGCTGTATTCCTAAATGACATGAAACCTACATTTCAGTCTTGATGAAAAACCCACACCCCCAAATAAGGAATTTTTGGCACATTGTTCAGTCTAAACAAATGCAGAAGCTTTCCAGACCTCATATAAGGTATCATAAGGGACCCCTGGTAATCCTACACAGAGTACAGAAAGTGTCTGCAGGCTACATCAGTCTCAATGGACATTGATAAAGCTTTTTGCTGACCACACAGACATCATTTTCACCAGTGATGCTGCATGTTCTCCAAAGAGGCCGACATTTCTTTTGTTTACCCCAGTGAGAGTGCTCCTGGCATTTGATGGCATCTGCTGGGAAAAGGCAAGTATCATTAATTCCTAAAGGCTCCCTCCAAACAGCATTCTATGTAAACACAACTCAAAACCCTGCTTACTCAGAAGTAGGAGCCATTCAGTTCGGATGGCCTTATTCTCTAAAACAGTTGTGTTATATAACTGCATCCTTCAACTTTCTGAAACAAAGACTGAATAGTATATTCAAGCTAAAAAATACATTTCTTTATTCATTTGATTTATATCACACCTTTCTTCCAAATGGGACTCAAAGCAGCTTACAATATAAATGAAAACAGAACTTCTAAAATAATATGGAAAACAAATGTTTAAAAAAGTATTAAATTGCGTTTAAAACATTAACTTTAAATTAAAACACACTATGGCCTGTTACAGACTGCCAAAATAAAGCTGCTTCGGGTTTCTTTGGAGGTATGCTGTTTAAATTATGCATGCATCCTAAGAATCCGGAAGCTGCACCAAAGCTGCACTCCAGTGCTTAGGAATGGAGTGTGGCTTTGGCGCAACCTCCGGACTCGTAGGACCCATGCATAATTTAAACAGCATACCTCCAAAGAGACCCGAAGCAGCTTTATTTTGGCAATCTGTAACAGGCCTATAACACTTAAAATACATATTATGGCAGAAAACAGCACATCTGATTTGCATATCACGGTGCCCTGATCAATTAATGTCGAAGCCCAGTCTAAGCAGAAAGGTCTTTGTCTGCCAGTAGAAAGGCAGCAGAGAGGGGACTGTCTGTATCAAATAGTCAGGAGAGTTGGAACTGGAAGGCTCTCCATGGGCCACCAAGTCCAACCTACTCCTCAGGGTAAGATCTCCAGCTAAAGCATCCCCTGCAGGTAGCTGTCCAGCCTCTTTTTGAAGATGTCTAGAGAAGGAGAGTCTACCACCTCTCTAGATGATTGGTTTGTTTCAATTGCCAATGCATTCTTACTGTCAAGAAGTTCCTCAATCAAAATCTACTCTCTAGTAACTTCAGACCATTAGACCTAGTCATACCTTCTGAGGGTTGGGGATTGAACCTTCTGAGGGAGGGAGTTCTAAAGGCCAGAAGAAACCACCAGGAAGGCTCATGACTGAATATGGAATGGTATGGAGAAAAAATCTACCAAGATTTATATTTCTGATTGCAAAATTTCTGACTATTTATTATTATTAAGCTTTATTTATAAAGTGCTGTAAATTTACACAGTGCTGTCCATACAATCTTTTTAATTGGACGGTTCCCTGCCCTCGGGCTTACAATCTAAAAAGACATGACACAAAAGGAGAAGGGAAAGATGGTAGGGAGGGGGCCTCTCTAGTAGGATAATACATATAAAATACATAGCAATACAGGAAGTGATTCAATAAAACAGACAACAAAAGAACATCAAATAGCAAGTGACAATTATGCAATGCCTGGGAACGCTTCTCTGAACAGGATGGTCTTCAGCTTCGTTTTGAAGCTGGTTAAAGAAGTGGTGGCTCTTGCTCGCGGGGGAAGAAGGTTCCAGGAGTGAGGGGCAGCGAGTGGAAAGTGGCGAATCCGGGATGGGGCAGAGGAAATCCTGGGCTGTGACAGCAGACCTTGACTACCAGAACGGAGGGCCCTGGTGGGAAGGTGAGGAGAAAGAAGGTCTGATAAGTAAGGAGGGGCCAGTCCATGGAGGGCTTTAAATGTCGACAGCAGGAGCTTATACTGAATGTGGAAAGGAAGTGGGAGCCAGTGAAGGGATGCCAACACAGGAGAGATGTGGTCAGAGCGGTGGGTGGAAGTGATAATGCGTGCAGCTGAATGCTGGACAGAGATTAAAGGATGGAGGTGAGAAAGAGGAAGCCCAGCCAGGAGGACGTTACAGTAATCCAGTCATGAGATCACTAGGGCATGGACCAGGATCTTGGCAGTAGAGGCAGAGAGATATGGTCGGATTTTGGCAATATTGTACAAAAAGAATCTACAAGCCTTGGCTGTGGTCTGGATCTGAGGGATACACGACAGAGAAGAATCACAGATAAAACCAAGACTGTGGGCTTGCTGGACTGGTTGAATAGAAATGTTGTCCACAGAGACAGAAAAGGAGTGTTGAAGGGTGGGCTTAGATGTCATGGCCAGCCAAGATCAGCTCTCGGAGGATGAGGAGGAGGATGAGCTTCCTCCAGAGCAAGCGCTGATTGAGGCAACACCAGGTGCTGTTCCTGCCCTGCCAGGTCCCAGCTGTGATCCTCCAACCGCAGAGGAGGAGGTTCAACCAGGTCCTAGTGCCGAAGAGAGACCTTCTATGGTACCATTGCCTAGTGGGGACTCTGGGGACGAAGCTTGCATGCAGGTGCCTTCTTTCAAAGAGAGAAGAGCTGAGAGTGCTTGCAGGCGCAGATCACAGAGAATTGCCGAGAGGCAATTAGCCAACCAGCCTCAGGTGGCACGAGGGAGAGTTTCCCTTACTTAAGTGGGAGAGAGACTAATGCTGGTTGCTAGAGTTTATTGCATGATCTCTCGGCGTGATTGCTGCTAGCACTAGCTCCTAGTATCTGGATTCTTTGTTACCTTGACCTTGGACCGGACTTTGTTATCTCTTGGCTGTTTTGACCTTGGACTGTTTGACCAACGCTGTTTCTCGGTATCCTGACTTCGGCTTGACTCTTGGAACGTTTGGACTTCTAGAATTCTGAACTCGGCTTGTTTTCTCGGACTGCTCTCAGACTGGTTCCTTGCAAGGTCTGCTTTACTTTCACTTCCACTGTGCTAAGGCTCTGTTATCAGCCACTGTCAAGTGTCTGCTGGCAGCATTCCCGGACATTAGGAGGAAAGACAAGAAGCACCGTCTTGGACATGTTGAGTTTCAAACGTCGATGGCGCATCCACTGCGAGACAGCTGTGAGACAAGACGAAACTTGCCATTCAAGCCTTGGAGAAAGGTCAGGGGTGGAAAGCTACAACTGAGTGTCATCGGCATACAGATGGTAGGAAAAACCAAAAGAGCTAATGAGTTTTCCTAAGGACAGTGTGTAGAGAGAAAACAGAAGGGGACCCAGAACAGAGCCCTGGGGAACTCCAACAGATAAGGGAACAGGTGAAGAAGACTATGCTTATGAATGCAAAAATGTATTATCCACTCCTTGGGCATGGATAAAGAGAAACTGGCTTCCTCAGTTTTCAGTCTGGCTTTTATGCCTCTCTCAATAGCTGCTGGTTTGGGATGGGCTTCTGGACAGCCTGCAGCAAGGGAATATAATTATACAGAGTTGCTGCAGGCTGTCCAGAATATACACCAAACAACATACTCTCAAAACAGGATCTGGGCATAGATTTCAGTAATGCTAGGCATCTTCTTAGCTTCCATTTCTCATCCCAGTGACCTTGACATGACAGTACAGGAGGCCCTTGGTATCCACTGGGATTTGGTTCCAGGACCCCTTGTAGATACCAAAATCTGTGGATATGCAAGTCCCATTATATACAATGGAGTAATATTATGTTGTCCTTTATATAAAACACCAAGATTAGTTCAAAGAGGGTTTGCCTTTCCCTTCCTCCAAGGCTAAGAGAGTGTGACTTGCCCAAGGATATGAGCTATGGTCTCCAGTGCAATCCAATCCACTGAACTGATGATGCAGGTAATCTGAAATTCTCTACATTACTTTGTACATGAAGCCCCCATTTAAAGAGGCATGTTCAAGATCCTTCCTTAACTTCCTGATAAGTGAGAAGGTTTTCTGTGGCTGCAACACAACTGCAGAATTAATGCTGCTTGGCACTGCTTTAACTGCCAAGGAGACAGAATTCTGAGACTGAGGTCATTATCACACGGGGGAAATTGGAAGGTCAGTGCAGTGTGATCCTGGATGCAATCATGCGGATTCATGTTATTGTGCGAGAGGTTATCACACGTAATCAAAGTCAATGCTAGGTCAATTTGAACCCAATCCAGGGTCAACTGAGAGATGTGTAAATTCGGGGAAATACAGAATTGACAAATCCTGTTCCATTCCAAAGTTGCATTAAATTTGAATTTGGCAGGTATGGAACACATGTCTCGGTCGCCCTTGGATTGCCTTCGAATCAGACTTCAATTCCAAAGCTCTTTTGCTGGCTGCAATTTTTTCTTTCCTCCCTCCCTCCCTCCCTCCATCCCTCCCTCTGGGTGTGTGGGGCTTTTCTCTCCTCTCAGAGTCCTGGAGCTGTTTTAGGGATGAAGCAGCCTTTTCCACAGACACACACACACACACACACTGCCTACACTTCTCTCTCCACCTCTCAGCCCTTTCCGGCTCTTTCCCTTTGCAAAACTCATCCTTTCCAACTGGAGGGAAGGGACTGACTCTCTTTTTCTCTCTCATGAACCTGTCACAGGGTTTTCTTGGCAGGTTTATTGAGATGGGATTTGCTAATGCCATTTTCTGAGGAGGCTGAGAGAGTGTGATTTGCACCAGGTCACCCAGTGGGATTCGATCCCTGCATTATAGAGCCATAGTCCAATGCTCAAACCAAGTACAAGGTTGCTTTGGACTGATTTTGAATTGGTAAATTGCCTAAATAAGGGGTAATGAATGCACAAATAAAGTGAATTGTATAAAGAACGTGAAATAAAGGATAATGAATGAACAAATAACGTGAAATAAAGGGTAATGAATGAACAAATAATGTGAAACAAGGCAAAACCACGGGAACCAGAGGTAAGCCCTGCCGGATGTGTAAAAAGGTCACGATCTGATTCTGCCCTCACTGTGCATATACAGGGATGGTAATTCGAATTCTAGAGTACGAAGGGTATGTGCTCATATGATGATTTCTTTTGCATTCGCACTACTTTGGCTTTGGGATAGGTGCTGTGTTCTTCTGTGCATTTGATAACCATCTGCATAATAGCGTTCATTTTCGAATTAACCCTACTTTCTTTTCTTTCGAAATTGAGAGACATTCCTCCCATGTGATAACATCCTGGTAGTTTTGTGAGACATTTAGCTTTCCCTGTTAGAGAGCTCTGGTGCCACAACAAACTACAGTTCCCAGGATTCCACACAATGGATCCATGGCAGTTAAGGAACAAATACTAGAAAATACCGCTATATGTGATATCCATAGCAAGAATATTCTTGGCAGGAAAAAAAAAAAAAGGGGGGGGGGAACCAGAGAAGTTCCTTTAATAGAAAAATGGATGATAGAAATGTCAGAGGCCGTAGAGATGGACAAATTAACAACTGCTATTCAGGGAAGATATGGAAGATTTTCATTGCTTATTGTAAAGAAAGTTGGAATTGTCAAAATTCATGATAAACTTCCTAAGGAAATCACTAATTATAGAAAGAAAGTTTGAAGCAACAGATAAAAAGAAGTGGTGAAGATGTAAGATTGCACACATCAAATAGATATTATCAGAGGAAGCTATAGGATTATTAAGACTCATATATTCAGACACATAGAGGGGGTAGAAGGGTAAGGGTTAAGAGAAAGTGTAAATAATGTAAATACTATATGTAAGCATCTGACAATTGAAAAAAGAAAAAAAAGAGTACCTTGGTCTCCAGTTAACTCACCAAAAGAACTACATGTCGTTGCTGCAAAAGTCTCGATCAGAACAGCACTTATATGACTTTTCAGCTACTCGTCCCTTCCACCCTCTGTCACACCAGCTCCTGTCCTCTCTACAGTCCATTTCCCTTCCAGTTACAAGACCTGTTAGGATTATGAAGAAAATTAAAAAGTCACTGTGATAGTATTATATTTATAAACTGTATTATTTATTATTTTAAAAAGTAAGGCTATGTATCATAAAATCCTAGAATCCGAGATTTGGAAGAGACCTCAAGGGCCATCCAGTCCAGCTCCCTGCCATGCAGGAAACGCAATAAAAGCACAACCACACTTGGTTGTTGTTAAAATTTAGTTGCAGTTCAGTTGCAGGTCAATAAATAGCCTTGTTTTATCCCATTTCATTGTCTGGTCTTATTATTCTAGGTTGGGTAGCAATGAATACAGAGCACCTATGAATCCCAGCCCCTGGCATTCAGGAAGACCCATTCAAAGTGCTATCAACAATTATTCCTTTAAAAAACCCAAAGAAGCACTCCACCACTCCTTGAGACAAAAGGTTCTACTATCAAACAGCTCTTACTGTCAGTAAGTTGTTACTAATGTTTAGGTAACAACAACAACAAAAACAGGTGGAATCTCTTTTCCTGTAGCTTGAATCCATTGCTTTCTAGAGTGACAGAAAACAACCTTGCTTTTTCTTCCCTATGACATATGGATTTAGTGAATACGTGAATATTTGTGCATAGTGAATATGAATATGACATATAGAATTATTGGCCACCCACCTCTTCCATGATGGAGGAGTTGGAGTGGGGATGGGCTGTTTGCTGCCCTCCCCTGGGATGAGACAAGTGACATAAAATCATGCCAAGGCAAGGATGCCATGGTGTGAGGCTTGGGGGACATGATCTGAGGTAAGACTTTGCCATATTGCCCCCTTAGCCTCATTGCTATGACCTTAAATCTGGCTTGAAAGATAAATGTCATCTTTAATCTTCGCAGATTGGGACGGGGACTTTCTGGTTAGACTTCCTGTTGCAGGCCAGCTAGTGAATAACCCAGCTCTTGGGTTGTCATTGATTGCTCAGGTGTTATCGTCCAGATAAACTGAAGAGGTGGTCTAGGGAAAGATAATGGATGCAGCTTCTCCAACACTTGGTTGTTGTTAGAAATTAGTTGCAATTCTGTTAAGAATTTATTAAATAGGTCAATAAACGGCCCTGTTTTGTCCCATTTCAGTGTCTGGTCTCATTATTCTGGGGTTGGGTATCAATGAATACAGAACACTTATGAATCTTTCAGTCACAGGCTGCATCTGCACTACGGGAATAATCAGGTTTGACACCACTTTAACTATCATGGTCTGGGCCCCAGTTTTTCCTGGAGGAGTCACTGCAGACTACAGTAGGCCAAGGACTGAAGGGGGAAATCTGTAGCTAAGGTATCTGGGAGGCGTTTGGAATCATTTGGGGCACTCCAAAACTTCTACCCTCTTATAGAGATGGTAAATTTATAGGTATTCCAGACTCAATTTACCGTTCACAATCTCTGTTGTAACCATGCAGACAGCCTTATCGCTATTGATTTCACATGTTCTTTGAAGAGGAAGACATTTTGGGTCCGTTTCTGTACTAGCGCACTTTGCACATTTTAGAGCCTCTCCTAGAAAAAGGCAAATATTTTATATTCCATTAGCTCCTTAACATCATTGCTTGTCATCATTACTCTTACTTTTGTTTGTTGTAGTTAGCTGCTTTTCAGTCAACCTCAACCCAAAGAGGTCCTGTGAATGAGACATCTCTGGGGGGCCCTATCATCTGTTTCTCTGCACAGGCCCTGTAGGATCAGGCCTGTGATCTTCCTGATTAAGTCTATCCATGTGGCATGTGGTCTTTCTTGCATTTTACTGACCTCTACCTTCTCCAGCATCATTCTTTTCTAATGAGTCTTTCCTTCTCATGATGTGGCTAAAGTACAGTGGCCTCAATTTAGTGATCTTGGCTTCCAGGGGGAGTTCAGGCTTGATTTGTTGTAGGATTTGTTTTTTGTTTTTTTTGGTTGTCTACCATTCTCAATAACTATGAGCCAATCTCTAAAATTTCATTTTTGGGCAAGGTTCTGGAACAAGTGATGGCCTCTCAGATTCTATACTATACGGTATATCTAGATCTCTTTCATTTTGATTTCAGACCTGGCTATGGGATGGAGACAGCTTTGGTCATCTTGGTCGATGACCTACGGAGAGAGCTGGACAGGGGGAGCACGTCCCTGTTGGTCCTGCTGGATCTCTCAGCGTCTTTTGATCCCATTGACCATGGTATCCTTTTGGCCATTTCTCTGAGATGGAACCTGGGAGCACTGTTATGCAGTGATATTGCTCTTTCCTGAAGGGGCAGACTCTGGAGGTGGTGTTGGGGGAGTTCTGTTCAACTCCCTGGCCGTTAGCCTATGGGGTCCTTCAGGCTTCAGTTGTATCCCCACTGTTATTTAACATCTATATGAAAGCACTGAGGGAAGTCATCCAGCACTTTGAAGTTTTGTGTCACCAGTATATGGATGACACTCAACTCTATCTCTCATTTCCTGCTGATTCCATAGAACCTGTTACTGTACTGAACCAGTGACTTCTATTAGTAATGGACTGGATGATTGTAAACAAATAGAAGCTTCATTCAAACAAGACAGAGGTGCTCCTGGTCAGTTGTAAAGCAGAATAGGAATTCAACCTGTGATGGATGGGGTTACACTCCCCATGAAATCTCCGGTTTGGAGCTTGGGTGTGCTCTTGGATTTGGATCTGAGCCTGGATGCCAAGATTTCAGCAGTGACCAGGAAAGCAGTTGTACAGTTAAAACTAGTGTGCCAGCTACACCCGTTCCTTGACACATCAGATCTGATTACAGTGACACATACCTTGATTACATCCCCTTTGGATTACTGTAACACAGTCTACATGGGCTGTCTTTGGAAACTGTTTGAAAACTTCAGTGGGTTCAAAATCCTGCAGCCAGGCTGTTTCTTGGTGCAGGCTACAGAGATCTTGTGACTCCCCTGTTAAAACAGCTGCACTGTCAACCAGTCCATTTCCTAGCAGAATTCAAGGTCCTGTTTTGACCTTTAAAGCCCTAAACTGCTTGGGTCCAGACTATCTGAAGGACCGTATCTCCCTAGACTAAGATCAGCAGGACAGGGCTTTTTTTCAATCCCACTACCTTTACAGATGCGTTTGGTGAGAAAGAATTTCATATCGATGGGAATTATCCAACGGGTTGACCTTTTGGTGGGGTAATTAAAAAGTGAAAATTCTATCTCCCGAGCAAGCTAGAAATTTCTTGAGAGGAAACAACAAGAAGACTGACAAATTTCTTGAGAAGATATAACAAGAAGACTGACAGTGACAAGAATAAAGAAAATTAGGAGGAATAGCTAATTCTCCAGAGGACAGAATCAAAATTCAAAATGACCTGAATAGACTTGAAAGCTGGGCCAAAGCTAACAAAATGAAATTCAACACGGAGAAATGTAAGGTAATGCACTTAGGGCAGAAAAATAAAATGCACAGATATAGGATGGGGGACACCTAGCTAAATGAGACTACATGTAAAAGGGATCTTGGAGTACAAGTAGACCACAAGTTGAACATGAGTGAACAATGCGATGCGGGAGCTAAAAAGGCCAATGCAATTTTAGGCTGCATCAATAAAAGTATAGTGTCTAGATCAAGAGAAGTAATAGTGCCCCTCTTTTCTGCTCTGGTCAGGCCCCACCTGGAATATTGTGTCCAGTTCTGGGCGCCACAATTCAAAAAGGACATTGAGAAACTGGAGTGTGTCCAAATGAGGGCGACTAAAACAGTGAAGGGTCTGGAAACCATGCCCTATGAGGAATGACTTAGAGAGCTGAGTATGTTTAGCCTGGAGAAAAGAAGGTTAAGAGGTGATATGATCGCCCTTTTTAAATATTTGAAGGGATGTCATATTGAGGAGTCATATGATGTTTATCACACTATGCTCTTAAAGAGCTACTATTCCAGTGTGACTCCTCTAGCAGCCTCCTGTTGCATGCTGGGATCGGCAGTTTTAAGGAGCTGAACTTCTCTGCCTGAGAATTCTAAATACCCCTCCTTAAAACTGCCAATCCCAGCATGCAACAGGAGGCAGCTAGAGGAGTCACACTGGAATAGTACCTCTTTAAGAGCATAGTGTGATAAACATCATAGAATCATAGAATCGTAGAGTTGGAAGAGACCACAAGGGCCATCCAGTCCAACCCTCTGCCATGCAGGAACTCACAATCAAAGCATCCCCGACAGATGGCCATCTAGCCTCTGCTTAAAGACCTCCAAGGAAGGACACTCCACTACACTTTGAGGGAGTTTGTTCCACTGTCGAACAGCCCTTATGGTCAGGAAGTTCCTCCTAATGTTGAGGTGGAATCTCTTTTCCTGCAGCTTACATCCATTGCTCCGGGTCCTAGTCTCTGGAGCAGCAGAAAACAAGCTTGCTCCCTCCTCAATATGACATCCCTTCAAATATTTAAACAGGGCTATCATATCACCTCTTAACCTTCTCTTCTCCAGGCTAAACATCCCCAGCTCCTTAAGTGGTTTCCAGGCCCTTCACCATTTTAGTCGCTCTCCTTTGGACACGCTCCAGTTTCTCAATGTCTTTTTTTTAATTGTGGTGCCCAGAACTGGATTCCCATCTTAATCTGTGTATTGTTATGTTGTTGATGGCAGGGCCTCACGGTGGGAGGATATGCAAAGCAGATTAATGTCTGCTAATTGGTGATCATTGTCTGCTGGGAAGAGTTACATTCATGATAAATACCATTTATCATAGTATTTTGGATTTTGGCATTCACACAAAAATACTGACAGGACATGATGTACAAAATGGTAATTTCTGACATAAAATATACAAAATTGCAATTCCCCCATAATAAAAACATAACAAAATAGCAGCAACAACATTTGTCTTGTTAACCATCCTCACATGAAAATACTGACAAAGATTTTGCCAAGACGCCCCCCCCCCCCGAGTCTTCCCAAGCAAAAGCTACCTCTCCTTACCTCTTGCAAGTTGAACTTACCTTCTCGGATGAGGCAAAGGAAAACACAGATTATCAACAACCACATTTGCACCATCCGCGGACTCCAAATTTCCAGGAAGAAGCTCTCCCTCACTTTAGATTCAGGAGAAGAGAAACTGGCTTGCCCTCACTGTGCAGCCTGGCTTTTTATACTTCACAGGATTGCAGTTGAATATTGGATCTATTTCACCAAAGAAACACAGCTCTGTGCTTTAAGACAATTTAAATGCCTTGGTTTAGAAAATTAATCTCTTGATATGTTTATCTGCGAATCTATATTTCAAGGAAACATTGATCATAATTAAGATAAACATGGCTCCACTGTGTAACTGAGGGTCAGACTCCATGCTCCATTAATCACGCTATTTGCCCTTAAGAAAAAGGCTGTTCCTTCAGAAACAGACAGTGTTTAAACTTTGACTATTATATGTGCATTTTTCATGCAAATGTGGAGGAGTCTATTCCCATCACACAGTTAAATGGCAATTGTCTGAATTCCTCAATCCAGACTGGAACTGATGAATGGAACAAAAGTAGAATTCAAAGGTGTAGCTGTTTTAGTCTGGAAAATCAGTATGCAAAGAGATCTTGTAGCACCTCTGAGACTAACTGAAAGAAAGAAGCTGGTAACATGAGCTTTTGAAGACTTGAGCCTACTTCCTCAGATGCATTAGGGTTGAATCCAGGGACAGACCTGTATAAGCAGCCTGTGTGTGAGAATAGTAATAAAAAATGAAAACTTATGTGTATAGAGATAAGGTAAGTTATATTTTAAGGCTGGTCCTTAGGGGGAGGATGTTTGCTAAAGCTAAGGTGAGTAAATAACTATAGGAATGATGGTGGGAGTTCTTGGGATGTAATGTGGGAACCAGAAAGGAGATGTCATGAACTGGCCAAGAAACACTTCATGAAGCTGGAGAGTTAGCTACTGTTATGACATGTGTGATGTGTTAGGAAACCATTGCCTCTGTTCAACCCACTGGTGATGGACTGGAGCTTATGGATATATTCCAATTCTGCTCTTTCTCTTTCCAATCTTCCCTTGTATTTCTATTTTGTTTTGTTCAAGGACCACTGTCCTGAGGTCAGAGAGGGAAGACCTAGCAAGAATGAAGAGCTTTCTGACTGTTATTTGTGTATTCTTAATGTCTGATTTATGTCCTTTTTTTCTGGCACAGAGGCTGGCCCATTTATGCAACAGACTGATAGGCTTTGCTGACAGAGGATAGTATATATCCCAATAGAGGACAAACATGTGACAGTCCCTCTAATATTGTGGGTAATGTCATTAGGTCCTGTGATGATATTTCCTGAATAGATGTGTGGGCAGAGGGTTACATTCCCCACAAGCTCCCTTCCCCACTAGAGTGCTAGTTGTGACTCCTTCGCCCATTCTGGCCATTTCTCAGAGAAAAAGTATCCTAAAAGGTAAATCACTTAATTGACCTTGCCTGTTATTTACCCCCAGTAAAACTAGTGATTTAGGATCAACCATTGACCAAAATGATGACTGAAGTCAAGAAATAAAAAGACTGGGAATGGGAAGGGCAGCTATGAAAGAAATAGAAAAGTTCTTGAAGAGTAAAGGCATATAACTGAGCGCTAAAGTTCGAACTGTCCAGGCCACTGTATTCCTAGTCACTATGTACAGACATGAGAGCTGGACAGTGAAGGAAGCAGACAGAAAGAAAAACAAGTTACTTGAAATGTGGTGCAGGAAAAGAACACTTGGGATTCTGTGGACAGCCAAGAAGCCAAACAAATGGTCCATGAGCAGATCAGACCAGAGCTCTCCTCGGAAGCCAAGATGATCAAGTTGAGGCTATCATGCTTTGACCACTAGCAAAAAATAACACTAGGATGGGTAGAGGACAGAACAAGGAGAAGAAGACCATAGACCAGATGAATGGAATCAGTCAGGGGGATTATGGGAATGGGCTTCCAGGAAATGAGCAAAGCAGTGGAAGATAGGGATTCCTGGAGATGTCTCATCCACAAGGTTGCCATGAATAGAGATCGACTCAATAGCAGCTAACAACAACAAGGAGAGTGAGCAGCTGAACACAGGTCTGTGCAGAGAAATGGTCTAACCATATCACTTATTTGAATTTCTCTCCATTAAGCAGAACAAAGCGTCCTAAACTGAAATTCAGCAGCCAGTGTCCTTTTTTTTTAATTTCATGAAGGGCCATAACCTTTTTCATTTTCCCAGTTCAATTATTTTTAAATGCAAGCAGAAACAATAAAAGTAAAACAAACTGATAAGGAAATGGAAGAAGGGCATGGCAAACAGGGCCAGAGGATTGTTTTTTGCCTCTGTCAGTACAGCAACCTATACATGAAATACTCATCTTTAAAGTGGGCACCTAATATAATGAAACATAACCCCTGGTACTTTCCAACCAAGAGCTCAAGGGAATCCCACCTACCTCTGGCCAGCTTCAAGGAGCAACCACAGTAAAACTTTCTCGCAAAGAACTGCGTCACATCCCTGCGTCTGAGCTTTCCTCTAGGCTCTCAGGCCTTGCAATTTGTATAAATTCTGTTCCTGCAGATTCCACTGAAATGCCTAGAAAAACAAATGATATATAATTAACCCTGTAACCTTTTGAAAGTAGTTACTAATCTTTGAAATTTCCTTGTTCATTTCAGTCAGCTATGATCATCTCTCATTTCTAGCTGCTGTACCACATGCAGTAGATAATATATATCATGTGCATATAGGAACATGTGATGCTTACTGGCACAGTGATATTATAAAGGGTTGAAGCAAAACTGACTTTTGCCTTTATAGCATTTAGAATTTATTATTTTATTTAAAGATGCCCTTTCTTGCAGTGTCAAACAAAGTGAAACTGTACTTTAAGATTTATTTTTTAAATCAAGACAGTGAATGAAGAGATACATGCAGGAATACTTGCACTCTTCTTTCTTTTGTGGAGGGGAACCTTTAAAGTGAATGACCTGGCTGAAGCTTGGAACAGGGCTGAACTCAGAGAAGAGCTAGTGTTTGATCTAATAAGTATGCACAGCAGTCAAAGGGCCTTTACAGACAGGCCGTAAAGTCCGGCATGGGGGCAGAGTCAGGGCATAGTGGCCTCATGACACAAGCCCAACTCCCCCCCCCCCCCAGGGCAACTTGTCACTGCGCACCACTTCAAATTGGGCACGGCATCATGGAGCACCTCCGGCACTGCATCCAGATGACGCAGCGCCGAAGGAGCGCTATATATAGCTGTGCTGCCACAGCTATGGCACCTGTTCGAGGCTGAATGTCTTAGTGCTTGGGCTGGCTTGTATATGGAGATACAGCCCTTTAGATAGTCTGGACCCAAGCCATTTGGGGCTTTAACAGTCTAAACAGCACCTGGACAGGTAACCAGTGCAGCTATGTCTGCAAGGGAGTTACATGATCCCTGTAGCCAGCCCAACTCAGCAGCCTTGCCACAGCGTTTTGCACCAGCTGCAGTTTCTGAACAGCTTTCAAGGACAGCTGCATTACAGTACATTACAGTAGTCCAAACAGGAAGTAAATAAAGCATGTATCACTGTAGCCTGATCTGACTTCTCAAGGAATGGGTGCAGCTGGCACACTAGTTTTAAATGTGCAAATGCACTCCTAGCCACTGCTGAAACCTGGGCATCTAGGCTCATATCTGAATCCAGGAGGGAACCCAAGTCGCAACCTGAGATTTCAGGGGGAGTGTAACTCTATCCATCACAGGCTCAATCCTTATTCTCCGATCTGCCTTACAATGAACTAGAAGCACCTCTGTCTTGCTGGATTCAAGTTGTTTGCCCTCATCCAGTCCATTACTGACAGCAAACACTAGTTCAGTACAGAGATAGCTTCCTTGGAATCAGATGGAAAGTAGAGATAAAGTTGGGTGTCATACTGGTGACCCCACACCCCAAAACTCTGGATGGCCTCTCCCAGTTGACCTCCTCCTCCTCCTTTGCTGCCGCCGCCGCTGCCACCACCTCCTCCTCCTCCTTTGCTCTGACTCTCTCTATGAGGAGAAAGCCAAGTAATGGAGGAGAATGGAGGAGAACAGCAGGCACCCATTCCATCCCATCTCCCTGCCACATTTGCCTGGCCAGCCACCCTGGTAGCCCTGGGCAGGCAGTGGGCAGAGGGTGTCTGCCTGGGGGTCTGGGCCAGTGAGTGAAATGGTAGGAGAGGAAGGGAGGTCAGGGTAGGCTGCCACTGCTACCAGCAAGTGACAGCTTTTTCTGGGTCTGTTTGAGTGGTGGTGAAAGACAGGTGAAAGACAGACCCGTAGCTAGGCTGGGGCAACTAGGGCACTACTCCATCTCCTCACTTCACCTTCATCTGGGAACAAGCCCCCAGGCAGATACAGAATTTCTTTCTTAGGACTATCACACCAGCCCTGTTCTTGCAGCAGTCACACTAGGAAAAATAAAATGGCAACGTACTGCTTTCTATCCATCCATTATCACATCTCAGTGAACTGCACAACCAGGGTTGCTGTTCCCATTGAATTCTGTTCCTGACCCATTAATTTCCAGACAGGAAAACAGGTTTACTGTGGATGTGTTTCTGTTTGTTCACCTTAGGGTCACCATAAGTCTTGAAGGCATACAACAAAATTCCTTTGAGGTTTGTTATACTGTCAGTTGGAGCAGGGCATTTAGCATAGTGCCCTGAAAGGTTTAGAATGCTTCCCCATGAGATATGATCTGATAGTTTCTAGTTTGAGTTATACGTTGAAGCTGTATCTATATGTTGCTAGCTTGCTTTTGCAAGTAAGTATGATTCAGCCTTTACTTTTTTGGATGATGCAGGTACTGTATGTTGATGTTATGTGGTATACACCACTTTGAAATTTTTAGATGGATTAAATAAAGAAATAGTAAATGAATCAATGTGTGTATGTACGTGGGTTTGTGCAATATTTTATAACAATATTTTATTATATATTATAAAAGATGGCAGAGTTTAAAGGGGAATTGACATTCTGCTGTTACTGCGCTATCAGTTCATATGCTGAAATCCTGCTGATTATGGAGAATGTACCAGTTTCTTATAAACTGTCTTTAACAATTGTATATCTTTGCACCTTTAACAGTCATATATCTTTGCACGTTTGCATCATGTCTAGTTCTTTCATAGCTATCCTTCCCAGTCTTCTTCTGATTTCTTGATTACAGTCTCCATTCTGATCAATGATTGATTCAAAGTATGGAAAATCTTTATTTCAATTTCCTCATAATCTAGATTGAATTTATGTAAATCCTCTGTGGTAAAGCAAGTGGACAGAAAGAAATTTTACTCTTTTGACATGTGGTGCTGGAGTACTGTGGATACTATGGATGGCTATGAAGCCAAATAAATGCGTCCTAGAACAAATCAAACCTGAACTCTCCTTGGAAGCCAAGATGACTAAACTGAGGCTGCATTTACAATGCAGAATTAATGCAGATTGACATGCTTTAATTGTCATGGTTCAGTGCTATGGAATTCTGGGATCTGTAGTTTTGTGAGATATTTAGCCCTCTCAGTTGGAGTGCTATGGTGCCACAACAAACCACAAATCTCATGATTCTATAGGATGGAGCCATGACAGTGAAAGCCATGTCAAACTGCATTAATTCTGAAGAGTGGCAGAAACAGCCCAAGGCTGTTGTATTCTGGCCACATCTTGATAAGGCAACACTCACTAGAAAA
Source organism: Sceloporus undulatus (assembly GCF_019175285.1). NCBI lineage: Eukaryota > Metazoa > Chordata > Lepidosauria > Squamata > Phrynosomatidae > Sceloporus > Sceloporus undulatus. Next base: position 18,890,655 of record NC_056523.1, on the reverse strand, counting down.
GAATAATTCTAGGAAAGGTAATGGATGGTAGAAAGAAAGGATGACCACATACCAGATGGATAGAATCAGCCAAGAAGGCAATGGCCCTGAGTCTGCAGGACCTGAGCTATTGAGCTATTGAAGAAGTTGAGGATAGGTGTCTTGGCAGTGTCTCATTCACAGGGTCATCATGAATCAAGGTCAAATGGGGGGGGGGGCGGTTGACAACAATCATTCACAGACACATTACGTATTGTACAGCTTTGAAAATATTTGGTAAAGCAACAGATCTATATCCCCCCCCCCAAAATGCTTCTTCTAGTCTGAACAAATCTTGCCAAGAAATCTCCATTATAGGGTCATCTTATGGTAATCATAGGATAGAAATAACTTGAAGGCACACAATGACAACTTGACTCTAGACAAGGTTGATGTGCAGCAGAGTGGAAGGTGGCCTTAGCACCACAATGATGGGGCAGGAAGGAAGAAGCTAGCTAAGAAAATACATAGACCCACTGAAGAGTCTTTGTGTTTGCAGCAAAAAATAATGAAATCTTGCACTTAGTAGCAAGCTGGTGTTGTACAGGCCATTCCTCTTTCCTGGAACTTTACCCTCCCCAAAATTGAGGATCGGCACTCTCATCTCCTACCTGGAGATCAGGCATGGAAACTGGCAACTCTATTAGATAGTAAGATCCACTTATATTTTAATAATTATTGCTTTTGTTCTGTTTATTCCCAGAGCTTCAGTGAATTCCTGTAAATAGATTCCATTCATTCTTTGTCTTAGAAAATTTTAAGAAGGGGTTCAAGCAAAAAAATAACTCAACACGTTCAGAAACAACTTGAAGGCATGCAACACCAACAGTACAAATGTTACCAGCGTCTCTTCTGAGATCAAATGGCCTTTAGTTAACCCCTCACATGTGTTCACTTCCTTCCTTCCTTTTCTATGAAACCAGCATAAGAATTTCCTTTCTGGAGGCTGAAGAACTGCATTCACCTTAACGTTTACTTTGATGCTATTAACAAAGCTGCAAACATATCAGGAAGGTTCCTGCAAAGACATGTAAAGCCAGAGCTAGAGTACCATTCATAGTTGGGTTTGAAAGGAACAGATGGCACAGGTTGATCTTTGTCTCAATTTGTACTTCCAAAGCTAAAGGTAGAATTGCTGCCACCAGGCTGGAACACTACTGGGACAAAGCCAGTTGTTTACCTAGTATATCTGAAACCAAATGAAAATAATTTTTAAATACCTCTCCTCTCCCTTCAACAGTTTTTTCCAGGTCTAGTGGAGTTGCTAGATGGGTAGGAAATGGTGGTGACTCACTTTCCCACCTGGCCAGCAGAATCACCAGACCTGAAAGGCAGCCACTTCCCACTAGCAGCTGCTGATGGGAGTTGGCTGCTGCCACTGCCCCACAGCCTTTCAAAGTCTAATGGAGCTGCTGGGAAAGCAGAAGAGGAAAGTGTCTCTCTTTAGCAGCCTTTAGCTGCTTCAGCAAACCCACCAGGCACAAAAGGCAGCTCAGGGTAGGTTGCTCCTGCAGTGTTTCTGGGTCTGACAGAGCTGCTGGATGGGCAGAAGAGAGAGGTGACTTTTTACCACCCAGACAGAAATCCATCAGACCTGAAAAGCAGTTCAGTCCCACCAGCACACAGCCGCACTCCCTAATGAAACCCCTAAGCAAAGCCAATGCTGGAACCTCTACCAAAAATGCAAAAGCACATTTCTCTAGATCAATAGTCCTCAAAACTTTTTTTTTTTTGCTATCCCCCCTTTTTTTTTTTTTAAAGGGCCCCTCCCCCCCCCCCCCACCTATTTCTTGAGATTAGGTCTACTGTTCATGCAGGAGCCAGCTGGCCACCAGCATATACATCAGCTGCACCCCACTCGTCACCGCCTTCTTCTCTGTCTCAAGTGCAAATACATCAGTGGCATCTGCCCAAGCCTGCACCAGCTGTACAGGAAAAGGATGGCTAGTTAAGCAGTGACTGAAAAGCCTCTTTGCCCACTCCAGCTGCTCCACTACATGATTGGCTGCTGCTCCATTTGCACCCAGTTACCTGGGAGCAACAACTGAGCAGCTGACTGAGCAGAGACCAAGAAGCCTCTAGCCCATGCTGGTCTTGCAGCAAATGCCAACACAGGCAAGAGCCTCTTAGTTGCTGCTCAATCAGCTGCACAGCTGCTGTTCCAAAGGTGACTGGATGTAAAGGGAGAAGCTTACCCTGATGAGGAAGGACTCTCAATACTTCTACAGTGTGGCAGAGAGAGGTACAGCTGGGTTCCGACATTTTTCTCTGAGAAAGGACTCTTTCAAAGCAACAACCCTGAATACTCTTTCCCCTCCTTCCCCAGAGACATACCTTCCCCACACTGCTTCATTCCCCACCACCAATAATAATATCTTTGCTATCTTTGGGAATCAATGTATTAGATATATGTTTAATCCAAGTATTCATTGATTACTTTTGTGCCTGATGATAAATCAGTATCTTGGAATCACAGCTGGAATGGATCCCAAGGGTCATCTAGACCATTTGTCTGCCAGTGCACCAATTCATAGCAAAGATATCCCTGAGCAGTATCTATTCAAGCCCTGTTTAAAAACATCTAGTGAAAGAGAGTCCACCATCTTGTGAAGTACTCTGTTCCAGTGTTGAACAGTCCTTACTATCCAAAAGTCCTTCCCAATGTTTAGCTAGAATCTCCTTTCTTATAATTGGAATCCATTAATTCAGGTCCTCTCCTCTAGAATTGCAGAAAAAAGCTTCCCCATGGGACAATCCTGGAGGTATCTGAAGATTGCTTTCATATCACATATGAATATTCTTCAGACTACTGTCAGGACAGACATACTGTCCTTCAAATGCCTTCTTCACCTCCCACTCCCTGATCCAGCCCTTTAAACCAAGCTTACTGAGAACCTGGAGGGCAAAAGAAGATAATTTCAGATGACTGGTGTAGGAGAAAGTTTGCAAGGAAGATTAATTAGTGAGGAAAGGATAAGCACCCTGCTTTTCTCTGCCTAATCTCCCATGACAAGGCCATTTTCTGTTGTGTTACCTTTCTCTCCTGTTGCCTCTTCATTAGTGTTGTGAGGGAATCTCTGAGTTAAGGATCCTGTACTTCCCTAGTAAGAAGTAATTGCATTCTTTGATTTTTTTAATCTTATCTTCGACTTGAAGTTAGGAACTTCACATTCCAACTTGCAAGAGTCTTCACACTGATCAACCCAAGAATGCTGTCTCCAGCAACTGCATGTTTTTGTAGTCTGGTGTAACAAAATTAATTTGTATTTCTTGATTGGAGAAGAGAGAATGAAATTGTTGTTCTTGTATATATAACCGGGGGTGGGGCATCCCTCCCAACATGATTGTATCTTTGGGGCTGCATGATCTTCCCTCACCACCATTTTTGGAAACAAAACACTGTTGGAAGCATTCATTCTTCAAGAGCAGTGCAGAGGTGTTGACGGGTGATCAGGTCAGAGAGGCTTCGCTTCCTGTGTGGTTTGCTTCTTTTTCTCTGAGAAGGGGTCAGCCGGTGCGCCTTCTCAGACGGCATTGAGCTTCAAGATCTCTCTTCCTGGCCATCTCATATACACAACTTCTAACAGGACACTCTTCGCAAATGGAGGATGAAGAGGGCTACATGGCACTTAATGTCTGCACGAGGAAAGTACAACAGCTTTACCAAGGTTCTCAGGAATCAGGTATGTAAGACCTTGTTTTAATGAGAAGTATTGGGAGCCTTGATTTAGTGATTTGAGTGCTGGACTATGACTCTGGAGACCAGGGTTCAAATCTCAGCTCAGCCACGGAAACCCACTGGGCAACCTTGAGCGAGTAATAGCCTCAGAAGGTAGCAATGCAAACCCGTTCTGAAGAAACTTGCCAAGAAAACCACATGATAGGTTCACCTCAGGGTACCATAAGTCATAAACAACTTGAAGGCACACAACAACAACAATTTTATTTTATTTTATTTTGCTCCTGCTGCCTCTCCAGATTTCAGCAGCAGTGTAATAATTTAAAAGTAACCTTTTTTGTGGGTTTTTTGGGCTATGTGGCCATGTTCGAGAAGAGTTTATTTCTGACGTTTCGCCAGCATCTGTGGCTGGCATCTTCAGAGAAGTAACCTTTTTGCTGCCATGGCAGGATGGGACCATTAATGAGTTGTAAAGTATCCAATGTGTCCTTCTCACAACCTTGGGAAATTGTCCATTCCATTCTAATTTGAATGTCTGTGGCTCCCTGGTATGCTAGCATCCTGAGTTTAGCATCAGATCAGGCTTTTTTCTCTCCCTCTCCACTTGCTTTTTGTAATGTGCCTGGAACTCTTGAAACCTTTGGTGATCTTTTGGGTGGCCTGATGGAGGTATTATTCTAATATGGATTTATAAATTGGTTCCCCTCCTGCTGATGATTAGAGATAAGAGCTAGTTGTTGCCAGGAAAGTACATAGTGTTCAGAAGAAAGCTTACAGGGCAGGAGTGCTGGCTGGTAGCTCCCATGTCAGTGGAATGGTGGATCCACTATGGATTTTAGTCCAAACTTTTAGGAGTTATCCAAAGCCTTGGGCCTCTTTTAAAGATAGAGTTCAGAACTTGGATATCTTCTTACAAGTAAAGGTTAAAATAGCAATAGCAATAGCTAACCTGCCTTGAATCCCACTGTGGGAGAAAGGTGGGATATAAATGATTGAAATAAATAAATACAATGAATAAATAGCACCTACATTTCTATATTGCTTTATAGGCAGTTTACAATGTGTTAGCCAATTGCTTCCAACAAACTGGGTACTCATTTTACCTACTTACAGAAGGACAGAGTAGCTAGTGTGGCATTGTGGTTTGAACATTGGACTATGATTTAGTAGACCAGGGTTCAATTCCCTGATTGGCCATGAAACCCCACTGGGTGACCTTGAGCAAATCACACTCTTTCAGCCTCAGGAGAAGACAATAGCAAACTTCCACTGACCAAATCGTGCCAAGAAAACCCCACAGTAGGTTCACCTTAGGGTTGCCATAAGTCAGCTATGACTTGAAGGCAAGCAACAACAAGCAACAAATGGAATGATGGAAGGTAGAGTTAACCTGAAGCCCTGCAGGATTGAGCTCACAATGTTGTGGCTACAGTACTGGCATTTAACCATTGTGCCACCAGGGCTCCTTTTGTGCAGTGGATTTAGTATCTAATTGATCTGGTAGCCACCAGCACCCCTGCAGGCTAGATGGAGAAACTCTGTTGGTTGTACTTTGCCCACAGGACAGAGGTTTTCACTCTTGGTGCACAGGATTCATGGCAGATCCATTTTTTCAAAGAAGCTTTCTGTCATTGTTTTATATATTTACTGAAGCCAAAGATGATTTTTCATATATTGGCTCTTGTAGAAACCCAACTGAGCCATCATCGCTGGTGTCAGATCATTGTTGGAGCCGGAGGTGTTGTGTTTCTTCTCCTAGCAGGAGCTGCCATAGCTCTGCGAATTTATGGTGAGTAGTTAGTCTAGGTTATACATTGTAGTTTGTACTAGGACAGCAATATTTCTGAGAATGCCACTGTATAAGTGAATTCACAGTAAGGCAGGGTATCCTCCACCAATATGCTAAACCAGATTCATTAATGTATTTATGGTCTGCTCCAGCTGGAAGTCCTGCCCTGTTGGATGTTCTTCCTTAGGGCAGAATGTTCAGATGGTTCATGCATCTTTCCTACAAATGTGTGATGAACCAATAAGCCACTCTTTTAGAGCCTCAAGGTCCACATAGGAAATTAATCAAAGGGCCAACTACTTCTCTATATACAACCAGCGGAACCATAGTGAACTCTCTATGAAAATGTCACAATGCATGCATTCTGAAATAGAGAACCCAATATTATTGAATTTATTTTCTTGCCCTTCTTGTATTCTGGAGGTGTAGGAGTATGGCCTGCTGAACCTAATTTGGTGGTCTGTAGAACTGTCCTTGCTTATTTTCTTTTTAAAAAATCCATGCAAACAGCATGATTCTTTATATTATTATTCTAAATACACCTTTTGTCCTGCATGCTTTTTAAAGTATCTTGGCTTGCTGAAAAAACCTGTGGTCTTCAAAGCTTATACAGAGATTTTTGAAGACCTTTTTGATTGGTCTAAGAAAGATTTTACCACAATATAGACTCTGGAATTTGTCCTAAGGTCAGCCTTAGCATACTGGTGAAAACAGTATGTTATTCTTTTTGTCTAAAAACTGTTGGCATGTAATGTTTTCTTAGTGTTGTAACCACCTAAATGGATTTTACTTTTTCAAGCTTTTCAGACAACTCAATATGCAGATGCTTCTGTGTCTCAAGAACTGAGCAATGGCACAGAAAATAAGACCAGCCTGGAGAATGTTATCTCTCACTTGAAACAGTTTTTGTGTAAGCCACTTCATAGCAGCTTGGCAGGTATTGGCATTTTTTCTCTGTGACAAAAGTAAAGAAGGGCACACTATTATAGCAAATTTCCCCAAATGTTGTAGGAACTATAAAACATAGAAACCATGAGGTGCTGAGATTTCACTGAAAGACCAATCTTATAGCTGTCATATATATAATCACAACTCCAGAATATAAATAACAATGCCAGTGGTGTTTATTTATATTAACGTATGATATTACATGCAACTTTTCCTCCTAATTGTGAAATGTATTACTTTCTAAATATAAAATGGATTCTGGACACAAAAAGTTGCAACAGGGAACTCTGGGAGATATTTGAAGCCAGACTTTCAGGAGACTCTCTATGAGCCAAATAAAATGTGATTAGATATTGACTGCTTAAACGGAGGACTATACTTGTGCAGCTAGTTCATCTTTTATCCCTTATCATAATGTTGAAAGGAAGAAAAGATAAAAGAAGTGGTGGGAAAGAAAGGCAGAAGTACAAATGGAAAATGATGTCATCTGGAACAGCAGCAAAAGTTGGTGAATGAGGCAGGGTGAAATGTACGGCCCCAAATTTAAAGGAGCTAATTTAGGCAACTTGGAGGCAAAGAAGATGGCTGAGAAAGTGCATCCCAAGGCCACTCCGGCCACAAGCAGTTCAGATCCATGGCGAGTGTACAGCCCACTCCGAAAGCAAGCTGCCACCACCGGACCCAAGCTGTGCTGTCAGGAGCTGGATTACACCAGCTCCTTTTTGCACTGGACTAAAGGATTGAAGCATGGCCTTGGAGTGGCTTCAAGCCACATTGGAGATATGTGTCATATAAATGGTGCACCTCCAATGCAACCAGAAACTACTTCTTTTGGCACATGTGTTTCAGGTCTTGGATGCCTCCTTTAGAATTAAGCCTAAACCCCAGAATGTATTCACCATCATGCTAACATGGGAGTCACCAAACACCCACTAGTTAGAAAGTGTCTCTCAAACATAGCTGCTATTAGCTACAGATGATAAAAAGAATCAGTACTTATATTACACCCTTCTTTGCTCTTCTCTGTGTTTAATAGCAGCTTTTGTTAAGGAACGCAGGGATAATTTACAGACATGGCAAGGGGGAAAGATTACCTTGTCTTTCTAATTTGCCTCACTCACAGTTCCTTTTAAACAAAGCAAAGGAAATAGAGGTCAAGAGGTCTTGATCATGGATTTCCTACATTGTCCCTGGTTTTTGATCTCACTCAGAGCTTGGTTGTATAATCTGCTGTGGACATACATATACTTTGTTGCAAGATCTTGGTGTTTTTATGGGAAAGGCTTGAAGTGTAAATAATTGAGATGGAGTATTAAAAATCTATAATTGTAGGCTTAGACCAAATTCTCATATAGTACCACTGATTCAGACACACAGTAGTCTATATTCCCATACATTTTATTCCTTTTCAGAGAGCTTTAAGTGTAAAATTTGTCCTCAAAATTGGTTCCGTCATGAGAACAAATGCTACTGGGTCTCTAAAGAACAAGGAACCTGGAAGAAGAGTCAGGAAGACTGCAGGACAAAAGACTCCCAAATGCTGGTGGTACAGAAACAGGAAGAAGTGGTAAGTTTAAACAACACATCTGTCCTTTAGTTTCAATAGGGCAAAGGAAGTTTTGGTGTGGGGAACTATGTAATATAAACATGGTGCTTAAAGACTCTGTGCAAGGAATATTGCATGTCCAACTTCATTCTAGCTTTACAGTTAAAATGATACATGGGAAAAATGGCCAGGATGAGACCCACGTTTAGGCCAGAGATGGCTCAATATGGCCTGTAGCCCATATGTAATCTCCCGGGCCATTTATATAGCACCTAGGACCCACCCACCCCAGATTAAAAAAAGACTTCTAGGGTGTGTGGAGGCCATTTCTACCACATTTGGCAGCCTCCATGACCCCCCCCATTCAAAAAATGGTTTTGGACCCCCCCCCCATATTTTTAACTTCCAAATGCTTTCAGAGGATACTCATGGCATTTCCATTGTATTTTTGGGGAGGTCACCTTAGTCCCAGGAGAAGCCATTTTACAATAGGAAGTGAACAGAAAGTGTTTTCTGCTCATTTTCTGTTGTAAAAAGGCCACTTCTGGACCTAAAATGGCCTGAGAAGGTCCAGAATATAGTGAAAATTTCCACATACCCCCTAGAAGGTATTTGAGGGCAAAAATATTTTGGGATTTTGGGGGGATTGGGTGCAGTGGGGTGGGTTCAGCTGCCCAATGTCTCCAGGAGGACTAATGTAGTCTGCTAAACTTCCACAGCTGCCCACCTCTGTTTTGAGCATAATGAGATGGATGTCTTGGATACCAGATTTTAGCTGGCATATAAAGAAACAAATTGTTAGTTATTTCATTTGTTGTTATTTTATATTAGCTCTCAGGAAGTGGGAGGTGCATGACAGACAGAAAGACCAGGATACTATGCACCTTGACACTGGGAATAAGAGGTACAATTTAGTGTTCTGCCTCAGGCAGCAAAATTCCTTTGGGTGCACACCCAACAAGGTGTGTGGCTATGGTCTGTACAACTCTCACCATAATCTGCACCATAATACTATAGCTCTGTCTCCACCTTACCTCTGGAGATGCCCCCTTCATTTCAGTCAGACCTGACTATGGATGTCATTCTTTGCTGAATCTGTTTTCAAAGGAAGAAATGAATAATTTAAAGAATTTTGTTACCACTGTAATAACGTCTTTGTAAATTTGTTTTTGAATACAAGTCACACTTCAAGACTTAATCTATGCAAATTTCACATGTGGTTTCAAATGTTTTCTGCACAGAAAATTATATCAGAACCTGATATACCTAGGCAGATACAGTGAGGAACAGGGAAAGAAATAGATGGAGTAAGTTGTAGTTGTGTACCTTTTTTTTCTTTGCCTGAGATAGCAAAACAATCCAGCAATCTTGCATGACAACTATGTCAACTTTCTGGATGAGGACAATTTTGCAAGCAGGCCATAAACATTTCTTAATGTATAAATGTGATTGCCACTAATAGAAAAGCATAATGAGGTTGACAGATCTGAGAGGTTGATTGAAACATGGGAAAGCTAAGAATGGAACCTTCTTATACCATCACTTTGACTTGACGACTGGTGAAATCTTTGAAGTGTTGAGGATGGAGCAAGCTTGTTTCTGCTGCTCCAGAGAACAAGTGGATGTAAGCTCCAAGAAAGAAATTCACCTCCACATCAGGGAGGAACTCCTACAGCAAGAGCTGTTCAACAATGGATTACCCCCTCAGAAAGTGGTGGAATCTTCTCTTTGAAAGTCTTAAACAGAGGCTGGATGATGGCCATCTGCGGGGTGCTTGATTGTGATTCCTGCATGCAGAGGGTTGGACGGATGGCCCTTGTGGTCTCTTCCAACTCTAGCTCTATGGTCTATGATTCTGTGATTCTATGAATCATCCTTGAAGTGAATGAAAACAGTCAGTCACAAGATGAAAGGCTGGCGAGAAACCGTAGTCTAAAACAGGAAGGCAGCAATGGAGGGCTTTTTCTGAGTCAAGAAAATGTAAAGAGAAGAAAGATAGTGGTATGCATGAGATTTTCAGATAGGCAAACTGATGGACATCCCACATGCTCCTGTCACCTTTGTCCATCTAAAAACTCTCCGGTTTGTTTCTTTCTACAGTTTAGCACTGCCAGATTTGCTATGGGTGGTGAGTATCATTACCCTTTGTTTTAGGCCAGTGGTTTCCAACTGTTGGTCCTCCAGATGTTTTGGACTTTACAACCCCATAATTCCTGTTGGAGTAAAACTTGGAAACCACCACCGTAGAGAACTGCTAGAAAAAAGGCCAAATTGCACTTTTTGCATGTTTCACTCTTCAAGAAAAGATATGTTTACACATATCTAAACCTGCATCATGCTCACCAATGAAAACCATAGTTTGGAGAAGAAATGCCCATCTATAGTAGAAATGGAAGTAAAATAGCATGGCTACTGGTGTGTGTTTTTTTAAGTTGTGAGCCAATCTGAGTCCCTTGAGAAAGGACAGGTGGCCTTCAAGAATCAAAAGAATAATTTTTTTAAAAATCAAAATTGTGAGAGAAAAACTGTTTTTCAAGTGTTGAGAAACCCATGGAAAATAATATTTCAATACAGGAATATTAATTATGCCACTGGAAAATGTTTAATTGAGAAACATTGTACACAAAGTTTTGCACATGGTTGATTAGTCAGAAAACAACTTTTTTTGCACAGAAAACTGCTTATTTTCCTCAGTGTGAATAATTAACATGCTCTTCCTTAGCCTCTGCTCACTATTTGAATAGTTAAAATATTGTTACTTGGGTTAGAAAATCATGGATCAAGAAATATTGTGGCGTCTAGCAGAACATTTTATTAGATGCATATTACCTTTATTGTTGCCATACTTGTTTTAGGGCAGGGGAGCATTTTAGTACAGCATGAACAATAATTATTCTGTTTACAGGCTTTTATTCAGACGTTAGGAGAAACACAGTGTGTTGTGGATTGGACTGACGCTCACATTCCCTGAAAGAAAGTGGACTGGGTGGATGGCTCTCCCTTAGATGAAAAACAGGAGTATTTCCCTGACACATATGGCAAAAATTGATTCAGACAATCAGTTTCCTCAAAATCAACTGGAGCTGAAGGGAAGTTTCTGAGATCATTCAGAAAGACCAAATGTTTTTCTCTAGTAATGGGTTTCTAATGCTATCTTCAACACCCTCCCCCTGAAGACCCAAAACATGTTCCCCTTAGTGTTGTCACCCATTTTCTAGTTTTCTAACATTTTGTCTTTTGGGAACAAAACATACCACCCCCACCCCCCTATATCAATATCTCCACACACAGCTAATGTGGTTTAAAAAAGATACTCCTTTCAGTCTATATATGGACATCACTGGTGAGTGGACTGACATATACCTGTGGATTGGTCTAATTCCCTCACTCTACCTGACCTTTCTGCGTTTCCAGTGTACTCTCTGCTTTTCACCTTCTACATCTTCTGGAAAAATTCCTTTTCTTTTTAAAAAACTCTCCATATGTTAGCATAACACAGCAAACTGAATTTACTTGTCATCGATGAATTTGGAGTAGGTACGTGGCTTCAGGGCTTCCTCGAGCTATTGTTCCCCTCTACAACTACCATAGGGTTCCTCCTCCTCTTAACTCTTTATTCCCATATTTGTGCTAGATAACAGATAAGAAATGGTGAAAAGGTGAGACACTGAGACAGAGAAGAACAGAAGAAGATTTGGTGATCTAACGCTAATAGTTCCCCACTTCAATACATGGGAAGAGGGAAGGAGGAGGAAGATTTTTTTTTAAAAAGATCCATGAAGTTAGAAAGTTAAGTTTCTAGTCTGGAAAGGGTGCTTATACCAATCCTATCAAGAGGCAGAGGAATCTGCAGCAGTAGATTTGACCTTCTTTCCAAACTGCCAGCAACCTTCTCTTTTTTCCTGCAGATTGCAACAACTGGGTCCAGTGGAAGCAAACAGCTGTGGGTGCTGAATGGACACAAAATTATACTGAAGCCTGCAGTACTGTGACCACATGGGTTTGTGAGACAGAAGCTTCATATAAGTGGTAACTGGGGCTGAACCTCTTTTACATTGGGCATTTAATACAAAATATAATTGGCTTAGTGGAAATAATAGGATTAGTGTTCTTCTCTCAGTTAACTTTGCTTGTTAAATTGTATTTGGTCACTGCTGGAAGCATAGTTTTCAGTGGACCACCAGATTCTCCATATGCTCATTCTGAACAGTTCCACAACTAACATGGAGTTGTCAACTCTTTTGCACCAACAACACATCAAATGCCTTTAGAGCTATCTGAGTTTGTGGCTTGCAGTTTATGGATATGAATTCCACAATTACCTCCGAGAGTAAACCACATACCCTTCTCTTTATAAAAAGTTTTTTATTAAAAACCCTAATATACATATAGGCACACACCATACAAACATACATACCCATATATAACATATACAAGACCTTACATAGCATACTTAACATGTACCTCACCTTACATACCATAGGTTCTACCTTCAAAGACAAAACGTAAACATAAACATAAAACATAAATATACAAGCAGGTAAACCACAGAACTTTTCCTATATATCCTTTTCAACTTTTTTGCTTATTTTTCCTATCTAGAGCAGATTTATTTTTGCCCAGCTTCAACATAATTTGACCAGATCTTTTATTTCCCCCTTTTGTCTCCTAAATATTTTTTTCCAATTCCTGATAACCTTCCAAGATCAATGTGTATCATAACGCTAATTTTTTACCCTTACTCATTACTGCTTTAAAAATTCCTTCTTTCTATACTCAATACTTTCCACATTCTATATTAGATTTGAGTACTATCTATCTGTGTTGTGTGTGTGTGTGTATACACACACCTACATATGTATCCAAACACATACCAAACATTTACTATATATTCATTTATTCAATTTTTTTCTTTACTTTTTTATCCAAAATTTTATCCCAATATTATTATTATATTATAACTTTATTTATATAGTCTGTAGATTTACACAGCGCTGTACATACAAAACAATAAAACAATAAAAAGTGAAACCTGCCAATGGGTAACATTCTACAAAAATACATATAAAACAATATAAATAATACAAATAGAATTAGATAAAGAAAGCAGGCAACAAATTAAAAATCAAATATCAAATCAAATGTCAGATAACAATCGGAAAAGTAGTCCACTTAGGGTGGAAAAATAAAATGCACAGATAGAGATGGGGGAACCTGGCTGAATGATACTACATGTGAAAGTGATCTAGGAGTCCAAGTAGACCAAGTTGAACATGGTCAAACAATGCAATACGCAGCTAACAAGGCCAATGTGATTTAGGCTGCATCAATAAAAGTAAGTGTGCTGAGATCAAGGGAAGTAAATGTGCCACTATATTGCTGTTTTTGGTCAGACCCCACTGGAATATTGTGCCAGTTGGGAAACCATAATTTAAAAAGGATGTGGAGAAACGAGTGTGCCAAAGGAGGGGCGACTAAAATGGTGAAGGGTCTGGAAACCATGCCCTATGAGGAGAACTTAGGGAGCGGGTATTTAGGAGCCAAGGATAAGTGATTGCCCTGTTTAAATATTTGAAGGGATGTCATATTGAGGAGAGAGAAGCTTTGTTTTCTGCTCTCCAGAGCTAGGACCCTGAATAATGGATGCAAGCTCCAGGAAAAGAGATTCCACCTCAACATTAGGAGGAACTTCTCACAGTAAGGTCTGTTCGACTGGGAACACACTCTTTCCTCGGAATGGTAGTGGAGTCTCCTTCCTTGAGGGCTTTAAGCAGAGGCGGGAGGGCCATCTGTCGGGGATGCTTTGATTTGGATTTCCTACAATGGCAGGGGTTGTACTGGATGGCCCTTGGGGTCTCTTCCAACTCTACAATTCTATGATTCTATGAGTCTATGTTGTGTTCTAAACTTATTAAGAATATTTAGAAATAAGTTTAGAACACATACCCATTTCCGAAAGGAAAAAACCAACCACACCCTGAAGGATATCCCAATTTCTCTTTCTTTTGGTGAAAACAACGGGACCCTACAACTAAATGGAGCGCGATCAATTCTGGGTGTGCAAGACCTCCGAGGCAAGAGGAGACTAGAGGAGTCTGGTCAGCAAGCCAGGCTAGAGAATTTCAATGGCTCAGTTTGGCTGCAGGTCCGTCAGAGCAGGTTGGCTGCCTGGTGTTGCTTGCAGAAAAGGATGTGTTCATACTCCATTTGATCATTACATACATCAGGCTATTGCAAACCCAAAGTAGTTCTGTGCTACACTCGAAGCAGTGGCAGTGCCTTCACTGTTTAAATAAGCAAGTTTCCTCCTTTTCCAATCACCTTCAGGTTGCTGTAAGGAAAACACAACAGAAATGCATCAACAAGGGATGCACCTTCCTGAAACACCCTGGAAAATACAGCCAAAGATAATTTACAAGGGAATATCACATACAGGGGACATCAAATTCAACACCCATGCAACTTTTCAGAGTTTCAATCATTATCAGAATTTTAGCTTGTTAATATTCTGCATTTCTTAAGTAAAACTCTGAACTTGCTGGAGTGCAGCTCAGTGTGAAGTCGAGGCTTCATGTGCCAGCATCCAGAGTTTTTTGTGGCATTTTCTGGAAATGCCAGCCACAGATGCTGGTGACCGTCAGGAATAAACTCTTCTAGAATATGGCCACATAGCCCAAAAAACCCCCACGAAAAACTATAAAGAGATTTCATCAAAACATCCGGATTTATTTTATTTTTATGAAAGAGCTGTTTGAACAGAGTGCCTTGGAGTGTGGTTTTAAACAGAGCCTGGATGGGTATCCTTTCAGGGCTACTTTAGTTTGTGTAATAGATGGCCCTTGTGGCCCCTTCCAACTCTCTGGGCTGGAGCAAATGGGCAGGAAAAAGTGGCTTGAACATGCTTTTTCAGAAAGTGGGTAAACCCCACAGCCCACCCCAAGGCAGCCCAAATGCACATGGCCCAACTGCACAAATAACCTCCTGTGACCTTCAAGTATCTCCCACATCTCACCCAGATGCCATCCCATTGGATGGCCGCACCTTTGATCATGCACACATGCAATGCTTTATTAGTCAATGGCATTGGAGCATCAGAGTGCTGAACAATCAGGGATCTCCTTAAAGGTGCCTTTCAACCCTTTCAACCACCTCAGCCCCCTGTTGGACGTCTGGTTTATGGATGTGTAATTAAATCCATTAGATTTGTCACTGTTCACTTTGTTTGCATTGTAGCCGCTCCACACTGGCATCAGGCCATTTATTTCCAGGTGCAAAATGTGCATCTTCTGCACTCTCCGGCTTTAGCTCTAGAGCATGGCTTGTTCCGGTTTCCACCACAATTTGGAGGCATGTGTTGTATGAATCTGCCACCTTCAAGAGTGATAGCAAGCCACTTTATTTGGTCCATCTATTCCACACCCTATGATCTGTGATTCTATCATTTTAAACAGTCCTGAAAAGGTTTGGGGAGCATTCACATGCTGAAATGCATTGGACCTTTAAAAAAACTAATAAAAAGCCATATTTTGGGCATCTTGCGATGTGTCCCCAGTTTTCTCTGTAACACTTTGGAATCTTGTACTTGAACTTAATATTCAAAGATATCTTCTCACTTATTAGGAAGGACATAGCTGATCAGGGACGGTCTTTCTGCTCAAGTTCCTCCACATGGAAGTATGGGAGGTACAGTTTTGCTAGGGAACAAACACCTCACCTCTTCCTGCCCAGAATCCATTTTATTTCCTCTCTCTCATCCATTTTACTATGTCCCTTTCAAAGCTCTTTGCATTTCTGTGCTTATGGGATATGGTCAGCTCTTGACAATTTGACTCCTCCAGGAGTGAAATTGACTAATTGATTCCCTTTAAGGTATTTTCTCAACATTTTAATTTTTAATTTATTTGTACAGTTATGGTGATGGGATTCTCTTGAGCTCTGATAGATACAATGTCTTCCTTGTGTGCCTGAGTGGTCCATTTTGGTTACATAACTTGAAGACCAGGATTAGTATATATGTATGGAAACTCACATTGTGTTTTTCTCTCTATTTATCCATGGCCAGATTTGATCTGGGCTTTCTTGAAGCCAACCAAGATGGACTTTTCCTTTGTAGTGCATTACAAAATCCTTTCAATAATTAGAAATGTAGGAGAATTAGTTTGCAATATGCACAGGGCAGCAAATCAGCAACTAATACAATACAAGACACTCCAATAATGTTTAAACTGGCATTTACTTGTACAATCCCTTGAAAAATGTTGTAATCAATCATGCACTCTGTCTCTATAGACAGAATAGAGCTCATGTGATGGTTTTTCAATGAGCCCTCAGTTACTGCACAAAGATCTACTTAATTGTTCTTAAACAAGATACTAACCTATTGCTTCTGTTGCACTCTGACTACTGTTAGGGGAAATTGCATCCAGAACTGAAAATGACCAGATGCGCAATGGAAAACAATGTAACTGAATTCAAAAGGTGCCATGAGGAGTGTGGCAAACTGAGAGGTGCTGAGTAGCTAGCAGTAGCAGAGTACAGGATCACCAGTTTAGTTTAAATACTGACCACACACAGACACTGTTGATATTATTCCAGTCCTTGGAGGTTCTTTATATAAGTTGCAAAAATATTTAAAATAGGTACAAGCTCTCCTGATGACTCCTCTCAAACATCACAGTCTGCAGTATAACAATCTGACCAATCCAACCATCAATCACCAACACTATTTACAACTGACTATTTTTATGCATTTAGTCTCAGTGCAGTAATATAGAGTGTTGGTAAATGGTTAACACCATTTCTACTTAACATGATGCAATCCCAGTGCACGCCTTGCATCAGTCAATGCTGAGCTAACAATCTCAGCAATCTCAGCCATACAAAATATTTTTTACCATTGTTTTTAAGAACATTGTTCTAACAGAGAATGGGGAAGTGAGGGGCAGGCTGGCAGAAATGTCTTAATATGAAATTGCCCCAGGCATTAATGGATGCATCATAGAGGTTTCAGACGTGAGTTTTTGGCGATTTTTCCTCTCCTATCGCACAATGTTAGCATCATAACGTTTGCGCAATAACGCAAAAGCGCGATGTTCTTCCAGACGCATTCATTTCTATGGGAGCCCGTTGTGCAACGCTCCCATAGTTTAAGCGTCATTCTCCCCCTTTTGGGCATTTGCGGGTAAAGTGGAAGCCAGGCCAGGGTCTCGCGTTATCTTGCGAAATGTGTTGCGAAATGGTTTGGTGTAGTAGGCAGCAGCGCAACGTAATGCTAAATGTTACTGATTGCAAAGTTCCCACAAATGCTGGGCTGCTTTTTGACCCCATTCCCTTCCGGTGGCCTTCCTTCCTTTTCCCCCCGGGGAAGGGGGGGTGCTCTGTCTTGCATGAACACCTAAGAGGCTTCCAATGTAAGGAACCCCCAGGGGTCACCACTCCAGCACCTGGGAGGCGCGCCCCATTCCTCTTCCCCCGGCATGGACACCTGGAGGCTGCAAATGAAAGGGGTCCCTAGGGGCATCCATTCCAGCCCCATTCCTCTGCCCTGCAAGAACACCTAGGATGCTAGAAATTTAAGGGTCCCCTAGGGGTCATCCATTCCAGCCACATCTCTTTCCTCACAGACACCTAGGAGCTGCCACTGAAAGGGGCCCCTGGGGGCATCCACCTTGCATATTTCAAATGGGCATGCGGAACATACATGTATGCAAATATATATATAACTATTATATATAGGTATATGTATATGTGTATACACACACATTATAATTCAAATGGGCGCTTTTCCCAGGGCCCATCTCACCTCCCATTCTGCCTGCCCAAATCCCATCACCACTGCCTTCCCCTTGCCCCTATCTGCCTCCATTATTTGACCTGCCACACAATCCCATCACCCACGCCTTTCCCCAGGGGCCCATCTGCACCCCCCCCTTCTGCCTGCCACCGATCCCATCATCACTGCCTTTCCCCAGGGGCCCATCTGCACCCCCCTTCTGACTGCCACCATCCCGTCACCAGTGCCTTTCCCCAGGGGCCCATCTGCACCCTCTGCCTGCAACCGATCCCATCATCCACTGTCTTCTTCTAGGCCCTAATCTGCCCCATATTTGCCTGCCACCAATCCCACATCCACTGCCTTTCCCCAGGGGCCCATCTGCATATTCAAATAGGCATGCGTGAACATACATGATGTGAATATATATATAACTACTGTATGTATGATATATATCTATATATATCTATATATACATATATATATTCAAATGGGTGCTCGTATACATACATACATGTAGGTGAGTGTGTGTGTATATATAATTATATATATATACTCACATACATGTATGTGTATATATATATGTATGTATCAATACATTTTATGTGAATATTTACTTATAAACAAAACAGAATAGATAGATAGATAGATAGATAGATAGCTATAGATAGCTATAGATATATGTATATATAAATATATATAGATCGATGTATCAAATACTGACGGCCCCCATTATTTGACTGCCACCAATCCCATCATCCACTGCCTTCCCCAGGGGCCCATCTGCACCTCCCTCTGCCTCCACCAATCCCATCATCCACTGCCTTTCCCCAGGGGCCTCTGCACACTGCAGAACAAAAACAGGAAACAGGAAGGGGCTTCTCCCCTTTCCCCCTCTCCCCCCCGGAAGCAAAAAGGTCAGGAGTGCCACCAAAACCCCCAAGGCGCATGCGCAAATATGTTGTTGCGAAATGTGAAGACAAAAGGAAGAACGAGTGTAGTAAATAGTTCCGCAACGCGTTATTCACACAGGGGAATCGCAACTTTTCCGCGCAACGTCGCGCTATTGTAGCGCTAACATAACGTTACGGGGGAATGACGGAAAAGCAAGCATTGGTAGACATTGCGCGAAACAGTCATTTTGCAACGTCTTTACACTTCTTAGCGCAATTGCAGGGTCCAAAACTTGAGTCTGATAAACCTCAAATAATGCTAATGATGTTGTAGTTGTTGTTTTGTATTTATTTGTATCCCACCTTTCTCCAAAACTGGGACTCAAGGCAGCTTACAGTTTAAAGGAGCAATACAGTTAAAAACATACAAGTGAACATTAAAATAGAATTAAACTAATCTCAATATTAAAATATTTCAAATCCTAGTAAAAGAAGAACATTGCAATTACAAATTAAAAACTATTTGACTGTTTAACAAACATTCAGTGTGAAGTTGAAGGCTTTCATGGCCGGCATCCATATTTTTTGTGTTTTTTTCGGGCTATGTGGCCATGTTCTAGAAGAGTTTTTCCTGACGTTTCACCAGCATTGGTCTGGCATCCTAGAAGAGTTTCTTCCTTCGACGTTTCACCAGCTCTGTGGCTGCATGCCAGCCACAGATGCGGTGAAACGTCAGGAAGAACTCTTCTAGAACATGGCCACATAGCCCGAAAAAAACACAAAAACTAAAAACAGTTCTGTTTAAGCCACCTCCTAACCCCATTCTTAAACTTTTCTATCTTAAAACATCGGCCAGAATACAAAAGTATTTGCCTGACAACAGAAAGGCAGTAGGGAGGGGACAATCTGGCCTCACGGGAAAGAGTCTTGGGGCAGCCACCAAGAAGGCCCTCTCTTGCATCCCCACCACCATGATTGTGAAAGGGGTGGGACTGAGAGAAAGTCCCTCCGAGATCTCAGGGCTCAAGAAGACCAGGCAGCGGACAGGGTCTCAGGGACGTAGCCAGGGGGGGGGATCGGGGGTCGGACCCCCCCTTCCATAGAAAAATGATGGTGTGTGCTGCGCGCCGCCACACTCAAGCCCCATTATAATGGTGCACTTAGTCTGGACCCCCCTTCCTAAATCCTAGCTACGTCCCTGATGGTCTGCAACAGATCTGGACCTGAGCCATAAAGGTCTTTACAACTCATCAGCACTGTTAATTGCACACGGAAACAAACTGGGAGCCAGTGGAAATGTTTTTAACATGGGAGTATAGGAAGAATTACACGGATGAAGAAAATTCTGGCACCCAGGGATGGATAGCTGATGCCAGTCAGTTGTGAAAGATTCAGAAACCAAATAGTCTATAGTCTTCGTACTCATTGTTAATGTAATAGAGCCACCAAAAATTTCATCACATTTGTATGCAATGAGCACTTTGCCCTTCAGCCTCATCAACAGAATATAGCCATTCATGGGATAACTCTATGGCAGACAAATTATTTGGGCCTCTTACCTTTTCTCTGTTATGACTGAAAATGAGCAAGGAGGCCTGCTGTGAAGAACAAAAGTTCTGACTTGAGGTCCAGTTCTTTTTATCCAAAGAAAAGTAATAACATTTTCCTCTATATCCAATCCAGTCATCTGGGCACACTGGACAAATGCAACCACAGCCTGGGTCGTTGTATTTTCCTGATAGGAAAAGAACAGAAAATTAGACAGTGGCCTGCCTAACACTCCCCTTTGGGAAACATAGGCAGAAAGAAAGTTAACTATGGCCTTATACAGACAGGCCAAAATAAAGCTGCTTCGAGTCACTTTGGAAGTATTCTGTTTAAATAATTCATGCATATTAAGAGCCCAAAAGCCAAAAGGACTGGTGCACAGCTTTGGTGCAGCTTCCAGACTCTTGGGACGCATGCATAATGTAAACAGCATACCTCCAAAGTGACCCGAAGCAGCTTTATTTTGGCCTGTCTGTATAGGGCCTATGCAAGTAAAAAAGGAGAGATAGTTTATCATAGACATTCTTTGCCTGTTCAAGTAACAGTCTAGTTTTGCTGTCTTTATTACATCAGTGGTCATTTGAATATAACACATCTCTTTGTGTGGATAACATGTAGGTCATTGCTTCTGATACAATTAAAGTTGGGTTCTTTATTGCCACATTTCTCCTTTGTTGGACTCCCCCTTTGTGCAAGCTGTCTGGTTTCTGTAGAAAAACATGTTGTCTTTCATAGCTCCTTTGGCTCTGCTCATTTCCTGTTGGACATATTTATAACATCTTATTCCTGCAGTAAAACCTTGTGTGATAATCTTCATAGTATCACTTTTTCTTAATCTATACATTGTATATTCTAGCTTATTTTATTTCATTTTAAGGATTTACATATTGCCTCCCAACCCACAGGGCGCCTGAGCTGATATACAATTAATTAAAACATTTAAAATATTAAATGCTAAGTTTTGTTACTGTGGCTTCTTCTTTATTTTGCTTTTTCTTGCCGTGGCAGTGAGGTAGGAGGCATGCTTGGCTGTCTCAGCAGCTCCCGCTCCCTGCCTTCCATGTCTTGTGTGTACTACCCCACCAGGTGACACTCCCCCTGGAGTGTCACCCGGTGCAATCCACACCACCACAACCTCCTGAGTAATGCCACTGTGACAGAGGATTAATCTGACAAACTGGGACAGTTTCGGGGTATGCCCCTGTTGTATGTACATTCTCCTTTTGAACCAAGCACTCCAACTCCCCCATCTTGGCTTGGATGCTTTTAAGATTCACAAATATCTGTACTCAGTGCTCCTCTTCAAATGTCACTGCTATGTGCTAAGGGCTATTTGGCATCTATTGCTACAATGCCCTACTGTACATTGTGTAATCCTAGCTCATTCTTATTTGTATGATCACCAATAATTTTGTCCAGAACTCCTAGATGAATCATGCTAAACCAAAGAGCTGTTGCCAATGCCCCACCCTCAGGAGCTTTTCCCTAGCTAGCTTCTCGGCTATCTTTTGGGGACTAGATGACAGGGTAAAAGTTCCACTCCTAACTTAACAAGATCACCTTACTAGTTTTGGCAAAGCACTTAAGCATTCAAGTGACTGAATGCCAGGGAATAATGGAATAGGTATCTACCTATAATTATCTTTATCCACAATGATTACTGATGAAACAGAATGTGGTTTGTTGTTGTTGTTGTTGTTGTTGTTGTTGTTGTTCTGTGCCTTCAAGTCGTTTCTGACTTATGGTGACCCTAATGTGAAACTATAATGAGGTTTTCTTGGCAAGATTTCTTCACAAGAGGTTTGCCATTGGATTTTCAGCTTTTTTTCAACTCTACGATTGTGAGTCCCCTGAGTTTGAGAGAATTATGTGGCTTGCCCAAGTTGACCCAGTGGGTTTCATAGCTGAGTAGGGAATCCAGCTTTGGATTCCAGAGTCACAGTCTAACACTCAAAACACTTACGCCACAATGGCTCTAAAGAGAATAAAGCAAATTTCAAGAGAGAATAATCACAGTATGAGTAACTTACTATGCAAGATAAAGTCTGTAGTTATAAAGAAGAGAGCAAGGTACGCAACTGGCAGGACAGCTGCACCTATAATTATCTTTATCCATAATGATTGCTGTTCCTTGGTTTTATCCCGTGCTAGATCATAAGGGGAAAGGAAGTAATCAAAATCATTAGTTAAATTAGGTATCAATTAAAAAGAGGAAGAACTCAAAAGCTGGCTTCATAAACAAAATATAGAAAGAATAATTTGCCAAAAGAAAAAAGGCAAGAGAAAGAGACAGAAGAAGTTCACCACTGTAAAATTTAAATAATAAAACTAAAAGATACATTTATACCCTGTGACCAAACTGGAAGGCAATAATGTTTTGACAGTTAAAATCAGTATATTTGCACTCTGTTTCATTTAAACCTTTGTGCAACATCTTCCATAATAAAATAGCGGAACTAGGAAAATATAATATTATAATAAAATATCATTGGGTTTTGGTTTTTTTGGTTTTGCAAGAGAATAAAAGATAGAGGAATTCCTCACATGACACTTTCCAGCTCAAATATTGACAATTCTGTGTGAAAACCTGTAATGGGCCAGGTTGGACAGAATTAATACATCACTCACTTTAGTTTGTCCAATTTGGAATCATCCAAGTTATCATATTTCATATAACACATCAACAACTCTTAAAACAGTTCATTCTTAAAATAGATTAAGAAAGACAATGTTGTTAAGAAAGACCTCTCCTGAACCTAAAATGTCCCAGCAGGTTAGGCTAAAAACAGTTAAAATGCCCCCACACCCACTAGAGGATGCCGAGGGGGGGGGGAGGATTTGGGAGCAAAATTACTGAAACTTCCAAAATGCTATGCTTCTTTTAAATGTAAAAATGGAAATATATACACAAACTTCACAGTTAGCATAGCTGGCATACTGCACATGTATATTTATTTTTTCTATTGCCCTTGCTAAATCATTTAAGTCCCTACTACTTGATGCCACCAGAATTTGTTTTTACGTGCTATCTCCTTTCTTGTAGTGCCTTCTGCAACCTCATGAAGAAGGTGGACCCCTTGTTCTTGTACGGTTGACTCAGCATTTTCTTCAGACTCCATCTTTTCTTTGAGTACAATCAGCATTCCAGGTTTTCAAGTAGATACTTCCTTATTTGGTTGTCCTGGAATCAGAAACAAAACATTTAAAAGACTTCCAGACATTGCAGTTGTGTAGCATCAAAGGTAATTTCATTAGAAATTATAGTCTCATTTAAGACTTTATCACACCAGTCTGCTGTTCTGCCACAATCGTGCTAGTTTACAAATGGAAGCATATAGGTTTGGCATAATTTCGTATCACACTTTCCCCACAATAGCACTTTGGTGCTCCATGGTTGTGTGATATACTTTCCACACTGCCAAATGCTGCCTTCCAGGAGGAAGCGAGAAATGAGTGACTGCAACCAGCTGCTGTGTAAATATGTACATAACAGCTATCTCTGCAAGAGGGAGGGAGAGAAGAGCAGAATCACACCTAGTCACACCATGTATGAGAAGGCCTGAGAAGTGGAATTGCAGCAGAAATAATAATAATAATAATAATAATAATAATAATAATAATAATGATAATAAATCGCAGCAGAAAGGAAGTATCACATAAAGACAGTAATGGAATAGCAGAGAGATTGAGAGTCTATTGGTGGGTTTTGCCTTTCAGTGAAAAGGTGCACAACGGTAACACGTGGTATGCAAGGCAGCAGCAGGATAGACACAATATTGTGTGATAAGTACCTGTCTTAGGCCCGTTCTGCACAGGCAAAAAGTATGTGCCGTGCACGTACTAGGGTTAGAAAGGGGTGTCCTTTCCGGACGCCCCTAACCCTAGTACGCACTTGGTGCGTACAAAATGGCGGCGCCCGTTCTACATGGGCGCCGCCATTTTGACATCGCGGATGTCTAGCATCCGCATGTCACGCAGCAGAAATGATTATGCGAGTGTGCCATTGGCGACTTGCGGCGCCATTTCCGCGCCGCAAGAAGCAGCTGCATTTTGCAGCTTCTTTTTTGTTGTGTCCGGGAATCACGTGATTTGTCCGCTGCGGTTCCCGGACGCAGCAACAAGTGGCGCCAGCAGGCTGCCCTTTTGGGGCGGTCTGTAAAGCACCAAAGACACTTTTATCCTGTTAAAATTCCACTTTTATAGCCTCTTGTGATAAAGTCCTTAGCCTCATAGGCAAGGTGACATTAGTGCTTCCAGACTCAGCATGGACTGTCAACTTTTCTATGTTCCTTCATCTTTCTTTCTTTCTTTTTCCTGAATAAAAAGATATAGGAGCTGCTCACTGACATCTGGCAGCTGGTTCCAAAAATGCTGGAACCATTTTTGTTATAGGGTTTTCTATAAATTCCACTGGGATGTGGTATATGTTTGTTCCCCTTGACTTGGTCACTCGGAATGACTGCCTAATGATTTATCTAATTCTTACCGACTATTATCAGGTAGCATTTAGTTTTAAAACTGGGACAAGTCTTACCACATTTCCCCCCTAGTTGATTCATCCTTAGAGACATGGTACATTGTTCTTACTATTTACAGTCAACCCTCTGTATCCACGGATTCCTTCTCCATAGATTCAACCATCCACAGCTTAAAAATATTTTTAAAATATATAAATTCCAAAGAGCAAAATGTGATTAATTACAGCACTGTCCATTTCATATAAGGGACACTATTTTACTATGCCATTTTATATAAAGAAACCAAACCCCAGTGAATACCAAGAGACTACTGTAGTATATTAGTAAAGAAGAGGTTGAAAGAGGAAACACCTCCATAAAAAGAACTTTTTAAATGTCCTAATACAGTTGTCTTTCCATATCCACTGATATTTTTATCCATGGATTCAAATATCCTATCCATGGCTTGAAAATATTTTTAGATATATAAATTTAAATAAGCAAACCTTATTTTTGACTTTTTATATAAGGGACACCATTTTACTATGCCATTGTATTTAATGGGACTTGAGCATCCACAGATTTTGGTATCCATGGGAGTCCCTGGAACCAAACCCCAGTGGATAGCAATGGTCCACTGTACAAGTGGCTATTTTAATGAGAGTGACAGAGAAAAAGTTAAAATATTCACTTTTAATCAGACCACATATTACAGAAATTGAAACATCAAGATCAGAAATTGTTTTCTCAACCTAGGCTGTACCTGCATTGCAAAAATAATGCAGTTTGACACCACTTCAACTGTCATGGCTCAGTGGTATGGAATTCTGAGTTGTAGTTTGGTGGGGGAACAGACCTCTCTGACTAAATATTTCCCAGAACTACAGAATTCCATAGCATTGAGCCATGGCAGTTAAAATAATGTCAAACTGTTTTATTTTGCAGTGAAGTCAAGGCCCTAGTCAACCTTTAAAAGCATGAGAGAGGGGGCATTAAAATGGTTTGATTCACAGCTTTGTTTTTAATGGCATTGCACTTCATCACTGCTGTTAAAAATTATAAGATATAGACAAGGAGAGGAGGAGAAGCAAAGCAAACTCAGGGGTTTCACACACACTGAGTGAAATGTAACTTTACAGAAAACAGAAAACACCATTTCACTAGAGAAAAACTCTTTTGAAGGTACAACCTCCCAATCCACTTTCTGCGGAGATCTGCTTGAATTATCCAATCTTTTTGTAACAAATACTGTTGCCTTGTTAAAATCATTTGAACCACAAAGTATCAGAATCACAGGATGAACAAACTCTTTCTGTGTGCTAAGAACACCAGCATGTTCATACCTGATGCCTGGATGTGTACCAACAGTACAAGGGCAGAGATAAGACATGGTATATCCAAAAACCGGGAAAAGATTCTAGAAATATTGAAACTTCCCCCCAATACTTTTTGTTTTGATCTTACCTACATATTCTCAGGTTTGCATCTGAACTCTTTCTGTAAAATACCCCAAGTTTCCCTCCTTCCCCTCTCCCTTATATTCTTCCCCCTCCCACTGATCGTGTGTCACATCCAGACTCATGCAACATTTCAGAAATTGAACATGAAGATGTGAAATTTCCACTCAGCCGTCATTACTATTATTCAGAAGCTATAGGCAAAGTGCTAAAGTGCTACAGTGCTTTAGCGATATTAAGCTAGTTAAGCATTAGGAAAATTTTGTTTTAGTGCTAACATTCCTATTTCCTTTGCTCAATCTCCACTGAATCTGGGCTCTCATAAAAATAGCTGTCTATGTTTACTGGCAGTGGCCACAGTACTTAATTTTGGGAGATTACAAATAGCCAACTAGAGATACATTTCATTTTAGAAAATGCTGTGTTAATTTAAACTGACCTGGAAAGTAGGAATAAAAAGTCTTTGATAATGCTGGAAGTTCGCAAGAAATACTTTGGGTTGAACAATACATCATGTGGTTCTTCAAAATAAAATCTGCTTGTACAGGAACAAAACCTGACACTTACAGAGAGATTTTTCTCTTGCTTGGAGAGACTCTCAGCTTGTACACGACTAATGTAACTCATATTTCTCTCCTTCCATTAGCTGTTACCCTGTATACTTGTTTTGCAAGGTGTAGTATGTCACCAGTCAGCATCTTCAGCCATTTTGCTGGAATACAAAAAGAGGGTTAAAAGTTTCACTGTTACTTTTTTGCAATCAAAATGAACATCTGAAAAGAGCCCTTCCATTTCTGTATAGTCTTATCACAATGTATTCCCCCTTATAATACAGTACTTAGCTTACTGCATATGGTAACTAAAGTGATTGTTGGAGATAATTTCTATATAGAAATTCTGGTTTTCCTTTTTGCCGGGACTTCTGAGAGAACCACATAGACACCTCACACAATCAAGACATCACACAAGATTTGATCTGAGAAAAATCCAAACTAGGTACAGAAGAGTAGGACTCACCAGAAGCATAGCTTTGCATGTAGGCATGTAGGAGAAAAGGGAGAACTCGCTGGCTGCTGGCCTCAGTTAAAGCCTCTGCAGTGAGGTGTGGCAAGGAGGCTAATAAAAGAACGTGGAACAGCTCCAAGGAGGAAGGAAACACAACACAAAAGCTAACAGGAGAAGGGTTGCAAGTGTCTCCTTTAGACTCTAGTTCTGGGGGAGTGAAGAGTGGCGGAAAAACATTTGAGCAACAGCTGGACAGAGGCCTTTTTGGTCGCCTCACTACAGAGGACATCCGAGAGACCTGGGACCCTAGAGAAACTTGGGGGAAGCTGGGAACAAGCCCTTCTATTTTATTTTATTTTAAGGATTTATACTCCATCTTTCTCCCTAAATGGCATTCAAGGAAGCTTCCAATAATTTTAAAAGTATAAAACTAAAAGTTAAAAAAATTAAATATTATTAATATGTATTAAAACATAAGTTAAAAGCACAGAGTTAAAGCCAGTAAAAAACCAATTAAAATATTAAAGCAGTACGCTGCATTACACAAGTAAAATACAGCCACCAAACAAAAGTGGTGGGCCTGAGAGAAAGTGTAATCTTCATTTCTCCTGTGTATTATTCTTTCTGTGTAAATAAAAAATATCTTCAGCTGCTGGCAAAAAAAGAGCAGGGAGAGGGCCAACCTGACCTCAATGGAAGAGAATTGCCCAGTCTGGGAGCAGCCATGGAGAAGGCTTTCTTCCAAGTCCTCACAAACTGCACCTGCAAAGGTGGTGGGACTGAGAGAAAGCCCCTGTTGCAGATCTTTGCACTTGGGTTGGCTTGTACAGGGAGATAAGGTTCTTCAGATAATCTGGACACAAACTGTTTAGGGTGTTAAAGGTCAAAACCAGCACCTTGAATTTGGCCTGGAAATGGATGGGTAACTAGTGCAACTGTTTCAGCAGGGGAGTCACATCACCCCAGTAGGCAGCCCCAGTCAGAAGCCTGGCTGCAGGATTTTATGCCTGCTGAGGTTTCTGAACAGATTCCAAGGGCAACCCCACGTAGAGCACATGGAAAAGCCAGACAAGGCAGCTGGGTAAATGTAGTTTGTAGCTGAAGTGGAGCACTCTTTCTGTATTAGCAGATACATTCTTGTTATCAGTATACAAAGGGATCTTGTAGCACCTTTGAGACTAACTGCGGAGCAAAAAATTGTGTGAAAGAAGTTGCAGAATGAGCTTTCATAGACTTGAACCCAAAACACACTGCAGATATAATTCAGTTTGAGACTACTTTAACTGTCCTGGCTCAATACATCCATCCAGCCTCAGAGGGAGAGAAGCAGGCCCAACTCCATCAGGCCTAACCCAGAGTAAGGAGAGCCCTCCCTCCATGCCATCTGCCATGGGCCAGGCCTCAGAGGGAGAGAAGAACTGCTGGAAGTGATCCCTTTCTCCACTGCCACTCCCTTCCCCTTTTGTGTCTTATCTTTTTTAGACTGTAAACCTGAAGGCAGGGAACTCTTCTAATTAACCATTGACTCAGCCTTTGTGGCATAAGAGTGGGTATAAATACTCCAAATGAATGAATGAATACTTATACTTCCACACACAGCCCATCTTTGAATGCACTGATTTGTAGGCACACAATTATTTGTTAATATTCTCCTCAAAAGACATGACAAGTGATTTTAGCAATTATCTTCCTGTGGCACGAAAGTCTTTGAAAACTGTAGTTTCTGAAGTCTTATCAAAGAAAGATAGCCCCATACACCTTCAATCTGTCCACCTCTTCCAGTTATTTTAGACTATGCTATTGGTGTGATTATTTTGACTGTTATTTTATTTTTATTATCTGTAATTTTTATTATCTGTAATGGTGGGAGGGTTAGGGGTTGATATATGTTTTATTATGCTTTTGTACTCTTTTGTATTTTTATCTTATGTTGTAATCCTGCCTCAATCCACAGGGAGAGGCGGGAAATATAAATTGTTGTTATTATTATTATTATTATTATTATTAATTCAGCACATATTCTGTGCAAAATTCTCAAATGGTTACAGTTGGCCCTCTGTATCCATAGATTCTGCATCCACAGATTCAACCATCCATGGCTTGAATTTTTTTAAAAAAAATTAATTCTAAAAAGCAAGCCTTGATTTTGTCATTTTATATTTTGTTATTGTTAGCTGCCCTTGAACCAACTTTGACTCATGCCAATCCTATGAATGAGACATCTCCAAGACCCCCTATAGCAACTGATATTTATTGACTGCCTCCCATCCAAGTATTACCCTGAGCTGATCTTACTTAGATTCCAAGATGAGATGGGATCTGGAGCCGTTAGGATATTTAGGCCAGGTATGGTTTAGTGACGTGATTCCAAAAGTATGCCCCCCCCCCTGGGGGGTGGGAAAATATGGGGGGGGGGGTGGGAAAAAAGGGGGTGGCAGGGGGGCTTTCAATCAAAGTTTTGGTGCACAAGAAAGATATGGTAAAGCAGCAGCCTTTATAAGGGTGCCATGAAACTTCTTTTCAGGGTCACTTAAAACCACTGCACAGCATCGCTGATTGCTTTGTGCGGTGGTGTTTCTTGCTCTTCACTTCCCCAGATGAACTTACTCCGTTAGCCATGTTTTTTATTAGTAGTGGTAGTTGGAAAATTAGTAGTAACGGCAGTGATTTCCAATCACTCCACTGGCTGCCTATTAGTTTCTGGGCTCAGTACAAGGTGTTGGTAATGACCTTTAAAGCCCTTCATGGCTTGGGTCCAACCTATATATGGGAACGCCTTCTTCTTCTGTATAACCCACCCCATGCATTCAGGTCCTCTGGGAAGAATCTCCTGCAGCCTATGAAGATCAGGTTGGCTGCGTTTACCCAGAGGACCTTTTCTTCATTTGCTCTCAGATTATGGAACGGCCTGCCGGAGGAGATCCATCATACTACCAGCCTGGACAGCTTTATAAAGGCTGTCAAGATGGATCTCTTCTGGCAGCCCTTTCCTGAATAATGAAACCCGGCCACCCATTGAATGTACCATCACATTGTAGACCTTGTAACCCCACCATCCCGTCTTGGATTATTTTAGGATTATTTTAACATAAAATGCTATTTTTTATTTATATTTTTTATTTATCAATATTCTTAATATATACAATACACATCGTGTTTCTATATATAAATATATTCCTACAACAACAACAACAACAATAATAATAATAATAATAATAATAATAATAAAGTTTATTTGTATTTCCCCGCTTCTCCCAGTGGATCGAAGCAGGATTACAACCAGAAAAATATCCATACAATGACAATTATATCTAAAATACATATCATAAAAACATCAGACTATATAAAAATTTCATTATAACAACAACAAAACATCAGTCAGATTATAATGTTATGAACTGGAAATGAGGTTTTCTACAGTTCTTCATAGAAGGTCTGGTGGAAGAGATCCATCTTTAGTGCCTTCTTAAAGGCATCTAGGGTTGAGATGAGGCCAATCTCTTCTGGCAAGTTGTTCCATAACCTAGGAGCCACAACTGTGTATGCTCTTTTGGAAATACATAGTTGTTAATCTGACCTTTGGGTAATCTAATAGGTTCTTCTCTGTTGTCCTGAGGGTGCGGGGCGGATTGTGTAACTTTTAACAAGTTATTTTATATTTCACCTCAGTGCCCCCCTTCCCCAGAGCCATTTTCATCCTTATATTCCATCCAGAATTTCAGTTCATCTCGTGGAGGTAATCTTCCATCTTATTTTCATTTCTTTTCCATAGTTCTTTTTTTACTTTCAATTTACATGTCAATTTATCATTAATCGCTAATTTCCATACCTCTTTATATCAATCCATCACTTCTACATTTATTTTCGTTTTCCAACACCTTGCTATAATTAACCTTGCTGCTGTAAGCAAATTTGTTACCAAATCTTTTTCTTCTATTTTCCCATTTTTCTGAGTTATATGATGATAACAAAACTATACTCAGGCTTCTATTTTTATATTCAAAACATTTTCTATTTCTAATATCACCTTTTCCCCAAATTTTGTACATATTTACATTGCCACCACATATGCATTTATGACCCTACTTCTTGACAGCCTCTCCAACAATGTTGAGTTATTCTTATTAATATTATGTAGTCTCACTGGAGTCAAATACTATTTCCAAATCAATTTATAATAATTTTCTTTAATCTGTACCGATAAATTTTTCAAATGTCTTTGTTCCCAAATTCTATCCCATAACATAGATTGCTACTTAATAAATGTTTTAGGGGAAGGGAATAAGTGGGTTTACTGTTATATTGTTTGGATTTTATTGTAAGATGACTCAATCCTGATGGAGAGATGGGGTATAAATAAAGTTTTATTATTTTTATTTTATTATTTATAATTATTTGAAAATAAAATAAATAAAAGCATTAGCAAAATATTTTCTTTTATTACTGTCATTCTCCACATCGAGGATAAATTTTATTTTCTCCATTTTTTAAAGTCCCTTTTAATTTCTTTCCAAACATTTTCATAGTTATTTTGAAACAAAAAAATGTTATTTGTATTTAAAGCTCTCAGATATTTAATACTCCCCGCCCTTTCCACTTTAATTTTGCAGAGGGCAAAACTCACTGGGTGTCTACAAGAGTAATCTCCTTATTTCTTGTTTCATCTTGAGATTTTGTCCCTCTTTTTCACTGGGCCACAAATTGAAAAGAGACTCAGAAAACATGGGGCTGAGAGTGTCCATATACGGATGTTTAATCATTTAGGTCCTTCATTCTTCTTTTTCCATTGTTCAGTGCATTGCAGCTTTGCAGCAGATCGAACGGTGACTCTGGGAGCATATTGATGTGCTGGGTTTGAATTCATCATCCAAATAAGCACAGTTTCCACCATCCCCTCCCATGACCTCTATCCTGAAACAGAAGAAGAAGTTAAGCAAAGGTTTTGTTTTCTATCAAAGAATTAAATGGCCATCTTCATTGACATCTTGGCTCAATTACATTGGCTTGTTACATACCTCTAGGTTTTATCACTGACTTATCTACAGATCATATCAAAATCCATAATTTTGGCCCCCAAACCTGCCCTCAACTTATACATGATGTTAACGTATAGTTGAGTATATACAGTAAATAAATTGTTCCCGCAAGGTCCAGTTTATGTGGAGATATTTCTTATCAAGTAGTGGTTTTATTTGGCACACTTGTCACTAATCATTTACAATGCAGCACCCTCAACAGAAGGAAATGTACCAATTATGGAGCGCTGGGAAGGGAGTGGAAATGGGGGCCTGTGTCCACACCACTTATCCTATTCCATAACAACTAATGTGCAAGCTGAAGAAAACAACGACCTTTTCAAAGTTGCTGGGATAAAGCAATGAGACTGCATACTCTGATCTATTTAAACCTCGCACATTGCAGTTCCTGGCCAACTAATTTGTTCAGGAAACACCACAACACACATGGCTTCTGTGAACTCCCGCTTTCCCAGGACACAATTGCAAGAGGAACTGTATTTGGAATTCTTTTGGAAACTTATGCTAGTACTACCTGCCACTTTCACTGTTTGTTTGCTTAGTTCTTTATAGCATCTATATACTAACTTTTAGCCATAAAGATTCCAGGGTGGCTTAGATATTGACAATTTGACAGTTTCTCAGGCTTATAATCTAAATAATACAGGGTGCACAAGGAGCAAGGGATGAGAAGGAAAGAGAGGAAAAATTAAGCTCTGCAGCAGCAAGTACTAATTTATGGATTTGTGTAAGGCAGTCCTTACGCAAACATAAGGTACATACCAGTCTTAGACATTTCTAGAATGATCCCTGGACACAACTTGGGTGCATATGCACTGTAGAAATAATGCAGTTTGATACCACTTTAACTGTCATGTCTCCATCCTACAGTATCCTGGTATTTGTAGTTTTGTGAGGTACCAGCACTCTTTGAGAGAGAAGGCTGAAGACCTTGTGAAAATACAGAGCCCAGGACCCCAGAGGATGGATCTAAAGCACTTAAAGTGGTGTCAAGCTGCATTATTTCTACAGTTTAGATGCACCACTCTTCATACAAGTTTGGCAATCTTGCTTCTTTCAAATGTCCTGTGGAGTTACACCAGTGGAGTGTTACACTATGCCAGCTTTCAGTAGGATCTTTTTTGTACCACACATGGATTAAAATTTGATGAAACTGACAGTATGAGATAAAGATGTTTCAGGGATGTGTTCTGGCAACAGGTTGTTCTTTCTTCATTAATCATGAGTTTTGGCAATACTCACGTGCAATTTTCCCCATCTGTCCATTTCCAGGGCTGACCTGGGTCTCTCCGGAGGCCAATCCAATAAATATCTTTCCCTCTGAGGAGCATCAAAAAATCCTGTAAAGAACACAAGAGTGTTAGAACTCTTCAGCTGCTATATTCAATGCCATTAATGCCTCAAGCATAATAATATTTATTTATACTTCTTCAGCCAAAAGTCAAGCATGCCCATGTCACAGATGCATATAAATAAATTCAAAACATTCAAACAATTGACTGAGCAGAACTACTACCTTCCTAGATTCTCTGCCAGTTTTTACCATCACAGCACATTTACAGAATATCTACTGTAAAAAGTGGTAAAATAAATAACATGTCCCATTTAAAACACTAGATATATGCAGCTGGTGTCCTAACAGTTTTTTTTAATGGCTGCATCTAAAAAGGTTTAATGGAAACCCTTCAGCTTTTCATGCTGCTTAAATATCAAGTGTCATAAACAAAACCACAATATAACTTAGAAAAAGACTGTCAATAATGAGTAGGGTTGTGGCAACTCTCACCTTTTCCTCAGTTTCAATATTAACCAGGGAGGCTCCATGCGAGTTGCAGAATATTTGACTAGAGTTCCAGTCCTTTTCTTCCTTTGAAATGTGGTAGCATTTCTCATGGTGTGCAATCCAGTCAGGTGGACAAGATGCTGGACAAGATGCTGGACAAGATGACTGCTGAAGCAATGCTGCTAGAACAGAGAAGGGTTCCAAGTATTAGATATAGTGTTGTATCCATCAGTTCCAACATAAAGAAAGCTTGAGTAATCAGGCTGAAGTAGAATCACACTATCTCTCCTGTTAGTGTGCCAGAGAAGTCTGACTAGATAAGAATAGCCAGCTTCATCTGGCACTGTACAATCTGTTAATTATGAAAAGCTGATGCTTTCACATGTTTTGTTGTTGTTATTCCATTTATATTCCACCTTTTTACCAGTTTGGGTTTACAAGTGGCTTACAACAGATTTAAAAATTCACAAAATAATGATTAATAGTAAAAAGTGATTAAACGATTCAAAAAATTAAAAGCAATTAAAACATAAACACAACAAACATAACAAAAAAGTTCAGCACATTGTACAAGGCCCATTTCTCCTACATCTTCAGTCCACAAAGGCCTCTCAAAACAAAAATGTCTTCACCTGTTTATGGAAATATAGTAGAGAGGGTATGTTATTCTTACCTCTTAGGGTAGGGAATTCCAGGGCCTAGGGATAACCACATTAAACATGCACACACATGCACTTTGAACTCTTCAGTGGGGGACAGGTGAAAAGCAAATCCACATGTTTACATTGCTGTATAATTCTTTTTCCTATGGAAAGTTTTCCTTGGGCTGCTCTTAGGTGTTTCCTACCTCATGTATAAGGAGCTACCAACTGAAATGACTTCATTCATGCTGCGACTGCAGGACAAATGCACTTTGCTCTACTATATGAAATTTAGTGGTAGTTTAGTTGAAGCCCTTTTCCAATTAATCATAAGCATCCTTCTTCAATAGATCCTTGTAATCACAGGAGCTAAAGATTCAGAAGGACCACTTGGCAAGATGCAAAAGAAAGAGGTAGCTTAGACATACCAAATTTAAAAATATATTTCAAAGCATGTAGTCTCACGTGGTTGGATAAATTCAGAAGATTGATCGAATTAGACGGAGAAATCCTATGTGGTTTTTTGGGGTTTTACAGGCTATGTGGCCATGTTCTAGAAGAGTTTACTCCTGACGTTTCACCATCATCTGTGACTGGCATCTCCTTCAATTTCAGAAAAGCTATGGTTTGGCTGGAATGTGTATTTAGTATATGGAAAATAAAATAAAATAAATAAAGACTTCAACAATCACTGTGTCAGAAAGACATTGTATAACAGGGGTAGGCAACCTTTTTGAGCCGGGGGCCGGGTTGCTGTCCCTCAGATAACTGGGGGGCCAAAGCCAAAAAATAAATAAGTAAATAATTGTTAAAAAAAATTAAATAAATAAATAAACTGGGACAGATGTAGGACAAAAATTTCAAATGGAAGACA
This sequence comes from Sceloporus undulatus, assembly GCF_019175285.1. Taxonomy (NCBI): domain Eukaryota; kingdom Metazoa; phylum Chordata; class Lepidosauria; order Squamata; family Phrynosomatidae; genus Sceloporus; species Sceloporus undulatus. The sequence continues at coordinate 18,855,209 of NC_056523.1, read as the reverse complement.
TTTTTTTAAAAAAATGGAGGACACGCAAAAAATTAGCTGATTTTTTTTTTAAATGTTAATATAAATGCATGTTTCGGAGGCTTCTATAGACAATTGCCCCCCTTGCCTGCCACTTGCCCCCTCTTACCCGCCTCCTCCTGATAGGCCAAAGGCCCCACACCCTCACGCGAGAGGCCAAAGGCTCCGGCAGCAATCAGCGGCAGGACCGGGCTGGGGCCGGTCCCAAGGCCTTTCCGGGCCCCATCCGGCCCGCGGGCCACAGGTTGCCTACCCCTGGTCTAGATCAAGGGAAGTAATAGTGCCACACTATTCTGCTTTGGTCAGGCCCCACCTGGAATATTGTGTCCAGTTCTGGGCACCACAATTTAAAAAGGATGTGGAGAAACTGGAGTGTGTCCAAAGAAGGGCAACTAAAATGGTGAAGGGTCTGGAAACCATGTCCTATGAGGAATGACTTAGAGAGCTGGGGATGTTTAGTGGAAGAGGTGATATGATAGCATTGTTTAAATATTTGAAGGGATGTCACATTGAGGAGGGAGCAAGCTTATTTTCTGCTGCTCCATAGACTAGGACCCGGAACAGGAAAAGAGATTCCAGCTCAACATTAGGAGGAACTTCCTGACAGTAAGGGCTGTTCAACAGTGGAACACACTCCTTCCTCAGAGTGTAGTGGAATCTCCTTCTTTGGAGGTCTTTAAGCAGAGGCTGGATGGCCATCTGTCAGGGATGCTTTGATTGAGAGTTCCTGCATGGCAGGGACTGAATGGCCCTTCTTGTGGTCTCTTCCAACTCTATGATTCTCTGATTCTAAATTTATACTTTTAAAAAATATTTTCAAACTTTGGATGCTTGGATCCATGTATAAAAAATCTGTGTTATAAGAAGGGCCAACTGTTCTGTAGCCACAACATTTTGAGTTCAATCTGTTATCAAGTATGGTTTTATATAAATTTTGGGTGCCATGCAGTCTGAAACCATGACCCCTGACTGACCCCATCACTAGCCGCCATTAACCCAAAAGTGAGCAGACCACGTAGCCAGCCGCCTTGCTAGGCATGGTCACAGTAAAAAAAGGTAGATTTAAACCTTTCAGCAACAGTTTGGGAGTTGCTAGACCAGATTTGCAAGCTACCTGAGACAAGGAGGACAATAGCTGTAGCTCCCTCCTTAATGAGCCAGTGATTAACTTAACGGCTCAGCCATCTAGATATTTGTCCCCTCCTGAATAAGTGGCAGACCTCTGCTTTGTGTATCCATTGTGTAACTTTAGACTTAGACAAAGATAAAGTCATCAGGCCTTTGTTCGCCAGGCTGCCATAGCCTGAGGTTATGTTTAGCAGTATATAAGGACCCCGCTTCCAGCCCTTCCTTGGGCTTGTAGAGCAGAAGTTCCGAGCCTAATTCTGGGCTTGTTGAGCTTTGAGTTCCAAACCTGAAACCTTGCTTGTAGAGCATCTCACTCTGAGCTTGAGTTCCTAGAGCATCTTACTCTACTGAAATCACTTGAGCAAAGCCAAGCTCACTGTCTTTCGGGCCTCTAGTTAGCTTTGCCCGCCGGAATTCTGCTCCTAGCCACTGCGGTCTCTGCTTTCCTTTCCCGTTCCCACAGCCATGTCTCACCATCCACCATCCCTCAATCCATCGCTTCAGAGAAGACTTCGAAGGTAAATATCCCAACGGTGCCTCTATCCTTTCTCCTTTACTCCCGAACTCACCCCTCCCTTGCTTTAGCATTGAATGTGTGTGTGTGCGCATGTGTGATCCCTTTTGTTGTGTGACTTTAATAAATGTTTATATTTTAATTGCACCTCATTGGCATTCGAGTCTCTGTCTCTTGGGGGTGGACTAGACGACCTCTGGTATACACATAGGGACACGACCCCACTGCGTGCGTTGTTAGGACACGCCTCTCATATAATTCCCCTAATTCAATCCTTCCTAACAAATCCCGGGCTGCAAGGTCCACTCTGCTTTCCATCCTTTCATAGGTCAGTAAAATGAGTACCCAGCTTATTGGGGCAATTAGCTTACAGACTCTTAACTACTTATGGAGTACTGAATGCAGTGAAAATGTATAGAAATGTACATGCTATTGCTATCGCTATAATGGGTTAGAGAGGAAGTATAGAAGGTATATTGAAGAGATACTTGATTGGTGGATATTAGTAATGGAGGAATTTTGTAAGGAGAAGATATGGGGTACTGGTATGTAGTTGTGTAATTTTATATGTTTCTATGTTTGTAAATGTAAAGAGTATAAATTTAAGAGTATATGTTTAATAAAAGTAACTTAAAAATTTAAAAAGAGAAAGGATCACTTGGTATTGCAATGATACAAAACTAGCTGAAGTCCAAATAGGAGGTTAGAACTTCTACCAAATGACAAAGAACTATAGAAGTACAATCACTAGATCAAAGGCTAAGTTGCAAGGGTAACAATTTGAAGAACCGCATCTCCCCATATAATCCACCCCGCACTCTCAGAACAACCGGGAAGAACCTGCTCGAAGTCCCTACTTCGAGATATGTTATGTTACTACTTCTCAGAGGGCCTTTTCATATATAGGATGGGGGACACCTGGCTGAATGAAACTACATGTGACAGGGATCTGGGAGTCCAAGTAGATCACAAGTTGAACATGAGTCAACAGTGCGATGCGGCAGCTAAAAAGGCCAATGCAGTTTTAGGCTGCATCAATAGTATAGTGTCTAGATCAAGGGAAGTCATAGTGCCACTCTATTCTGCTTTAAGCAGAATATTGTGTCTAGTTCTGGGCACCACAATTCAAAAAGGATGTGGAGAGACTGGAGCATGTCCAGAGGAGGGCCACCAAAATGATGAAGGTTCTGGAAACTATGCCTTATGAAGAGAGACTTAGGGAGCTGGGAATCTTTAGCCTGGAGAAGAGAGAGTTAAGGAGTGACATGATAGCCCTGTTTAAATATTTGAAGGGATGTCATATTGAGGAGGGAGCAAGCTGGTTTTCTGCTGCTCCAGAGACTAAAACACAGAACAATGGATGCAAGCTAGAGGAAAAGAGATTCCACCTCAACATTAGGAAGAACTTCATGACAGTAAGGGCTGTTTGACAGTGGAACACACTCCCTCGGAGTGTAGTGGCGTCTCCTTCCTTGGAGGTAAGCAGAGGCTAGATGGCCATTTGTCGGGGATGCTTTGATTTGGATTTCCTGCATGGCAGGGGGTTGGACTGGATGGCCCTTGTGGTCTCTTCCAACTATGATTCTATGATTCTATGATCCCCTTTTCTCCCTCTCACTTACATACACCTATGAATTGGATTTTAATTGTATATTGTAATTAATGTAATGTGGTTTTAATTTTATGTTGTTTTAATAATTTTACTATGTTCACCACTTTGATCACTGTGGAAAAGCAGTATAGAAATAAATATTATTATTATTATTATTATTATTATTATTATTATTATTATAATATTAAAATCTGGGCTGCTTACCCACTGTACTAACGATGAAAACAACATTAATGATTAAAGATGCAGTCAGGACATATGAAAGCCACTTCTCTCTCCTTGTACCTGTAAAAATATTTAAAGAAGTTAAAAAAGAAACCAGACTCATCAGCACTCATCCTGATACAGTGGAAGGAACAGGGATATTTCAAGTTTTGATACAGTAAGTTTTGTATAAAGTAAAACCCCATTTGAAATTTGACAGGTTTTGGAATGTTTTAAATTGAGGCTTTTACTTCTTGCTTTAACTCTGTGGTTCTCAACCTTTGGGGGTTAAAAATACTCCTCTGAGAATGCATTGAAAGCTATGGACTCCTTTTCTGTTACAGATAAATGCTAATAATAAGGCCAGAATGTATGGAGTTGTCCTTTATTAACCATTTAGATACATATGTATCCCCGCTGGCTTGCAGAAGAGTGGAGCAAACTTAACTTGTAGCACCAGGCAGTAGGTAGGCAAAGAATAGGCAGAGGTGCCTGAATAGGACAGTTAGACATTTTAAGTGCTCACTCTAGGAAGCAGGGAGCATTTGGCCTCTACTTTAGGCATAAAAAAAAAATCTTGGATCAGTAGTGTCTGGGAGCATTCTTAGCACACCTGTCCCTTCGCTTCCCAGACCATACTTACCTTGAAATCCACTTTCTTTTGTTTCTGCTCAGGTTTTACTCCATCTTGCTTGTGCCTTAACCCTGCCTCCTTTCAATGCCAAGCAGCATCCATGAATACCAATTTGTGTATTCTCTACTTTCCCCACTTCACACTTCCCTTCCTTTCAGTAAGCCTTCCCCAACATGTTGTCCTCCAGATGGTTTGGCCCAGCCAGCATCACCAATGTATAAAACAACAGGCTGCTTATCCCTTTCAGCTGCTTTTGGAGGATGACTGAACAGCGATTGCAGGCAAGTCTGAAAATCCTCATAATCTAAATGGTTGTCCATGTGTGGCTCATCCCTCAGGGGAATTGGAGCATAGAATAACGGACAGCTCCCTCCTCTATCACACACATTTTCATGAAACTTTCCAGAGGTATCAGGTCATCTCTCCCATTATTAATCTCAATTTGCCATCCTAACTAGGATTACAGAGACTTGAAGTCCAATAACATCTGGACTGAGCATGACTCCCACCCCTGTTCTAGTTGAAATGGAAAGGCTATGTATCTGAAGCTTGTTAAACAAAAAACAAACAGCTGCATTTATATACCGCTTCATACTGAACTAGCAGTGTGTAAGCAGTTTACAACTGTACGCTAATTGCCCCCAACAATCTGAATACTCATTTTAGTGACCTTGGAAGGAGGTTTTAAAAATGCTGATATTTTAAAGCTAGCCTGGGGTACACCTAAGCTGTTTTCCCCAGAAAAAGAGTATTTGGTGGGCTCATGTATGTATATGTTTGGCCTTGTATCTCAGCAACTACCTCCAAGAGAGAGATTCTCATTACCTTCTTCAGGTCTTGGATTGTAATCTCCATTCAAAGGAAAAGTCTGTGTTTGGGTATTATCTTCATTATTGGCCATCTTTCCTCTTTTCGATTGCTCTACTGAGACTTCTCACCCTTCACAAAACACTGGTTAGGAAAAAAACTGCAGTCTCAAGTCTGTTCCACACCTGGATTTGGAGCAACTGAAATAAGAAATAAAGCAACAGTAAAGGAGAGGCCAAGATGTTGACCAACTGGGTTATCAAGTTGATGCTGATGTCAAGGAGCACCTTTCTCAGATATTGGACTCAATATTAAGATATAGAAAACATTTTATTTTTTTGATCACAATTTCACTTATTGGATAATTTAGGAATGTGCAATCAGTAGCTCACAGACAAGAAGGATCTGGCCTACCCCTGTGGATCTATCTCCTTGGAGAGTTGATTTCTCACTAGCTCTGAAGGAAGAGAGCAAACTTATGTGAAACTCTGAGCTGGCAGCATCTCCCTCCCTGCTGACAAGTGTTTAGTAGAGAAATACTGCAGAGCCTGGGAGCACTGTAATGACATGAAATCCTTGAAGCATCACTCCATTTCCTGAGAGATTTGGTATTCCAGCTGGAGTGCATCTACACTGCAAAGTGTAACTGTTCTGGCTCCATCCTATGGACTCCTGGGATTTGTAGTTTAGATGAAAAAATTATCTGCCAGAGAGCTCTATTCTACTCTCAACTGCAGCACTAGAATCTCCAGCAGAGATTTCAAACTATCTCACCAAATTACAGTTCCCAGGATTCCACAGGAGAAAGTCATTATAGTTTAACTGGCATGAAACTGCTATAACTGTATAATGCAGATACACAACTGACTGGAAGCTACATAGAATAATAGAATCATAGAATCGTAGAGTTGGAAGAGACCACAAGGGCCATCCAGTCCAACCCCCTGCCATGCAGGAAATCATAATCAAAGCATCCCCGACAGATGGCCATCCAGCCTCTGTTTGAAGACCTCTAAGGAAGGAGACTCCACTACACTCCTAGGAAGTGTGTTCCACTGTCCAACAGCCCTTACTGTCAGGAAGTTCCTCCTAATGTTCAGGTGGAATCTCTTTTCCTGTAACTTGCATCCATTGTTCCGGGTCCTGTTCTCTGGAGCAGCAGAAAACAAGCTTGCTCCCTCTTCAATATGACATCCCTTCAAATATTTAAACAGGGCTATCATATCACCTCTTAATCTTCTCTTCTCCAGGCTAAACATCCCCAGCTCCCTAAGTCGTTCCTCGTAGGGCATAGTTTCCAGACCTTTCACCATTTTAGTTACTCTATTTCCCTTGGAACATCTCTTGGTTGAGTGCCAAATCAGATCAGAAATGACATTGCACTGATAGGGCTTGAGAATGATTTATGGACACTTGGCATATTGGTACTAATCAGAAAGGTTTTGACCCAGTTATACATCATGGTCCAATGGTACTGTTGCTGTTGCAACTTCTGATGTTCCTGCTGCTATGTGCCTTCAAGTCATTTCTGATTTATCCTATGGTGTACTGGGATATGTAATTTGTTGTGGCACCAGAGTTGACAGAGATGGCTAAATGTCTCACATAACTACAGACCCGGGGCAAATTCCATAGCATTGAGCAATGGCAGTTGGGGGTCAAACTGCATTAATTCTGCAGTGCAGGTTAGAAGCAGCATCAGTAAATTTTACCAAAAGAAAAGAGTCCATAGAGTCCCTGAAGCAAGGGTTTTATCCCCTCTCACCAACCAGCTATAAAGTGCACCCACTCCCAGAATGGGATTTCACTTTTTTCAAAACCGGAAGTGACTGCAAAATTGCTTCTGGTTTTGCAAAACAAATCCTGGAAGTAAGGACCACAAACACACCAAGTCAAGGCTTTGCCTGACTATGAGGTGGTTGGCTATGCTTTCCACCACCCTTCCCCACACAGGCTGTAGAAATGAGAGGAGCAGAGCCCTCTCAGCCAAGCTTGTGAAAGGACAAATGAGTGCCAAGTCTGGACTCAGCCATGCAGTTTATCAGCCTAGTTGAGAGCTGCTGGTTCCTTCCAAACTGAGAAGAAGCAGGGCGGGGGGAATTCCTGTGTTATCTCCAGTCAGAACAATACTGACTCATGCTTGCTCTGCCAGCCAGGAATATGATCAGCTGGGGAGAGTCTGGAAGGAGACTTGTGATGAAGGATCTCTTATAGATACGCTCTTATAGATAAGTACGGTATTGACAGGATCAACCAACGCAGAACTATTACTTTGTTCCTGAAATATGAGCAAAATAGTAAGTTGGGCTTTTTGTAAGGTCTCCTGATACTGGCAGGAAAGAACCTTTCAAGTGAAACAGGTTTTTGGCCTACTGAATCAAATTTTTGTTCTTTGCCATTTGGCATTGTAATGTATATTTGTAATTTAACATTTCACTTCAATACACACACCTGTGTAAACCCCCATGTGTTCAACCTGCCTTACTCCCAGGTAAATGCATGAAGCACTGCAACCTTGCATTATGTTTTCAATTCACTGTCCTTTTAAAAACGTTTTAAATCTGCTCTTATCTGATATTGTGTGTGTGTGTGTGTGTGTGTGTGTGTTTATGGTTTACTATATTACTGCTTATTGTGGTTGGAATATTTTCTATTGTGATTTTTATTGTTATTAGTGCCGTTGGGCATTTTAATGGAAAGGCTGGGAGTAAATACAGTAGAAATCATACATTTGGTCATTGTTTTTCCTTTTGCATTAGGTTGTTTTATGTCTTTAAAATAAA
>NC_056523.1:18824462-18842509 GCF_019175285.1 Sceloporus undulatus | reverse complement strand
TTAAAACGTTACTTGTATTACGGTAGATCCTCTCTCTCTCTCTCTCTCTCTCTCTGTGTGTGTGTGTGTGTGTGTGTGTGTGTGTGAGAGAGAGAGAGAGAGAGAGAGAGAGAGAGAGAGAGAGAGAGAGATTTGCTGGAAAAGTTGGTCTCTCTACTGTGAAGCTGTGCTGCAGTGTAGGACACCATTTTTGATTCTGTGATGGAGGTACCAAGTAGTGCATGTATCTATTTACTGTAACCAGTAATCCCTGTTGGATGATCAGAATAATGAGTAACACAACCAATTATTTTCAAAAAGTAACTTCCCATATTCTTATGGCGATACCCAGTCTCTTCCATTAACCTTACATAATTTGGTAGGTATGGCTAAAGATAATGCAAAGGGAGAGTGTGTATCTGCACTATAGAATTAATGTAGTTTGACACCATGCTAACTGACATATTTAAATGCTATGGAATTCTGGGATTTCTAGTTTTGTCAGGTGTTTAGCCTTCCTTGTCAGAGAGCTCTGATTCTGCAGCGAACTTTAAATCCCAGGATTTCATAGGATGGAGCCATGTCAGTGAAACTAGTGTTAAACTGCATTGATTCTGCAGTGTGGCAGCCATCCCCATTTTATGCTATTTTATCTTGTCATCATTAATGGGACTTTTGATGATAAGTGTCCATCACAATACAGACCAAAGGGTCTTGTAACAATAACTATGTTATGCAAATCATGTTGTTGAGGAGAATATTAGGAGCCTGGGTATCTGTTGATCAACAACTATCCCTAGAATCCCATAGAGTCAGTAGGGATCCAGAGACACTGGTCCAACTCCCTGCCATGCAGGAATATAATAATGCTAAAGCACTCTTGAGAGAGGGCAATCTGTTCAAAGACTTCCAATGAAAGAGAGTCCACCACTTGATGTAGGTCATTTTGTTAGCCAGGATGATGCAGTGGTTTGAGAATTGGACTATGACTGTGAAGACCAGGGTTCAAATCCCTGCTCAGCCATGGAAACCCTCTGGGGGATCTTGAGCAAGTCACATTCTCTCTGCTTTAGAGGAAGGCAAAGGCAACTCCCCTTTGAAAAATAACTTGCCAAGAAAACCCCATGATAGGTTTACCCTAGAGTTGCATAAGTCGGAAGTGACTTGAAGGTGCTCAGTAACAACAAATTTTGCTGTCACACAACTCTTACCATCAGGAAGTTCTTTCTACTGTCCATTTATCATCTCCTTTCTTGTAATTTTAATTCAGTGGTTTTGGTCCTACCTTTGGCAACAGCATTAACATTATTGCCATAATAAAGTAAACTTGGTTTGAAACAAGAGAAACAGAGAGGGAGCAAGTGGATATGGTAATGGAAATCAGGCCTTAAAAACTATTTTGGAAGATGTGATTTGGTTGCCCCAAAACCTTAATTTTGTTGATTACACTTATCTTACCTACAATGTGATATCATCGCACAGTCCCAGAGGCTAATATGCCATGAAGCCAACCAACAGTCAATGGCCAACAAAAGGTCATGTTTGTTCAACAGGACAATACACACTGTGATAACATTCATGCCTCATAGATAAGTAAAACTATACTTTCCATCTGAGGGGCATGGAAGTATTTATTAGGTTGAGCCATTATGTGTCTGTCATAATGTTTATTTTGGTTATTAAGGCAGAAAGGCTCCATTTCTAACCCCACCTAGACATGCATTCACTGGGTGATCTTGGGCCAGTCAGTCTCTTGCAACTTTACTTGTCCTGCAGATTTTTTATAAGACGCAAAATTAGAGACAGTTTTTGTTCATTATAATAACTCTTTGAAGTGAGATACAAAATAAGACAGAAAAGTATAGTTCAAAATAAAAATATTGTTCATTTGATACACCTTTAAGCATTTAAAAATAATGGAAGCACTAACACCTTCGTATTTCCTTTCGGAAGACTCTGTGGTTGGGTTTTAGTACATGTGTTGTCCCACCATGAAACAGATTAGCAATTGAAGGGGTTTCACTCTCTCTACATATTTGTAAGATATGAATTATTTTCCATTGCTTAAAAAGGTACACCCACCTACTTGTTTTCAACAAATAGAAAAGGCAGAAGCCAAAATGTTTTACTAATTTATTAAATCCTGTTTGTTATTATCACTGTACTGCATGAGCACATGAGTGTGTGCAAACACATGCAAACACACACACATGATTTCTGAATGCATGATTAGGCTGGGAATGTGTAACCAGATCTAAATTCATATACAGTGGTACCCCGGGTTACGAAAATAATTCGTTCCGCCGCCGCGTTCGTAACCCGAAATCCTTCGTAAGCCGAAAAAGCCATAGGCGCTAATGGGGAAAAGCCGCGATTTCGTGCGAAAAAGCGCCGAAAAGCACCAAAAATTTTTTCGTAACCCGAAATAACCTTCGTAACCCGGAACAGTTTTTTTCTATGGATTTTTTTCGTAACCCGGAAATTTCGTAAGGCGGCGCATTCGTATCCCGGGGTACCACTGTACCCTTTTACTGGTTTCATAAAAAAAAATAATTTTTTTTTGCATCCTATTTCTTTTTGGGGGTCGCTTGCTGCCATTGTTAGGATAAATAGGAATGTGAACGCCTTGCTGATCAGTTGAAAATTATCCAGAGATGTATCGTTGGATCACCACCAGGGATACTAGGTGATACATATTTAAAATATTGTATGTACAGCGCTGTGTAAATTTACAGTGCTTTATAAATAAAGGTTAATAATAATAATAATACACTATTACAAAAGGATGTCTCTTATTTGAGGGCCAGAAATCTTCTGGCAGTTGTTGTACAACATTGGTGTATTGGTGTACAACATTGGTAGCTTCAGTTTGTTTGGCCGTTATTTTTTTATCTCTCTTAACTGTACTAGTGAGTGTTGGCTGTGGTGCCACTGCCATTGTTTCTGAGAGATCCTTTGCCAGTATCACCCTCCACTATAGCTGCTTGGCACATTTAGCATGACTCCTCAGCCAAAGCCTGTCTGACATCAGAGACCCTACCAGTAGCACTGCTGCCATCAGCGTAGCCTCTTGCTTTACAGGAGCACACAATCCCACTATCATGGAATGATAGTGCCATGGGGGGGCTTGGATGGGAGACTTCCAACAAAAGTTAGGTGCTGTAGGATGGAACAGAATTTTGTATGTTCTGGCATGAGAAGATACCCATGGAGGTGATGCCATGAGTTACCACACTGGGTGACTCCTGCTCTAATGACACCACTGCTTCCATGCTAATAATCATAATCATAATAATAATAGCAACAACCTATTTTTATAATGTACTTTCCACCAAAGGGTGGTATATCAGAACATATACAAATATACAAAATAATAATATACTGAAATAATATACTAATATGCTAAAAACAAAAACAAACAAAATCCTTCTCAGTCACTACCCATCTCGGCTGCCACCATAGGCATGCTCAGCAACTTAAACTGGAGAATTGAAGAGGAAAGTCTTCAACCTTTTAATAACAATTATTATTATTATTATTATTATTATTATTATTATTAGCCAGCTTGACAGCAATCCTGATTGACTACCAGTCTGAAGAACAGCAAAGGGAGAAGTTCTTTTTTATGGATTTCTACACAAAATAATCAGTAGGGCAGATAAAATGATGAATTAGAGATGCTCTTGGCTTGACCCACCACGGTTCTTTTTGTTCTTGTTTTAACCTCTTTCCCCAACCATTGACTATTGTAGATATCCTGCTGAGACATTGCCGATGGCATCGGTCCCTTCTTGGGTTTGGATGCATGACAATCCTCCTTCTACTGGGAGCCATGATAGCACTGGGCATTTGGGGTGAGTAGGCTGAGGCATAACATAACATAGGGTGTTTTACAAAGCTTTATAAATCCTTAATATGACAGCCAGTGTCTAATAATCAAAGGTCCACCTCTATAGAGAGTGCAAACTGCAACTCAGGGGCATGCAGCATCACGCCAGCATGACAGCGGAGTTGGGGTACATGGTGTGCAGTCACCATGCCCCCACTCTGCCCCAATGCCAGTGTGTATCACCAGTCTATTCAGGGCCCAAGTGAGGTATCTATTGTTGCAGTGCTGGCTATGTTAATTTTATAAACTGCAGGATTAGTTTTGACTTCTTGTCCAAAATACCTTTTGCAGCTGAAACACATTTCATTTTAGAAAATGCAAGTTGTTTTTCTCACATCCTCAGAGTAAACCAAGTAGAGAATAGGTTCTCTCATTTGTTGAAATGGCTGAGTGATTCAAGCCCTCTCTAAAGAGTATGCCATTTGTTTACCACTGTGTGCATCTGGTGCTTTTAAAAGCAGCTGTAGCCCTGTTCAGGCCTTACCTCACTTTCTTCAACACTTGAAGACGAAAGCTTCTAGAACCACTATAACTTCTCTAATGCAGAAAGTGACATGTCTAAACATGAGGTGTTCATGTCTGCGTGGGATGGAATCACAATTAGAGGAAGAACTCTAATTTTTAGCAGAAATGGACTGTGGAGAGGGGGAAGATTGGAGGGAAAAATCTGGCAAGATCTTGGAGTGTGTCTACACTGTACAGTTATCTCACTTTGATATCTTTTTAAATGCCAAGGCTCCATTCTACAGATTCTGGGGGAGTGTCCTTTAATGAAGTACTTACTTAGAATCTCTAGCAGAGAATTCTATGCATCCCACCAAATTACATATTCCAGAGTGCCAGAGGATAGAGTCATGCCAACCAAAGTGGTGTCAAACTCTTTAGTGTACATACAGTCTTCCATTCTCCGTAGGAAAAAAATATATTGCAGTTTCAAAGAAACGGGTTAGTTGGGAGCAACCTTTTCCATGGATAATGTCATACTTAACTTTATTTTTTTTTAATGTTATCTTTGTAAATTCGGTGATCAACAAAACAGAAATCTTTTTTAAAGGCTGGTGGACCAAAGAATCCCTGCATGCTCTTGAAAAGATCCATGCCTTCCAAGGAACAAACAGCCAAACACCCAGCAATGAGAGTCAGCAGAAGACCAAGTTGGATAACCATCAGGCTTTGCTACAGTATCTGTGCAAATCATATGGTAATCACTCCACAGGTAACTTTAATGTTTTCAGCAATCTCTGTCCATTAAATTGAAGCAGGATTAACATGATCCAGATGAAGTCAAGTACATTTAAGTCCCATTCATTCTAAAAAGAAAGATGTAAACATTGCCTAAGTTTCCCACTGATTTCAGCAGAGCTTGCAACAGTTCCTTGAACCTTTAGGCAGCAAGTTCAGTGGCCAAGTTAACCAGAAGATTCTTCAAGTTTAATCTAAAATGTAACTGTCATACTCTCTGCTGAAGTCAGTAGACGAGTATATATTGTGCTTCAGTGGGATCAGTTTTTTTCTATCGTAACCCATGTGAGGTTTTAGTCCTATTGTCACCCTGCTTCTTTAAGTACTGAATTTTATGAGAGTTAAGATGTTTCCACCTTCCATTTGTAATCTTTCCCTGCTACTGCTTCTTTTTTTTTAAAATCGCCAGAAAATCTATTAAGAAGGATGTGATGAATCCCCTCTTTAGGTTGGTCCCACAGCCCCTAGTTTAGGCTCCTAAAGCTCACACTGGCTCTTAGTTTAGGGTTCAGGGGGAAAACCCTTCTTGATCTCAAGAGGGCTACAGCTAACATTTTTCATAAACATGTTTGTTTAGAAACATAGAAAGAAGTTGAGTTTAAGAAAAAGCATAAGGATGTCTAATTCAGTGAGTAAGTTTATGAGTAGTTTGGTATCAGAATGAATACATGATTAGTTTCTGGAGTGGAAAATCTGCAATATTTAGAATGGACTCAAATAAGCAAGTATCAATTTCTCCTTTTTTCAAAAATCCAGAGAATTCAAGGTGTAAACTCTGCCCTGAAACCTGGTTGCGCCATAAGGACAAGTGCTATTGGATCTCCAGAGAAAAAAACACATGGAACAAGAGTCATCATGACTGCACAGCAAAAGTCTCTCAGCTTGCAGTGATAAAAGAAAAAGCAGAACTGGTAAATACTAATAATGTCATGATTTCCTGCATAAAAATATGTAAATCCTTTCTCTGATTGATTCCAGGTTTTTTTGTGTGTGTGCTGGTTAGCTGAATTAGGGGAGCTGTATAAATTATTCTGTTTACAAATATTTGAATTATTTGTTTGATCTGGACACTGTAAGGTTTTATATTTTCCCCTTAAGAAATGGTGTCAGCGGCAAGGAACTGTTGGACACCTACCTATAATTCTTAGAAAATTATTGTATGCCCTCCACATTCCCAGGTTTAACATTCATGGATTTGATTGTTTATGAGTTTGCCTGTGTCTGAAGGCTTCCTCCCTGCATGGCTAGGAAGGGTGCATGTGTGCTCATACTCCTCCTACATCCCAGGCTTTTTCTCAGGGGAAGAAGCCCAGGATGGGATAGTCGGGAAGGACGTGCCCACACTCCTTGTCCTCCTCCCTTCCATTGCCTCACTTGCCCAGCCACCAACCATGAGTGCAGAAGACAGGGGAGGTCCCTGCCACCATCCATTCCTCCCACACTGGGTGACACCAGGCCTGGGGCACTACTGGTCATGCATATTTACATTTTCCCCCCACTTTTGTGGGGTCTTGTGCCTCTAGGCTCCACAAATGTGGAGGGCAGACTGTATTTTAAAAATATTTAGCGCTGAGGTGCCATACTGAAACCTTTATAAGTGAAGAGTGCAGTGTGTGTGGCCTCTCATACAATTATTGTATCATCTCTACTTATGTGATCTAAGTGTGGCGTACAGGAAAAGCAATCTCAACAATTTCCAAAAATTCCAAATTTAAAATGCTTTAAGAACTCTCATCCCTCCAACATTTCACGGGGAGAAAGCCTGGCGATTGAGCAGTCAGGAAGGGTGGGTGTTTGCCCCTCCTGCCCTGAAGGGGGAAGAGGGCCCAACTGGGTGTCACCCAGTGCATTTTACACCCCCTGCAGGCTGCACCCCCTAGGATGACCTAGATATTCCTAGAGAGAACATATTAATAAAATCAATGAATAATCAAATCCACAAAATTCAAAGCTGCAAATGTGGAGGGGTGGATGTATTCATATATAAAACACTCACAGACTTTAAATTAGAAATAACATTTTGCCTCAAGTTTGCTTAAAGAAAGCTGATCTTAGACTGTATCTGCATTGCAGAAGCAAAGCAGTTTGGGCACAATTTTAGCTGCCATGGCACAATGCTATGTACTTTTGGGATTTGTAGTTCTGTGAGATATTTAGCCTTTCAGCTAGGATAGCTCTGATGTCCAACCAAACTTCAAATCCCAGAATTCTATAGCACTGAGTCATGGCAGTTAAAGTGGTGTAAAATTGTTTTACTGTTGCAGTGTGGTGGCAGCATTAGGGAGCTGCATGCTGTAGTAAGCAAGGTGCTTCTCCTAGGGTACAGTTGAGTATTTCAAGAATACATAATGGTTTTTAAAATATACACCTTTTAGTTCAGAATTTAATAAAAACTTTTTTCTTCTGACATAATATTATACAGTTCATTTTTAAGATTTCATATAGGGCTAATTGTCCAATGGCTCTCATGCACTACACATATAAATTGTATTTCTGTAACAGAACCACCTCTTGGTTTTTGCAGTAAGAAGTACACATGATTTTTGCATACTCAGTAAAGTTCAGTGTCTCAGTTATGTCAGTTACATGTTCTTTGGAACTCTGGGCAGTTGTTTGCATTAATAACTGCTTTCCTAGTATTGCTCAGTTTCTGATACATGGTTTACCACAACACAGCTGCTTGTAATAGGAACTCATACCAGAGCTTAGAAAAGTTACTGTTTTGACTATACCTCTTAGAATCACTGATATAGCATGGCCAGGCTGGCTGGGGAGTTCTGGCATCTATAGTCCAAGAAGGTAACTGTTCCAAGCCCTGAATTGCACACACACTGTCATGCTAGTTAAGACAGGGAAGATAAGTGGTATAGAGAACAAAACAGACGAAGAGAGGTTGAGGGAGCTGGGCATGTTAGGCTTGGTGAAGAGAAAACTTAGGGTTGACATGATTACCCTCTTTAAATACCTCAACTGCTGTCACAGTGAGGATGGGACAAACCTTTTCTCTGCTGCCCCAAAGGGTAAGACTAGATCTAATGATTTGAGGTTACAGGAGAGTAGATTTCAACTGAGCATTAGAAGAAACTTCTTGACAGTGAGAGCTGTTCGGTAATGGAACCAATTGCCTAGAGAGGTGGTGGGGTCTCTTTCTCTGGATGGCTTCAAAAAGTGCTTTAGCTGGATATTCTGCATTGAACAGGGGTTTGGAACTGATGGCCCATGAGACCTCTTCCATCTCTATGATTCTGTGATGATCTACTGGACATTTACAGACAAATGTATAAGCATATCTGAAAATCTTTAGACTGATTCTTGTATCATTGGCAGGACTTCATAAAGGGTATTACTGATGGTGCACAACTGCTGTGGCTTGGACTGACTGCCATTCCCCTTACAAGTGAATGGTCTTGGGTAGAAGGCTCCCTGTTAAATGACACATTGTGAGTATTTTTCTCCTGCAGTTCATACTAGTTTTGATGGGGAAAGTTTATGATTTTCCACTTCCAGTATTCTCTTGTGCCCAATGGACAGTTAGTTCCAGATTCAATATTTAACTGTATACACTTTACTTCATCACCTGTTCTGGAAGATAAATGCAATTTTTGTCACGTATACAAATAGCTATGAATATAAGGTGCCTTTATCTATTTCTGTTACAGGACTCTTCACACTCTTAAGGTCTAGGCTAGTGCTGGATCTGATAGTGTTTCCCTTTCCATCTTTCTTTTTAAAGTTATGAATCTTAGTTATGGGGATCAACCCCAAAATCTTACCATGTTTAAAGAACTTGTACAAACAGATCCATGCAAAGTGTTAGTTCTAATTAAAAACAAACCAGCGTGCCTGAATTCAGATTTGAATAATTAACATTTCAAATTCAAAACCTGTGAAGATGATTCTGCTCTGGTCAGGCCCCACCTGGAATATTGTGTCCAGTTCTGGGCACCACAATTCAAAAAGGACATTGAGAAACTGGAGCGTGTCCAAAGGAGGGCGACTAAACTGGTGAAAGGTCTGGAAACCATGCCCTATGAGGAACGACTTAGGGAGCTGGGTATGTTTAGCCTGGAGAAAAGAAAGTTAAGAGATGATATGATAGCCCTGTTTAAATATTTGAAGGGATGCCATATTGGAGAGGGAGCAAGCTTGTTTTCTGCTGCTCCAGAGACTAGGACCCGGAGCAATGGATGCAAGCTGCAGGAAAAGAGATTCCACCTCAACATTAGGAGGAATTTCCTGACAGTAAGGGCTTTTCGACAGTGGAACACACTTCCTAGGAGTGTAGTGAAGTCTCCCTCATTGGAGGTCTTCAAACGGAGGCTGGATGGCCATCTGTCGGTGATGCTTTGATCTGGATTTCCTGCATGGCAGGGGGTTGGACTGGATGGCCCTTGCGGTCTCTTCCAACTCTATGATTCTATGATTCTAAATTTAATATATTGAAATGCACTGAAACCAGGAGGGAACTAAAAATCCATCTTTATAGCAGTGGATGTGGGTGACCAACTTTAAAAATGGTTTTTAAAATGTAGATCTTCCTTAGTTATGTGACAAGAAGTGGATGAGAGAGAATGTCATCTAACATATAAAAAAGATACACAGGCAGGTCGACCTAAGCCAGATCTTGGAAACAAATTGTTTGTGACGATCATGAAATGTTACTGACCTTCACCATTGATCAGGCTGGTTGGAACAGATGGGACCTGGAGTCCAATAACATCTGGATGGCCAGTCTTCCCAGGTATGAGAATTCTCCTAGCAGCAGGGAGGGAAAGACCCTTGTATAAGCCACTAGCCAGTGCTGCTTCTAGGGCTTGGGAGCACCAACTGCACGCTCCAGAACCCTAGTCCGTATGGAGGTTGCCATCATAGTGGCCTCCCATTCACACAGAGTCCACTATGATGACGCAAGTGTGGCGCAGCGTCCAGACATCACTGGCAGGAAGTGGCATCATGGTGGTGCCCCTTCCTGTTTGCAACACCACATGGCGATGTGTCGGTGCTGAAGCACGCGTATGCTGCAGCACAGCCACAGGGCTTACATCTCTAGCTGCCTGTCTGTACTGCCCCTATGATAACAGTTTGATACCACTTTAACTCCCTCCCCATGGTCCAAGTTTACTGGAGAAGATTTTAGTATCCCACCCATGTACCTGAATCTTTTTGTATTAAAATCTCGTGTGGCAATAGTACATCTAAGTATTTCACAATGTGTAGGCCATATCATGAGAAGGCACAAAACATTAGAAAAGAGAATGATGTGGGGTAAGGTAGAAAGTAGTAGAAAGAGAGGAATAGTAATGGTATTTACATTTCTATACCGCTTCATAGTGAACTCAGCACTCTCAGTCTAAACGGTTTACAGTGTGTAAGCCAATTGTCCCTAACAAGCTGGGTACTCATTTTACCAACCTATAAAAGACCACATGCCTACTGGATATAATCAAGGAGACCAAAGGTCTGAGACTACATGACCTGAGCAAAGGGATTGAGGAGAGAAAGGTGTGGAAATAGCTCATTCACAAGGTTGCCATGAGTTGAGGTAAACTTGAAGGCAGCTAGCAACAAACAAAAGGTTCCAATGAAGTGTTCAAGGGTACATCCACACTGTATAATTTTAACAGTTGAATAACCCTTCAACTATCATGAATCTATCCAATGGAATCATGAGGTTTGTAGATTGGTGTGGTACTCAGAATTCTTTGCTAAGTAACTCTGGGACCAGAGCTCGGAGGTGTGGACTACAGTTCCCTAGCAGAAAATGTTAAGCACCTCAATAAATTACAAATCCCAGCATTCCATGCCAGTTAAAATGACAACAAAGTGCTATATGTGCTGTAGTGTGGATGCTCCCAAGGTATCCTAAATGCTATGAAATAGATGCAAGTCAACACACACCATACAACAAATGTGTGCCTGCAACAGTATCCATATTGAAATGGGCGCAATATCTATATAAACTCAGCTATGGGAAGGATGATTTTTTTAAAGCCAAGTCCAGTTGAAATGAGAGGCCAGCCCTTGACAAGCCTTCTTTTTCTCTAATTCTGCAGGTTGCAAGTAACAGGAGCTGCCCAAGCAAACAGCTGTGGGATGCTGAAAGGGGAAAAAATCATTTCAGAAGCATGCAGTGCTGTAACCAAGTGGATCTGTGAAACAGAAGCTCTTCTGGTGTAAATAATCAAATAGAAAATAAACTGAGTAGTCAGCATGTAATCTAAGCACAAACTTAAAATATTTCTTTAAAGGTTACGTGTGTGTGTAAAATTACTGTTCACATTTCCTCCTTAAATTCAAAGTCCAAAGAGGTTTGCATGCATATATGTCACTGTTTCCTATTCTTAATTCCTTTATCCTCCTCTCCTACAAAAAAAGGCAATGAAGAGGAGCAGAAGTGAAAGAAGTACTATTCATTTGCATACTCTACCCTCATTTAGAGTAAATGCAAGGCTTTGTTAGTATATATTTGTGGTGAAAATGTTCAGATGTGAAAATGGTTGCTAAAGCTTAAAATTGGTTACAGCTGAAGGCCAAAAGCCTAGGCCGCAGACAGAATGTCCAAGGTCAACGGAACAAGACAAAATGTAATCAAGATATGTTTTCTGTTTGTACTGTGATTGGTTTCTGTGTTGCATGGCGAGGATGGACTAAGGGATCACTGCGTGGGAAAGTTGTATTTATGAGAACAAAGACTGTTCTGGTGGATTCTGGGAGAATGGACTCTGAAAGAGTAAGATGTGTTGTACAATTATTATTGTATTATTAGCTCGTGTATATAGCAACAAGCAATAAAAGCCCTCTTTAATGAGTGAACCTGTTGGAGTTTGTTTCTTTAATAAAGCAGCTGTTTCACTAGTCATTGTTCCAGCAAGCTGAAAAGCCTGTTTTGGAGTTTTGCTTTGAACCTGAGTTCCAGTGGCGCCTGCATCTGCATCCAGTTGGCACCAAACCGGGACCATGGGCAAGAGATATCACCCAAAACAATTTCAACAGGCTTACTGTTTACTGGTTTTGTGGTACAACCCATGGCCAAATCTGATACGCAATACCTTCACAGTGGCTCCATGCTCCAATATGTACATGTTTCAATATGTATGTTTAGAAAAGGAAGTTTGGTTTTCTTATTTCAGCCTAATTCTATATTGTTCTTCTGTGGGGGGTTTTTAGTAGCCTTTTTGATATATTTTTGTTGTTGTTGTAAATACACTACTCTACTTAATTTTTGCTTAGTGAGGGGCATACCTGTAGGCTTCATTAGTTCTAAAACCAGCATCTTGATTGCTTGGCTATTGCTATTAAAAGCTGTTTTGTGTTACAGCCTTGGACTCCTGGGGCAAAGGATTTCCCTGGTTCTCATATGCTTCAAGATCTTCTTGAAAACTCTGAGTTCTTCCCCAGGCTCAAACAGGATTGGATAGCAAGGGAATAGTAGGAGAATTGGGCAAGTTGCCTGTTTAATTTGGTCAGCTTCTGGGTTTGGCTATTTTGACTGGTAGCCTGGATAGGAGAGCCAAAGTGGAGTAGTAGTTTGAGCATCGGACTAGGATTCTGGTGAGCAGGGTTTGAATCCCTGTTCCTCCATGGAAACTCGCTGGGTGACTCTGGGCAAGTCATACCTTTTAGATTGTAAGCCTGAGGGCAGGGAACTGTCTATTATTCCCTCTGTTGTAAACTGCTCGGATTCCCAGTGATTGGGCAGTATATAAATAAAACCTATTATTATTATTATTATTATTATTATTATTATTATTATTATTATTATTCCCTCTCAGCCTTCAGAGGAAGACAAAGGCAAAACCCTTTCTGAAAAAATCCTGCCAAGAAAAACCCTGATAGGTTCACCTTAGAGTCACCATGAGTCAAAAATGACTTCAAGGCACACAGCAAAAGCAACAACAACAACAACAACAAGTTGTCTGCAACAGCTATCTAGTTCAATCCCATTCTGCCATGCAGGAATATACAATCAAAGCCTCTGTTTAAAAACTTCCAAAGAAGGAGAAATATATTCCAATAGTATTTCTGAAAGTTCTAACAATGACTATTTGACTGACTGCTAAGAATATGAAATATCTACAGGCTTACAGGAAGCCTTTGCTTTAGTATGGTGATTACATTTGATCCTTCTGTACATAACAGTCATTTTCAGATGCATGGGATGAAAAGCCAATGCTTTTTTGAAATTATATTTCATCAGCTTTAAAACAGAGAATGCTTAGAAGAAATGGGTTTAAATAATGGTATAAAAGCTACCAGCATTAAAACAACATAGTGCAAAATAGTTTTAAATACTGCAGAATAATCAAAATCACATATTGTGCAAATCAAGCACAATGCTCCACCAATACAGTTCTACATAGGTCCTGTGGGGCAGAGTGATATTTCTCATTTCAGGTACTTGGCAGAGCAACTGATGTATCTGTCACTCCATTTTCAAAGTGTTCTTTCTATGGAGCTGTGACTTATCCTCTTCTTTCCATGCAACAACTGGTCCCATCTATACACTTGGTTTATGGCAGATCCAACAGTGTATAATGCTGCAGCTTGAGGAGCTGGCACTTCCTTCATCATTTAGGTATGCACAATTGCCTCCGTTACCAATGATCTCCAACTTGCAACATGAGCACCAAAAGTTGCAGTCAAGAAAAGTTAGGGCATTTTCCAGAAAGCAGCAGTGCAATCACATATGAATATGAAGTTTCATTCAAACTCTGGCCTGGCTCCCTGGTGAGGCTGCCAAGGCCTGGTTGGTGGTCAGGGGCCTGGAGAGGTAACTGAGGGTGGATCAGGGCAAAGAAGAGGAGAGGGGGACAGAGCGCAACCGTTGTGAGATAGGATGCACACCAGAGGGCAGCCCATCTGGAGGAGGTGGAGGAGGAGCCACCAGGGTCCAAGCTTCCCACCGTGCCACCAGCCTGCAATTTGTCATGCTATGTTCCTTGGCAAGGTTTGTGAGGGAGTTTGCCTTTTCTTCCTTCCTTCTCCTCTTCCTTCTCTCCATGGCAGCCATCTGTCATGACAGCAGCCCCTAAGCCAGATCCCTAAAAGCAGGACCCAGGCTTACAAATGAGAATCAGATCCCTCACTCCCACTCCCCTGAATCAATTAAAAAAAAAAACACCTACCCTGAATCGATTTTTAGCAAAAGAACATCCAGCAAACTACTGTTTTAAAAAAGCATTTTTAAGGGGGGGGATTTGCCTCACTTTGATGTGAATCCAACTGAATGCAATCACTTCTGAAATAGTTCACAGTGGGATCGACACACATATAAATCGATGAGGAAATCGATTTATTCTCCAGTGGGAATGAGACCTTATTTAGCTTGCTCCTTCCTTCCCAATCATTGTGGTGCCAGGGCTCACCCTCTGCTCTGCTCTGCATCCACTTTGTAGCTAGAAGCAAAGAGGCTAGATTCAATGTCCCTTATTCTGTCTCTCTGAATAGGCCAGAAGGAGTCATCTTTTGGGTAAGTCTTTTGGGTAAGATTTCTGTCTAAATTTCTAAACAGAAAAATAAAGGGGGGGGGGTGAATTACAATTCAAAAGGTAATGTGAATGACAATCTGTGAGTAATCATGCTTGGTAGTTGGTATTTGTCATTATGCTTAATGACATCACCAGAGGCCATCCTTAGGTCTCTAATTCTGGCCCCAAAATCTCAGGACCTGGGACAGTCCTGAACTGGCAAGCCTATGCATATCACACATACAATATAGCGCTGGGATATAGTTTCATCAGTCCATGTTTTTCTCATGGATGAAGTTAGAAAAGGCAGATCATTTCCAAGATTTTGAGGTCTTTTGAGAAAAGGTATGAGAGAAATATACAAGCTAAACTACTTAGTAAATACAGTACTTTTCTTATTTCCCTTCTTTCTTTGACTTTTACATTTATTTTTCAACAGTTAACACCAGTAGCGTCATTAGAGTTAGTGTCATCCAATGCAGTCATACTTGGTGTCACCCACATACACACACACTGGCATCCTCCTATACCACACCATACAGAATCCTTAATAATGTTTTTTGTATCAATGTTACTTATAAACCATAATTCCTGTATATCACTGAATATAATGGCAATAGTAGTGACATAAACAACTAGCAAAATTAAAATTATGCTTTTAAATTAGAATATAAAATGCTCATCCTGAGCATGGGTTCTAGTGTTTTAAAAGAATGTGGGCGAAGAAACATCACAGCCCATTTCTGCCAAAAGGCAGAATACAGATTGGGGATCATTGATGCCACTCCCACTTACGGTGTCACTTGGTGCGGCCCACAGCCCCGAACCCCTTAGTGAAATCTCTGATTAATACTTAAACATAAAAGTTACCAGACATAATAAAAGCACAATAATTATATCCCTTTTTTCTAGTTCCCATCCATGGGCTGTGCCACTGCAAAAATAGGGTTTTTTTTAATGCATTTGATAATAAATTTATATTCAAGTACTGAAAGTATGCTAAACATATCTTCATCTTATTATTATTATTATTATTATTATTATTATTATTATTATTATGTTTACTTATATCCCACCTTCCTCCCAGTACAGGGACTCAAGGTGGCTAACAAATCTAAAACAGTCTAAGTTAAAACACTATAAACCATGCAAAATACAAGTTTAAAAAACAATTAAACAATTCAAACAATTAAAAATATTGCTTTATTAAAATTTAAAGTTTAAAACTCTTTAAAACAAAAACAAAACAGCATGTCCATCTTGATAATAATATAAAGAAAGTTCTTAAAGAGTCCCATAGTCTTCTGGAAAAGAGAAATGGCAATATAAAGGATTCTGGAAGAAAAACCGGAAGATCCTTCCAAGTAAACGGAAGTGGCTGAAATTCTACCTTTCAGGACAGCTACAAGGGCAGGCTCAAGCTGCTATTATTTATTGACAGATTAGTTACACATTCACATTCCATTCCTACTCCATGATTTAGTCAAAGGGGGGTTGCCATGGCCTCGTTCTGAAGCTGAGAGAGTGGGACGTGCTCAATGTCACTGGTTCCTTCCCCTCCTCAAGAGTTCACAAAAGGAAGGTAGCTATGTTGATCCATATCAGCAAACCCATTCTTGTGGTTTATGATCTTCCTTGGGAGCAGCAGGATTTTGTAAAGGGTCTTAATTGCCCATTCATGACCAAACCACCCCAAAACATTTGTTTTACTGCACATATTGCTGTAAGTGATATATCGTTGCTGTGGAAAATTCTTCCCTCATACACAAATACTGTGTGGACTGTAATTAAACTCATAGAGGAAGTGGTGTGTGTGTGTGTGTGACAGATGCCATTGCTTCACCAAAGAAAAAGTCCCTGAGCTTCAACCTTCAAAGCCCTGGCTCCACTTAAACCACTGAAGCCAGCGAACTGTAAACTTGGCCATAGATGACACTGGATTGCCATAGACGAAAAAGAAGGAAAAGGACTCACGTTGAATTTTCTCCACTTGGCCATTTCCAACCTTGGCTTGGGTCTCTCCTGAGGCTAGTCTAGTAGGAATGTTAGCATTTCTGATGCATCACAAAATCCTTTAAAGACCCAAAAAGACTAATGTTAGAGAGCTGCAGGAGGTTTTTGGGTGATGGAGTCTAAAAAGGCATATCCTCCAGCTATTTGGACTAGACAATTAATCCTCTGTCCTCCCACTTTTTCAGCTGCTTTAAAAATATTTCTCCCTTGTGCTCCCACTTTGCCACTTTGTCTTCAGCTCATTTCAGTTTCTAGGGATTGAGTACAGATAGGGTTGCCATAAGTCAAGACCTCCAAACCAGGACAAATGTAGGACAAATGTAGGACAAAATTTCAAATGTCGGACACGTCTTTTTTAAAATGGAGGACACACGAAAAAAATTGATGATTTAAAAAAAATATTACTATAAATGCCTGTTTCTTAGGCATGATCAAAATGGAGGACATTTTGGCATTATTTCTAGACAGATGGCAGAAATGGACTTCCCTTTCTGGCCAAACCCCCCCCCCCCCCCAATTCCAAAACACACACAACAGAACATTTGGGCATTGAACATGGCTTTACTTAACATGGCATCTTGCATATTTCAGAGACTTATTCCATAACCAAACCCCTTGGGTTTAGCATGGTTTAACATGGCTATGAATATAGAACATGTCCAGGTGGTTTCACAGTTCTTGCACCATCTATACTTCTCAGAAGTGTGTGTCAAGGGACTTTGGTTTTTCTTCACTGTGCATGAGTTTGTAAAAATCATAGCAATTTACATTGGTCATGCCTCAGAACCAAAAACACAAAGAAAAGGCACTTTGGAAAGTCACACTCTCTCCGCTTTTGAAACAGTGCCTGCATGTCTCTCAAGCTGAGTCATATCATCATCCTTTCAGATACAGTCCCCTCCCTGATCTTAGGTGACTTTAACATCCACCTTGACAATCCCAAGAATTCCTCAACCTCTCGCTTCAGCTCTCTCTTAGCTTCCTTCGGTCTCCAACCCCATTCCAACTCTCCAACCGATTCCCTTGGTCACTGTCTCGACTTAGTTCTCCCCGCCAAGTGTGTAGTGTCTGACTACTTGGCTTCTGATTTTCCACTGACCATCACCTACTTTCCTTTTCTCTTACCTACATCCCACCTCCTCGTCATACCGTCCTCTGCCAGTTCCGCGATCTTCATTCTCTTAACCTTAACCATCTCACTCAGTCTTTGGACTCATCCTTATCTTCTCTCAATCTTGGGGACTCTGCTGACTCAGCTATGTCTTTATTGAATTCTACTCTCTCTTCAACTCTTGACAGCTTTGCCCCAGTATCTACGCGCGTGTCCTATTGTTCCTCTACGACTAGGCCTCAGCCCTGGATCACTCCCATTGTTAGATTTCTCCAGTCCTGCTCCCGAGCAGCCGAACGTCTCTGGAGAAAGTCCAGGGAGTGGGCCGACTTTATCCACTATAAAT
>NC_056523.1:18820623-18821462 GCF_019175285.1 Sceloporus undulatus | reverse complement strand
TAAAAGAGATATGCATGCCATCCAAAAATAATGTCATTCCCCTCTAATTGCAACATTTTCTTATTTTCCAATTTACACCAATCTGAGATCCATTCAAAACAACATGCTTGGTAGTAGATTTTAAGGTCAGGGAGTGCTAATCCTCCACGATCAATACTGTCCTGCATCTCCTTTAATCTAACCCTAGCTTTCTTCCCTCCCCAAATAAATTTGATTAGATCCTTATGCCATAATTTGAATGGTAAATCATTCAATATGATGGGAATAGATTGAAACAAAAAATCATTTTGGGTAGTATATTCATTTTGATTGCAGATATTTTTCCAAGCCATGATAACCCTATTTTACTCCATTTACACATTTCTCTTTTAATCTCTTTCCATGTTTTTTCATAATTTTCTTTAAATAAATTTACATTTTGTGTACTGATATTTATACGTAAATGTTTTGTTTTCTTTTGGATTCGGTATGCAGTTTTTGTTTCTAAGTCTGATAGCTCTTCTTTATTTAAATTCATTGGTAATATAGCTGTTTTATCTTTATTGATCTTTAATCCTGAAACTTGTATTTATATTAACATTTTTAAAAAATAATCAAATTTTTTCGCATGTCCTCCATTTTTAAAAAGTGTCCTACATTTGAAAATGTTGCCCTACATTTGTCCCGGTTTGGAGGTCCTGACTTATAGCAACCCCATCTATAGCAAACAGAGTACAGGGTGCAAGTCCTGTTTGTTAATTTTAAGGGGCATTTGGCTGCACTAAAATAAACTAGAGCCCTTTCATGCTGCCCAATCTTAGCACTATGGTTCCACTTTAGAGACCATGGGTTGTGTTTTT
>NC_056523.1:18811427-18820523 GCF_019175285.1 Sceloporus undulatus | reverse complement strand
ACAGCAGGTAAAGCGGTGTCAAACTGCATTCTTTCTGCAGTGTAGATGCCACCCAGGAAAGCATGTGGTGGAGCATACTACATGATAAGCTGGCTGTCCAAACCCAACTCATGATGACATATTGAGCAGAGCATAGAAAATTAACTCTTTGAACTATAGCTCCCAGAATCCCCTAGCTACCACTGCAGGCAGTGATCATGCTGGCCGGGGGATTCTGAGAGTTATGGTTTTAAAAAGTAACTTTTTTCAGGTTGACATTTACAAGATTGTTGTGCTGAGACCACCAATCACAACCTGGAAACATCTGGTCAACATTAAGTCATTATTTACCTTGAACATGAGATTCAGCTTTGAGTCTTTGATCTTTTTGTCTTGGCTTGAAATTAATGTAGCAGGGCTCATTCTGTAGCTGGCAAGGAAACTGAGTTCGAAGTGCCTCCTTGTTCATGATAATTTTTTGAAAAACGAGGGAGAGGAGAGAAGAGCCGTGTTCTCATCATCCAACTCCACTCTGGAAGAAAAGCAGCCCTGAGAGTATGTGGTAGACAAGAAAGAAGACAGCACAGGAAATGGTGCCTCTGACATTTTGACCAATTGTCACACCTCTGCTGATGCCTTTTGCTCATTCAGGGGCTGCTTTTATTAACAATTTTTTTTAAAAAGGGCAACAGTTTCCATTTCATAACATCAGATATTCTGAGAGGAAAAACAATCTTATATCTAAGTAGGTGTTAAAAATAATCTGTTGTCATTTTCTCTCTTCATGTTTCTCCCAAATAACTTCAGAGAGTAAAATCATAGGAGAGCTGGCCCTTCCTCTGATTACATTAACCTGTACATTTATGTGTGCATGTGCACACATGTGGGGGATCATTTATTGGCTTGTTAAGTGGTTACTTTTCTAGATCTACCCTACCCCTCACCAACACGCTGAACTTCATAGATTTCTTGATTAACACTGAAGGTACTCTTATGATCTAAAACTTGCAAAAAGGTAGTAAAATGTGGACCAGACAATGCAACTGTTAGACGGACTTGTAATTGACTGACTTACCAAACCCAAAGGGTACTCACCAATGGCACCTCCTCATCCTGGAGAAAGTGAGTAGCAGGGTACCACAGGGTTTTGTCCTGAGCCCAGAGCTATTCAACACCTTTATTAATGGCCTGGACGACAGAATGGATTGCATTCTTATCCAATTTGGAGATAACACCAGACTAGGAGGAACAGCCAATATTTCAAAGGACAGGATCAGAATTAAAAATTTTTATTATTATTATTACTATTATTATTGTTATTATTAAGCTTTATTTTTATAGCGCTGTAAATTTACACAGTGCTGTACATACAATCTTTTTAATTAGATGGTTCCCTGCCCTCAGGCTTACAATCTAAAAAGACACAACACAAAAAGAGAAGGGAGTGGTGGTGGGGAAGGGGATCAGGTCCAGCTTTTAATAGGTTAGAAAGCTGGGCCAAAACCAATCAAATGAATTTCAATATGTGGGAATGTAGGGTACCATACTTGAGAAGTAAAAAGGAAACGCACAGATATAGGATGGGTGACATTGCTTAACACCAGTGCATGCAAAAGGGATCTAGGAGTTTTAGTAGACCACAAGCTGAAAATGAGCCGAACTGCACTTGGCTGGCGGCTGGCAGCATTGGTGGCAATTTGCATGTGATAATACCTGGATGTATCCTGAAAGAGACTTCAATGTGGCAGGGGTAAGTCAGGTGTTTTTTTTAGCAATGTGATAAACTCTTGGTTATAGCCTCCCCACACATAGGTCCTCCTCCTTCACAAACTGATTGGTTGGTTCTACCCAGGCTTGCCCAGCTTCTCACTTCATAGCACTGCACAATTATTTCATCTCATTCTCCTTAAACAACCTTTTACAGTTTTTTTTAAAAGAACTGATTGAAGAAACCTGTGTGGTTAGAAGTGAAAGGTGACAGCATATGGACTCCTTTGCAAAATCCCATGGATGAGGAAGAGTGGTTCCACAATAAAAGCTTCATCTGGATGTGCTTAAAGTTACATATATAGCGTCTTTGGTGGAAAGGAAGTAGCTGTCCATCTGGAAGCACTGTGAAGTCAATAAAGGACGTTATCACATGGGAGGAATGTCTCTCAATTTCTAAAGATAAGAAAGTAGGGCCAATTTGGAAATGAACAAAAGTACGTCGATGGTTATCACACCACAGAAGAACACAGCACCCACCCCAAAGCCAAAGTAGTGCAAATGCAAAAGCAATTATCATATGAGTATGTACCCTATATAGTCTAGAATTCGAATTAGCATCCCTGCACATGCACAGTGAGGGCAGAATTGGATTGTGACCTTATCACACTTCTGGTGGGGTTTGCTTCTGGTTTTGCATTGTTTCATGTTATTTGTTCATTCCTTACCCCTTATTTCACATTATTTAGGCACTTCACCAATTCAAAACCAGTCCAAAGCAACCTTATACTTGGTTTGAGCATTGGACTATGACTCTAGAAGGCAGGGATCAAATTTCACTGGGTGACCTGGTGCAAGTCACACTCTCTCAGCCTCCTCAGAAAATGGCAATGGCAAACCCAATCTGAATAAACCTGCCAAGAAAACCCTGTGACAGCATCGCAAGAGAGAGAGAGCCCTGGCCAGTTCCTTCCCTCCAGTTGGGGAGGATGAGGAGGCGGGAGGGAGGCAGTGTATGTGTGTCTGTGGGGAGTGTTGCTTCATCTCCAAAACAGCTCCAGAAGTACTCCAAGAGGAGAGAAAAGCCCCCCACACTCAGAGGGAGGGAAGGAGGGGAAAATTGTAGCCAGCAAAGGAGCTTGGGAATTGTAGTCTGATTTGAAGACAATCCAAGGGCGACCGAGACATGTGTTCCATACCTGCCAAATTCGAATTTAAAACAACTTTGGAGTCGAACAGGATTTGTAAATTCTGTATTTCCCCGAATTTACGCACCTCTCAGTTGACCCTGGATTGGGTTCAAATTGACCTAGCATTGACTTTGATTACATGTGATAACTTCTCATGCAATAATGTGAATCTGCATGATTGCATCCAGGATCACACTGCACTGACCTTCCAATTTCCCCCAATTTCTCCTGTCTGAAACTGGACATGTCTGATTATAGGAAATATGTCTTGTTGTAACTTTATTTGGGGGGGGGGGATGTAGAAAACAACAACATAAATTAAGTGTGTTGTAGCATCTTAAAGACTAACGTACTTCAGTTCAAAGAAAAGATGAACAAGTTTATTAGAGGACAGCCTGTTTGTAGGCATGGTTCAGAGATCTGCCTATGACCTATAAAACCCTAAAGTTCATTGGCTGGCTTGTGCAAAATAATACGAAAGGTGTAAACAGTAAGTTACATTGAAGGAAATGGTAATGACTTAGAAATGCTGGATACTTATTACCATGCAGGTAGATGCCCTAAGTCTGCTTTGGCAAAGAAACTCATCTCTCCATACTAGAGCATGATAAAGTTATTTTTTGGACTACACCACCATTCCCAGAATCCTCCAGCCAACATGCCATCCTAAAAATGTACTTTCCAACCTCTGTAGTTCACCACTCCATGCCAGCCAACAAAATAAGCACACCTATCTGCTACCCTAGAGAGCAGAACTAGATCTAATGGGCTTTAGGAGAATATTAGGAGAAACTTATTTGGCAATCCAAATTACAGGTTGGTTGGGCTTTTTTCCCCCCCATTGTAGATCTTCAAGCAGAGACTCAACCACCATCTTTGGAGTATTTCCATGGGGAAAATCCTGGCTGATGGAGTTGAATTTTGAGAATACTTGGACCATGTTGCAACAGTTATTCCCCTACTAGAGATTTCTTTCATTTGGTTCTGTTGAAACCTTCTTTGTGGTCTTCAGCCACATCATGAAGAACTTGGTTATTATAAGAACTGAAGATTGTCAGGATGCTGCACGGCAGAGAAGCTTCCGCTCAGAAACCACTTGAATGAGAAAATGGACACACAGCAAAGAATTATTTAAAAATTCTTTGCCAAAACTGAGACCTCTTCTCATGAAGTCGGCAAACCTGTTGCTGGTATCAAGTCCTGAAGGAGCCTAAATACCTTAAAAGCACCCCATCCTATGTGATCTTGGAAGCTAAGCAGGGTCAGCCCTTTTTGGGACTTGAATGGAAGGCTGCCAAAGGATGGCATAGTGGTATTAAGGGTTGGGCTATGGTGAAAAAAAGATGGGAGCATAGCGCTATGCTCCCCTCAATATCCCGCAATAGTGGGAAGATTTTAACACAACATCACACGATGTTGCCATTATCACACGGTTACCCTGTGAATAAAGAGGTTGCCACCCTCCAAGGCTGAGAGAGTGTGACTTGTCTAATGTCAGCCAGTGGGATTATATGGATAAGCCAGGATTGTAGCCCTGTAGGAATTTTTCATACGGCAAAATCCTACAATAAAGGGAAGGTGCGATTATACTGTGAATAAAGAAAATCGCGGGAATAAAAAGTGGCACGATTATGCCCCTTTATTCACAGGGTAACTGAACGATAATGGCGACGTCATGTGATGGGCAGGCCAACTCCATTGGGATTTGCCTGAAAAAAAAGAAGGCCCTCCCTCTATCCACCATCATCCAGAGGGGAGAGAAGGGCAGACCAGCTCCATTCGACCTAATCAGAGTAAGAAGAAGGGCCCTCCCTCCCGTCCATCTACCTTGATCCAGGCCTCCAAGGGATCTGTTGGACTTTCCCCCTTCCCCGCTGCCATTCACTTTTCCTTTTGTGTCTTATCTTTTTAGATTGTAAGTCTGAGGAAAGGTCAAGTAAAAACTGTAAGTCGTCGATACCTTTTGGCTGAAGAGCGGTATAAATACTCTTAATAATAATAAAACAACAACAACAACAACAACAACAACATTGTGGGATTTTTGCTATGTGAAAAAGTCCTACGGGTTCCAACCAGCAAATTTGATGAGTAGCCCCCATTTCTGTCATCCAGACAGTGGGGTCCCACAGGGCTCTGTCCTGGGCCCAGTGCTATCAACATCTTATTATGACTTGGATGACAGAACTGGGGGCATAGTTATCAAATTTGCAGATGACACTAAATTAGGAGGAATAGCAATACTCAGAAGACAGGATCAAATTCAAAATGACCTGAAAGACTAGAAAGCTGGGCCAAGCTAACAAAGAAATTCAACACGGAGAATGTAAGGTATTGCACTTAGGGCGGAAAAATGAATGCACAGATATAGGATGGGTGAACACCTGGCTGAATGAAACTACGTGTGAAAGGATCTAGGAGTCCAAGTAGACCACAAGTTGAACATGAGTGAACAGTGTGATGCAGCGCTAAAAAGGCCAATGCAATTTTAGGCTGCATCAATAGAAGTATAGGTCTAGATCAAAGGAGTAATAGTGCCACTGTATTCTGCTTTGGTCAGGCCCCACCTGGATATTGTGTCCATTCTGGGCGCCACAATTCAAAAAGGACATGAGAAACTGGAGCGTGTACAAAGGAGACAATAAAATGGTTAAAGATCTGGAACCATGCCCTATGAGGAACGACTTAGGGAGCTAGGAAGTTAGCCGGGAGAAAGAAGGTTAAGAGGTGATATGATGCCCTATTTAAATATTTGAAAGGATGCCATATTGAGAAGGGAGCAAGCTTGTTTCTGCTGCTCCAGAGACTAGGACCGGAGCAATGGATGCAAGCTACGGAAAAGAATTCCACCTCAACATTAGGAGGAACCTCCTGACAGAAGGCTGTTACAGTGGAATGACTCCTTCGGAGGGTGTAGAGTCTCCTTCCTTGGAGGTCTTAAAACAGAGGCGGGATGGCCACTTCAGGGATACTTTGACGAGAGTTCCTGCATGGCAGAAGGGGTAGGACTGGATGGCCCTTGCGGTCTCTTCCAACTCTATGATTCTATGCTGGCCATATAAACCTGCTGGCTGATTTGGGCAAGTCACACTGTCTCAGCCTCAGAGGGTGGCGATGGCAAACCCCCTCAGAAGGACCTTGAATCTGCAAAAGACTTCACCTGGGGGGGGGGGTTGCCACAGGTCAGAAATGAGTTGAAGGCACACAGCCATGTGGAAACCATAAATGAGCAGTGGTGCTGTAGGCTATAGTTCAGAGGAAGGAACTGGCAAGGCCACCTCTGCGCATTCGCTTGTGGGCTTGTCACAGTATAAAGCAACAGGCAACTTGAAGACACAGAAAGAAGAAGGGCTGGGGCAGGATTTGATTTTAGCCATGGCCCCGCCTCTCCTTTGCCAGCTGAGGAGCTGCCGCAGATCAGAGGCTGCAAAAAAAGGCGCGGGAACACCGGTCCTCCGGTGAGTGAAGCCAAGCCCCTTCCCCCTCGCAGCTGGGATCGGGCGGGGGGGCTTGACTGACAGCTCTCTGCACAGGCACCCAGTGGCTGAATGGACCCGCCCCTCCCGCAAAGGAAGGGCCCAGTGTATTAAAGCCATTCCAGCTATAGGAACGCAAGGCAAACTTTCACATGGTTTTCCTGGCAAGATCTATTCGAGGATGTTCACCATTATCCTCCTCTCTGGATTCAGGGGTGGGACTTGCCCAAGGCCAATACAATGGGTCTCCAAGCAGAACTTGGTCATCCAGACTTTAGTGGAATATCAAGCAACTACTCCACACTGTCAGGACTATCTGGTCCATATCTGACATATTCATCTTTACAAATCTTATTCACTTTACACGTTTTACATCAGCAAAATAGAGTTAGCAGTGGTATTCTTCATGGTTTCTAAAAAACCATTTCATTGCTTCAACTAAAATCTACAGCCCATGTCTGCATCTGGAATTTGGACTTTGACATTCTGTCCCATTTTAAAAATAATAAATCCACTTTGCCATATTTCATTATAATTAGACAATAACTCTTCTTGGCCAGCCTTGATAGATTTTATTTTATTTTAAAGACATAAAACAACCTAATGCAAAAGGAAAAACAATGACCAAATGTATGATTTCTACTGTATTTACTCCCAGCCTTTCCATTAAATGCCCAACCGCTAATAACAATAAAAATCACAATAGAAAGTATTCCAGCCACAATAAGCAGTAATATAGTAAACCAAAAACCACACAACACACACACACACACAATATCAGATAAGAGCAGATTTAAAACGTTTTAAAAGGACAGTGAATTGAAAACATAATGCAAGGTTGCAGTGCTTCATGCATTTACCGGGAAAGTAAGGCAGGTTGAACACATGGGGTTTACACAGGTGTGGTATTGAAGTGAAATGTTAAATTACAAATATCCATTAAAATGCCAAAGGCAAGAAACAAAAATTGATTCAGTAGGCCAAAAAACTGTTTCACTGAAAGTTCTTTCCTGCCAGTATCAGAGAACCTTACAAAAAGCCCAACTTACTATTTTGCTCATATTCAGGAACAAAGTAATAGTTCTGCGTTGGTTTTGATCCTCAATACTGTACTTATCTATAAGAGCGTATCTATAAGAGTCCTTCATCACAAGTCTCCTTCCAGACTCTCCCCAGCTGATCATATCCTGGCTGGCAGAGAAGCAGATGAGTCAGTATGTTCTGACGGGAGATACAACAGGGATTCCCCCCGCCTGCTCTTCTCAGTTTGGAAGGAACCAGCAGCTTCAACTAGGCTGAAAACTGCATGGCTGAGTCCAGACTTGGCACTCATCTGTCCTTTCACAAGCTTGGCGGAGAGGGCTCTGCTCCTCTCATTCTACAGCCGGTGTGGGGGAAGGTGGTGGAAAGCATAGCCCAACCACCTCAAGTCAGGCAAAGCCTTGACTTGGTGTGTTTGTGGTCCTTACTTCCAGGATTTGTTTTGCAAAACAAGAAGCAATTTTGCAGTCACTTCCGTTTTTGAAAAAAGTGAAATCCCATTCTGGGAGTGGGTGCACTTTATAGCTGGTTGGTGAGAGGATAAAACCCTTGCTTCAGGGACTCTATGGACTCTTTTCTTTTGGTAAAATTACTGATGGCTGCTCAACCTGCACTGCAGAAATTAATGCAGTTTGACCCCCAACTGCCAGGCTCAATGCTATGGAATTTGCCCCGGGTCTGTAGTTATGTGAGACATTAGCCATCTCTGTCAACTCTGGTGCCACAACAAATTACATACCCAGTACACCATAGATAAACAGAAAGACGGAAGGCACATAGCAGCAGGAACATCAGAAGTTGCAACAGCAACAGTCCCATTAGACCATGATGTATAACGGGTCAAAACCTTTCTGATTAGTACCAATAGCCAAGTGTCCATAAATCATTCTCAAGCCCTATCAGTGCAATGTCAATTTCTGATCTGATTTGGCACTCAACCAAGAGATGTTCCAAGCGTGTAGCAAAAACAAGGAAAATAGAGTAACTAAAAGGGTGAAAGGTCTGGAAACTATGCCCTACGAGAACGACGTAGGGAGCTGGGGATGTTTAGCCTGGAGAAGAGAAGATTAAGAGGTGATATGATAGTCTGTAATATTTGAAGGGATGTCATATTGAAGAGGGAGCAAGCTTGTTTCTGCTGTCCAGAAGAACAGGACCCGGAACAATGGATGCAAGCTACAGCAAAGAGATTCACCCACATTAGGAGGAACTTCCTGACAGTAAGGGCGTTGGACAGTGGAACACACTTCCTAGGAGTGTAGTGGAGTCTCCTCTCTTAGAGGTCTTCAAACAGAGGCTGGATGGCCAATCGTCCGGGGATGCTTTGATATGATTTCCGGCAGGGCAGGGGTTGGACTGGATGGCCTTGGATCTCTTCCACTCTACGATTCTATTAGTCTATTATTCTAGTGAGCTTCCAGTCAGTTGTGTACTACATTATACAGTTAGGCAGTTTCATGCCAGTTAAAACTATATGACTTCCCTGTGGAATCCTGGGAACTGAATTTGGGTGAGATAGTTTGAAATCTCTGCTGGGATCTAGTGCTGCAGTTGAGAGTAGAAAGAGCTCTCTGGCAGATAATTTTTTCATCTAAACTACAAATCCCAGGAGTCCATGGAGGAGCCAGAACAGTTACACTTTGCAGTGTAGATGCACTCCAGCTGAAACCAAATCTCTCAGGAAATGGAGTGATCGTCAGGATGTC
>NC_056523.1:18807223-18811402 GCF_019175285.1 Sceloporus undulatus | reverse complement strand
ATAAAAATATGTTGTTTGTTTAGTGTGCATATTTTCATCCTCAAATTCATGAATAGCCATATTTTAACATTCTATAAGGAAATAACATTGTTCAAATTAGAGCAGTTTTATTTAAATAAATTCAATACTTAACATGTTTAAATTTTGCACATAGTCAGATACAGCCACACTCACATACACCAAAGACCTCCCAAAGATGTGTGACAGAAATAATACATATGTGACTGAAAGAGGGTCACAGTGTGTATGTGTGTGAGAATCAGCATGTGTGAGTTTGAGAATATGTGCGAACCAATGTCTGTGAGCGAAGGAAAAAGACCATGACTTGAGCATTTCTGTGTAAGAATTAACTGGCTAAGAAGATGTGAGGGAGAAAGCAAGCAAGAAAAAAAGAAGCAGCTGAGCATGTATGTGCATGTGCATGTGAGCGAGACAGAGGCTTGTCTGTGTCGCAAACTCTGGAGTTTACTGCATTAAAGTTGGAACGGCCCTTGAGCGTTCCTAAAGGGACCGTTCTGGGGACGGGAGGCAGCGGGGAATGTCCACAATGCAGGGATAGGTCAGATATTTAGACTATATTCCAGTATCAGAAACTGAGTTGTGAGGAAGCTATAATGAGCTTAGTTCCAGTCATAGCACTAGAATTTGCATTCTGGAGTTTGTATTCACCACCTTCTGCGGAGCTTACTCTTGGCTTTCAAAACAATTGTTCATCTTACCATTTCTTCTGTGTCTTTGATCATAAGCATTTGAGCTCCCTTCCTGGAACAGTCACTGGAGCCCACAGACCAATTATTTTTCTCCTTTGAAGCCCAGTAGCAGGTTCCTTTTATTCCTCTCCAGTTGGCTGGACAGAATTTACATGTTCCATCCTCTAGATGGAGACAGAAGATAAATGAGTTTCTTCTATTTGGTTACTCTAGTCTATTGCTCCTTCTGATATAAATAAAATAAAGACTGGACTTGTCCAATGTGAGCCACTTCTATCACTTTTTTCCTACTCTACACAAGCTCATTAATAAGTACTATTTGTTTTTTCCCTTTCAATTACAATTTCATCTGTGCCTTTTGACTCACAATTTAGAACAACTTTCCCCAAACTATTTTCTTCCAGATATGTTGCGCAATAACTCCCATCATCCCCAACCATACTGTTTTTTTTGAGGAAGCTTGATTTAGAACCATCACTCCTTTCATAATCATCTATCCATTTAAACATCCTTATAAAGCTGTGCATCACCATGAATTGAAGTCAGCTCAAGGGCAGTTAACAACAACAACAAACTGAACCCATATGTAAATGTTAACCTGCTGTATAGCTGATGTCAAAAAGGCACATTCCATGTTAGGAAAGAAACTTAAAGCAAAACTGTTCATACTGTAATGCCTTTATACACATTTTTGTGGTATCTATACTTGATATATATATAAAGATTAGACAAGTTCATAGATGATAAACCTTCCATGGTCACTAGTCATGATGGCTTGTATATAACCTCAAGTATCAGCAAGTTTCTGTTTGCCCATGGGAGAGGGTTGTGTTTATATCCAGTCTGTCTGTCTATCTATCTATCTATCTATCTATCTATCTATCTATCTATCACACATACAGGAGAATCCAATCTAGATCAGGACCAACCATAATAGAGAGCAGGGAGGTAAGTTTCCCTACTTTCCACGAGGTGTCCAGCGATTCTGTTAATGAGATTGTACTGGATCAGCTTTAATCTGTGAGTACCGATGACGTGGACAAGCTCCTTGGTAGAGTGAGGAAAACAACTTGCCCTCTCGACCCTTGCCCATCATGGCTGGCCATCCAGGCGGGGGGAATGCATTGAGGAAGTTCCTTACGGATATCGTCAATGCATCATTCAGGGAAGGACATATTCCATCTTGTATGAAGGAAGCGGCTGTTAGGCCGCTTCTGAAAAAACCTTCC
This sequence comes from Sceloporus undulatus, assembly GCF_019175285.1. Taxonomy (NCBI): domain Eukaryota; kingdom Metazoa; phylum Chordata; class Lepidosauria; order Squamata; family Phrynosomatidae; genus Sceloporus; species Sceloporus undulatus. Next base: position 18,809,463 of record NC_056523.1, on the reverse strand, counting down.
CTGGACCCCCTGGATATGAACAACTATAGGCCAGTCTCTTTGCTACCATTTTTGAGCAAGTTAATCAAGAGGGCGGTTGCTCTTCAACTCCAAGCTGTCTTGGATGAAACCGATTATCTAGACCCATTTCAAACTGGCTTCAGGACAGGCTTTGGCATTGAGACTGCCAAGGTTGCCTTGACCAACGATCTGCATCTGAGTATAGACAGGGGCAGTGTGACCCTGTTGGTGCTTTTAGACCTCTCAGCGGCTTTTGATACGATAGATCAAGGCATCCTCTTGGATCGCCTGAGGGGATTGGGAATTGGAGGCACTGCATTGCAGTGGTTCCGTTCCTTTCTCTCGGGTAGATCCCAGAGGGTGCTGCTCGGGGACAGTTGCTCCAGTAAAAGGGAGCTCACCTGTGGTGTCCCACAGGGTGCTATTCTGTCTCCGATGGTATTTAACATCTATATGAAGCTGCTGGGTGAGATCATTTGGAGTTATGGAGCTGGGTGTTATCAGTACGCCGATGACACCCAGATCTATTTCTCCATGTCTTGTTCATCGGCCTTGAATTCTGATGGCGTCTCCCCTCTCAATGAATGTCTTCGGGCAGTAATGGGCTGGATGAGGAAAAACAGATTAAGGCTGAATCCAGACAAAACGGAAGTGCTCAAGGTAGCGGCCCCGAAACCAAGAATTGGGTTGCAACCTCCGGTCCTGGACGGGGTCACACTCTCCGTCAAGGACTGTGTTTGCAGTCTGGGGGTGCTCCTTGACTTATCGCTCCTGATGGCGAACCAGGTAAATGCGACAGTCAGAAGCGCCTGTTATCAGCTTCAGCTGATACACCAGCTGCACCCTTTTTTGGAAGTAAGGGATCTTGAGACTGTTGTGCACGCGCTGGTAACCTCACGTCTAGACTTCTGTAATGCGCTCTTCATGGGGCTACCCTCGTGCTTGGTCCAGAAACTGTAACTAGTACAGAATATGGCAGCCAGAGTAATTTCTGGAACATCTAGAAGCGACCATATTACCCCGGTTCTAAAGTCCCGTTCACTGGCTGCCCATTAGCTCCGGACCCTAGTACAAGGTGTTGGTTACACCTTTAAAGCCCTAAATGGCTTGGGCCAACCTATCGTCGGGACTGCCTTCTCACAATCCTCCCCACAAACTCCGCTCCTGCTGGGAGAGACCTACTTCAGCCACAAAATCTAGGCTTTTGACTACCTCCCAAGGGCATTTTCCATCGTCGCCCCCAGACTGTGAATGGCCTGCCGGATAGAGCCGTCTACTTACATCCGTTAGACAGCTTTAAAAAAAGGCTGTTAAGACAGATCTCTCCGGCAGGCCTTCCCAGAATAGAGAACTCGGCCATAGAAAAACGTCTGGGGAAAGATACAGCTGCTCCAACTGGTTGCTTTGGTATGAGTGTTGACCTTCTGGGTCAGTTTTTAACTTGTATGTTTGTTTGTTTGTTGTTTGTTTGTTCTGTTTTTTAAATATCGCATTGAATTTAATACTTTTTTTAAGGAGGGGAGGGTACCAGGGATTTATATGTTTTGTATTTTTAACTTTGGTAGCCACCCGATTGTTCTCAGAGGGCGGGATACAAATAAATAAAAAAATTTTTAATTTTTAAAAATTGTGTCGAGATACATCCCTTGGCCATCCCTGCTTGCAGAGCTGCTCCAGCAGCCGTTTCTTAAATCGGAGCAGCTCTGCAAGTGGGTATCGCCCTGGGATGGTATTCGGGTGGCAATTTGGCAGTAAAAAGTGTGTGATAAGATAGGGGTGCTACCCGAAATTAACCCTTAAACGAATAGAGGTAAGCAGTTTAGTAATACATGCAATAAGCCTCTATGTTTAGCCTGGAGAAAACAGTTAAGAGGTGATATAAAAGTCCTGTTTAAATATTGGAAAGGATGGAGCAACTTTGTTGTCTGCGCTACAGAGGCTAGAACACAGAGCATGGATTAAGACTACAGAAAAAGAATTTCACCTCAACATTAGAGGAACTTCTTGACAGTAAGACTTGTTCAACCTCCAAATAAGTTGGAGTCTTCTTCTTTTGAAGGTATTAAAGAGATGCTGGATGGTCATCTGTTGGAATTGCTATAATTGTGTATTCCTCCATGACAGAATAGGTTGGACTGAATGGCCCTTGTGATCTCTCCAACTCTGTGGTAAGAAAGTGATGTAGAATATGGTCTGTTTCTGGAGAATTTAGTTACCATACCATCAATGTTTGTTGTTGT
>NC_056523.1:18787331-18807198 GCF_019175285.1 Sceloporus undulatus | reverse complement strand
TAAATAAAAATTTTATTTCTATCCCGCTTTTTGCCAGGCAATCAAAGCAGCTTACAACAGGTTAAAATACATCCATATATACATACTACCCCCCCCCTTTAAAACGATTAAACAATGTAAGATTAAAAACTACATATTAAAACCGACTAAGCTAAATAAAAATCATCATAGGCAGAGTTCACTGGATGGGAAGTCTTATTTGTGGCCAAGCATTTTAAGATAAGATAAGAAGAATAAGCTCTTAAAATATTTGAAGAAGGAATTGGATAATGGATTTACTTTGGAAATTGAAAAGAAGATGAAATATATTAGACAAAACCAATTTGAGAATGCTAACAAGACTGGGTGAAGGCTACCAAGTTGAGGGAAAGGAAAGGCAGAAAAAGATCATATTGGAAATATGGCATAAAGGGAAAACAACAAATGATCAAGAGGATATTCAAGAAGTCTTTTGGAACTACTACAGGAACTTATGTAAGAATGATGAAATAACAGCACAAGAAGTGACAGACTATCTGGATGAACAGACTGTTAAAATGATTTCACAACAGAAGATTATATTAAATGTGGCATTTACATTAGAAGAGGGGACAAAAGCAACCGATCAATTAAAAGTCAATAAAACACCTGGACCTGATGGTTACATGGCCTGGTATTACAAAAAGTTCAAGGAAGAAATAAAGGTCCCTTTGTAGAGAACATTAAATGAAATTAAAACAAAGGGGATTCCTGACTCTTGGAAGAGTGCCAATATAGTTTTAATTCCAAAAGAAGAGAAAGATCCCAAGTTCATGAATAATTACAGGCCCATTTCTTTACTCAATACAGATTACAAGATATTAACTTGGCTGAAAGACTCAAGAAAGTATTTAAAGACTACATTACTAAAGACCAGTCTGGATTTCTACAATCTCATCAAAGGAAAAATAACATAAGAACAATCCTGGATGGTTTAGAATACTATGAATGTAACAATGATAGAAAATTAGCTCTGATCTTTGCAGATGCTGAAAAGGCATTTGATAATGTGAATTAGGATTGCTTATTTGAAATACTGAAAAGGATGGGAGTTGGCGAAAGTTTTCTGACCTGGATTAAAAGAACATATGAGACACAATAAGCACAATTAATAATTAATGGGAAAAGATCTAAAAAATTCGAAATAATGAAGGGAACAAGACAAGGATGCCCCCTCTCACCTTTACTTTTCATAGTGGTTTGGAATAAAAAAGCTTTCGCAAATAGAAAAACTTTTGGAAATTATAGAAGATTTTGGAAAGATATCTGGATTCAAAATTATTAAAACCAAAATGGCCTTAATAACAAAAAATGTAACTAAGAGGGAAGAAGATCAACTTACGAAATTATCCGAATGCAGAATTCTAAGGAAGTTGAGATACTTGAGGATCTGGATATCAAATAAAACCACTGATAATAATTATGACAGCAAATGGAAAGAAATTAAAAAAGACTTAAATCAATGGATCAAATTAAATCTGTCCCTCTTAGGAAGGACAGATGTGATTAAAATGATGGTTTTACCAAAAATGAACTTTTTATTCCAGACCATACCAATTTTGAATACTGAAGCTCCTTTCAAATTGTGGCAGAAGGACATTAAGGAATTTATCTGGAATCACAAGAAACCATGTGTTAAATATATATATTAACCAAACAGAAAGAAGGAGGAAAGGGACTTCCAGATTTAAAATTGTACTACCAGGCTAATGTTTTAAACTGGATTTCAGAATGTATTACTTTAGAAAATGAAGAACTGCTAAATATAGAAGGTCATGATAATAGGTTTGGATGGCACGCGTACCTTTGGTACGATAAGGCGATTGTACATAAAGAATTCAAGCACCACGTAATTAAAAGATCTTTGCTATGAACTTGGTACAAATTAAAAAAGTTTTATATAAAAATCCCATTATGGATATCCCCCCCCCCATGAAGCCTTTTTGGGATGTTGGAAATCCCTAAATATTTGGTTAACATACAAAGACATTTTACATAAAATAGACCAGAATAAATATGACATAAAACCTATTGAAGAACTTACCCAAATCGATTCGAGAATGCACTGGCTTCTGTATATACCGTTAAAAGAGAGATTCAAAATGCACGTTAAATTGCAAGATTTTGGTGAAGAACAAGCAAAACTAAATAAAGCATTGATATACAAAGGAAGCAAAAAAACCAGCCAAAATCTGTAAAGTGTTACAAGAACTAGAGCATGAAGAAGACCCAGTATTGGAAGAAATTATCAAATGGGCAACCGATTGTGGGAGGATCATTGATCTCGACAGTTGGAAATATGCAACAACCAAAACCAAGACGTTTACTAAATCACAAGCACTGAAAGAAAATTATTTTAAAATGGAACAAAGGTGGTATCTGACTCCTAACAAAATGGTGAAGATTTATAATTTGATGTCAAAACATTATTGGAAATGTCAATCAACAATAGGAACATGGATCCATGTTTGGTGGAAGTGTATGAAAGTGAAAAAAAATGGATGCTAATACATAAATGTATAGAAAAGACATTTCTCATAAAGTTCCAACTTGGGCCAGAAATTTATCTTTTAAATATGTGGAACAAGATCCCTTCATCAACTGAAAGGAAACATGGACATATACTGTTGTATCTAATAGCAGCAGCAAGAATCACATTAGCACAAAAATGGAAAGACAAAGACATTCCAAGCTTAGATGACTGGCTAATAAAGGTTTTGGAAATGAGAGAGATGGATAAATTGACAGCTCTTTTGAATAATAAAGATGTTAAGGTAACGGAAGAAGATTGGTCACCTGTAACTAAAATTTGTACCCAGAAATGGGCTGAGAGATAGAAAAGCAGAGACAGAAACATTAAAAAGTCTTTGACAACAAGATATTTCTAGGAAAAGGAAAATATGGAGAAATGTTAATATATTTTTGGAGTGCATTATTTTAAATGATATAATCAATAGAATGGACTTTTTGTTACATATATTAGGTTAGAGAATAAGACAAAAAGTTGATTTATAGATAGGACTAGCTACCAGGACAACTAGAGGAAGTAAGTATAGGATTATGATGTATAAGTAATGTAAAATAAATTAAGGATTATGATGTATAAGTAATGTAGAGATATATATTGAATAGAGATTGGCAATGTAGAGATATATGGTAAAATATAATATACATAAGGTTGGAGATGAAGAAAGACAGAATATGAAATATCGAAGATAATCTTATTTCTTGTTGGCATACAGAAAAATCTTTTTATTATTTTTTTTAATTGTGATTGTGTGTGTGTGTGTGTGTGTGTCCTGACAATCAGAGCATGAATGAATGCTGTTTTTATCAGGTTTGGAGGTAGAGGGTGCTCAAAAGAGGTTACTTCGTTAACTTAGTAGTATGCTACCATAGCTGCTATAGGATTCTGGCATGTAGATTCAGGAGAATGGGCTGCTGCAATACTGCAATATGAATGCAGTCCACTGATTTAACTGTCTTGGCTCCATTATATGGTATACTGGGAACTGTAGTTTGTTGTGGCACCAGAGCTCTCTGATAGGGAAAGCTAAATATCTCATAAAATTACCAATCTCACAATTCTATCTCCTTGGCAGTTAAAGCAGTGCCAAGCAGCATTAATTCTGCAGTTGTGATGCAGTCATGGAAAACCTTCTCTCTTATCAGGAAGTTAAACAAGGATCTTGGACAATACTCTTTAAATGGTGGCATCATGTACTGTAATGAGTAATGTAGAGAACTTCAAATTAATTGCATCATCAGTTCAGTGCACTTTACATCTCTACAGATCTGTCTTGTTAATACCTGTTACCAAACAAACCCCAGTATGCAATCATGTAATTTACAGAAGTTATAATGCTAGATAAGCAATACACAAGACATAATGGCCTGGTACACATAGGCCAAAAGCGCTGTGTCAGCGCCAAAATTAGGGTTGCAGAGCATGCAGCAACCACATGCTCTGCAACCGTAATACGTATGGACGGCACCATCTTTACGTGGTGCTGTCCATATGTGGTGCGTGTCGATGACATCATGCACACGCCACATCCAAACAGTGTGGCGCGTGCATGACGTCTCCATGCCACCCCAGGCAGCTTACGGCAGCCTTGTGGCATCGCTGCAAGGGGCTCCAAAACGGAGCTCCTTTTGGGGAACAGATCATTCTCGTGGCAACTGCATGACCACAAGAATGACCCCTTTCTCCTCTTTAGTGCTGGGGTGTCTGGAGGCATGAAGCCCCAAGGACACCCCTTTTCCAGGCCATGGAGAAGCAGCATTTTGTTGCTTCCCCGTGGCCCAGAAAAATGCTAGATTGGGGCCGCAGGGCTGCCAGTGAGGCTGCCCTGGTTCCAATTCAGCGTGAAAAGGGGCGGTCTGTACTGCCCCAAAATTGAGAAACAAAAAAAGTTGATATATTGTTTGAAACCAACATGAAACATATAGAAACAAAGTTGCAAAAATTAGTAGGAAGTGCCCAGCAGAAAAGTCCAATTATGAAGCTGTCTTGGGGAGTCCATCAATTCTTAAGAAGATATTAATATGCCTTTGTTATAAAGCTTCCAAATTCCTACTTGCTGGATTTCCCATGTAGAAGATAAGCAATGTGTACAATTTATGGACAAGGAGTAGTAGGACAAGGGACCCTGGGAAATTCTAGTCTCCATAGTTTTTTGTGGGTTTTTCAGGCTATGAGGCCATGTTCTAGAAGAGTTTATTTTTGATGTTTTTCTAGTAACTGTGGCTGGCATCTTCAGAGAAATTCTAGTCTCCAATTCATCTGTGCTTTCTTCAGCTACATCCTTGTTATGGTACAAAATATACACATTTATGGGGCGTTGCCAGCCATCAAACATGGCAGTTGAAGAGCTCACCTCAATCCTGATGATTAATTATAAATAAAAGCAAGAATTTCAATTTAAAAATCAACAAAACAGTGAGTACTGATGTCCACATTAAAAAGGGCAGCTGATCAATTTAATACAGATTTTTGCACACCTGCAAAAGAAGAAAAACCACAACTAGAACAGAGGTCTGATAACTACTAATATGATGTGTGGCTCTAATAAGGCAAGTAGAATGGGGAACCATGGGTCTCCTGTTATCTCAGACTTTCCCTTTCCAGAATTCCTGGAAAAGTAATTTGGTCAGAGATCTACAAAGAGACTGGTCACTTGCATTAGAGCCACTTAGTTTGAAAATCTCTTGAGATCTCAGATAAGATACACAGGAAACGGCAAATGCTGCCCTCTTACAGGGATCTCATCATGAAAAGAGAATTTGCACCTTAGAAGAAGCAAATTCTCAACTGCAAAATAAAGATTTGGAAAACCAAAAAAGACAGGTAAACCTTCATCTGAAAGATATTCCATAATCAATGACCCCCACTTCTCTACAAGATTCAATAGTTGCATGGATCAGTAAAATCAATCTTGAACTAAATCTTTCTCTATCAGACATAGAATGCAGGCATCACTTCCAAAAGCCGCAACACCACGAACAGACTCCAGAGATATTATCATGGGATTTGCAAGATTTCTAAAGAAAGCTTTAGTTTTGAACACCTTGTCAAGAGTCACAGATCTTTATATGAGGGGCATAAAGTGTCAGTGTACAAAGAAGATTTCAGTGGAGACACAAGGAAAGTAAGTAAGTAAAAGTTTATTATATACCGCCTTTATAAGACCAAGCGGTTTCCAACATCTCAAACAATACAGCAAATAAAAAACTTCAAACAAAGCAGTAAAAACTTTTACAATAAACAAAAGCAACTACAAGTCGTGCCAGCTTGACATGCGGACGAAGGGGGCGAGAGAGAATACTTAGGGGTCAGGGGTCAGGGGTAAGCTTGCGACGACAAGAATGTTTTTTAACCCCCCCTAAACTGGGTAAGGGAGGCGGCTACGGAGCTCAAAGGGCAGCGCATTCCAGAGGCTGGGGGCCGAAGGATGGGGAAGGGGCCCTCTTAGTGGTGGCAAAATCTGGCCTCTGGACCCTTAACAATTGCTGCCCAGTGATCTGAATGGCGGGCGGATTGTCGGGGAGAGGCGGTCCTCTAAGTAATAATAAAAGAATAATAATAATAATAATAATACTTTATTTATATACCGCCCTTCGCAAGCATCAGGGCGGTTTCCAACATGTATTCATACAATTTAAAACAATAATACACACAACACTTTAAAACCATCAGTACAATTACATAACTGCGCCAGATCTAAATGTCTCAATATGGCTAACAGGGGAATCAGGGGAGGGGAATTCACAGATTTTCATAGAGGGGGATTTTTACAAAAGGGCTCTCAGACAGGTCTAAGGATAAGCCTGTCTGAATAAGAACGTCTTTAGCCCCTTTTTAAATTGGGCCAGGGAGGTTGTCGAACGGAGCTCAGTAGGCAGTGTGTTCCAGAGGATGGGGGCCGAGGTCGAGAAGGCCCTTCTGGTGGTCTTCTGTAATCTAACCTCTGGAATTTTCAGTAACTGTACCCTGGGCCCAAGCCATTTAGGGCTTTATAGGTAACAACCAACACCTTGTAAAGACATTTCCTCAAGCCCTTTACAGCTGTTCTGCTCTCCAAGGGAATAAAATACAGATGGGGATTCCCCTTCAAGCTCATTAGCTTCCATGTCAATGATGTCAAGGAAGGGGTGCATGCTGGGAAAAGATGCACATAAGCAGAATTTACTGTACAAACTGCAACTCCCAGAATTCCATAGCCTTGAGCCAGGGCAGTTAAAGCGGTGCCAAACGAGGTTATATTTCCAGTGTGGATGCAGCCCTCATTGTTCACATGCTTCCCGAATGCACTCAATTCAATTTCTTTGGGGTGCTACCAGAAAAACCACTTAACCCAGGATACCGTTTTTCCCCCCTGGGGGGTTTTTTTTTTTAAAGATTTGCATTGTTGGTAGTGTGAATAACAATCCAAAGAGACCCAAGATTTAATCCTGCATGCCTGGATGTATCTGTCTCTTCCATTGAGGGGAGAGAAAGACTCTCATTTAGCTCCTGCCCCCACTGTTTCTTGGCAGCCAGCTGCTCCAGGGAACAGTGGGAAAGATTGCCATCTCTGCTGCTGTCTGGAAAGACACAGCTGAGGGGCAGTTTCTCCCAGGGCTCACTGGCACTTTGGTGGGGAGACACAGGGCTGGCGAGCATAGGACATGGAGACGTGAAAAGATGCTGTTACAATGAAAAAAATAGTGTGAATAACAAACCCAGAACTAATGAGTTGGCTTATTCAAATCATTCCACTAAAAAAAAAAAAAAAAAAAAAATCTGAGTGATCTCTTTGTCTTCTAGTGCCCACATGTCAAAAAGAAGGGGAGTGGCTCTGCCTGCATTGATTTTCCTCTACATCATCTTAACTGACAACAACAAGAACAACATCTTGACAAAATGGAGGGTGTGTGTGTGATAGTAACACCATCATTGTTTTTTTCTTCTCATGTATGATCTTTGATGCCTTTGCATAATGAAGAAGCCAGCAGAACTTCGAAAGCTTGCATAGAAAAGAAATACAACTAATAATTAAATAAACTATGACTCTTCTTTCATTTTTGCAATATGTTGGTAAGCAAATTCCACCTTTAAACACATAGGTTGTCTTTTTAAAACTGAAAGGATATGAAACTACTTGGAACATAGGCCCGAGACAGACCGCCCCAAAAGGGCGGCTTGCTGGCAGCCTATTTCCCTCTGGAGGGAAGCCGCAGCGGCCAAACTGCACGGCTTTCTTTCACTCAACTCACTCTTGCAGGGGCTCACTCACATAAGGAGTCCTGGTGGTGCAGTGGTTAAATGCCAGTCTTGCAGCCACAATGTTGTAAGGTCAATGCTGGAGGGCTCCAAGATCAACTCGGCCTTCTATCCTTTTGTAGGTCAGTAAAATGAGTACTGAGCTTGTTGGGGGCAATTGGCTTATATGTTGTAATCCTCTTAGGGAGTGCTAGTTCACTGTATCGTTTACTTCTTTGTAACCCGCCTTGATCCGTAGGGAGAGGCAGGATAATAATAATAATAATAATAATAATAATAATAATAATAATAATAATAATTAACATTAAGTGGTATAGAAATGTACTTGCTATTAATTCTCTGATCTACTGACCTATTTCTCTGAGAGAAAAGGTTCTACATAAGGTTCCATTATCTCTTTGTAACACACACAAGCCTTTTCATCACTCACATGTGCTTGCTTTCTCCCTCACACCTTCTTAGCTAGTTAATTCTTACACATACACTCTCAAGTCATGGTCTCTCTCTCCTTCCCTCAGAGACACTGATTCACACACATTCTCAAACTCTCTCACATGCTGATTCTCTTACACACGTGAACACTGTGACACTCTTTCACTCTCATAGTCACACATGCATTAATTCTGCCACATCCTCGATAAGTCCCTCAGTATAAGAGTGCCTTTCCCTCAAACACTAATTGTCTCTCACATGCACTTAGTAATGCTCTTTTTCTGACTCTCCCTCCCTTAGATACATTCATGCACACACAGTCTCACACACAAATTCTGTCACTCACTCACAGTCATACTCCTCATCTCTTTTTTACATAATCTCAAAGGCACTTGTGTATATTCGTGTATACATAAGAGAATAAATTTTTCTGTGTGACTGTGTTTGAAAGAGAGTAAATGAGTACAGTGGGGCCTTTCCATCCACAGGTTTGCCATCTGCAGATTTGAGTATTTGGGGACAGTAAGCCCTGTTGTATGCAATGGCTGTCGTGCTGCTATTAGAAACAATGGGACTTGAGGTCCCATGTTTTTTTTTACAGATCCCCACAGATAAGAAGGACCAACTATGATGGATGTGAGAGCTGGACAGTTAAGAAAGAAGAGAGGAAAGAAATTAATTCATTTGAGATGTGGTGCTGGAGAATAGTGCTGAGGATGCCATGGACAGCCAAAAAGACTCCCCCCAAAAAACAGGTCCTAGAACAGATCAAGCCTGAAATTTCCCTGGAAACCAATTTGATTAAATTGAGGCTGTTGTACTTTGGACACATCATGAGAAGGAAAGACTCACTGGAAAAGACAATAATGCTAGGAAAGGTAGAGGGAAGTAGAAAGAGAGAAAAGCTGCATGCTAGATGGACAGACTCTATTAAGGAGGTCAGAGGTATGAATGTACAGGAACTAAGCAGAGCACTGGAGTACAGGGAATCTTGGAGATATCTCATCCACAGGGCCGTCATGTGTTGAGACTGACTCAGAGCTGGTTAACAAAAACAAAATGTTTCCTTAGAAAATATTAAAATAGGAATATGGATGAATGTGTGAATAAAAATATGCACCCTAAAACATATTTTTATCCCTATAGTACATTGAGCTGGGGGAAAGTATCCACATGTATAGTTAAAGGGGGCACAAGGGTAAAAAGTTTGAGAACTACTGCACTACATGCTGTCTCACAGAATGTTCATGTTCTGTTATAAGATATTTTATTTATTAAGATGCCCTTTAAAATGTGTGGCCTGGAAAACAGAGGAGAGTCCAGTCCAAGTTTCTGTTTGATCATGTAGTATGCATAGCTATAGTTTACACTGCAGTCACAGGGAAGTAATCATGGTTCTCTGTCCCAATCCATGGTGATATTTCATGTAAGAGTACATGGTCTACATCTAGCTCACCAAAAGAACTATATATTGTTGCTGCAGAAGTCTCGATCATAACAGCATTTATATCGGTTTTGAAATGCGAACATATCCGATACTTTGCCACACATGCTTCTGTCCACACTACAGTCCTTTGACTTTCTCATTAAAACACCTGAAAGGATTGTGAAGAAAAACAAAAATCTCTATCTGTTTATCCAATTATAAATTATATTTATAAATTATGTTTATAAATTATGTTTTTTTAAAATAAGTAAACTATACAGAGGTAATTATGAACACAAAATCAAATCCATTTTTGTTCCTTTTGTTAACCTTTCTTACAAATCTGTATGAATATGAAGTTATAAACATTATAACATTTCTATACAATTAGATAAAGTATATTCTTGCGAACAAGTTTGTAAGGTGTGGGCTAGACAAGGCAACTGTTACATGGATTTGTAACTGGTTGACCAGCCGAAGCCAGAGGGTGCTCAACAATGGCACCTTTTCATCCTGGAGAGAAGTGACCAGTGGGGTCCCACAGGGCTCTGTCCTGGGCCCAGTGCTATTCAACATCTTTATCAATGACCTGGATGACTTGTTTTTTTTGTTCTGATTCCAGAGATATCTGCCATCCCGAGAAGGGGGGGGGGCCGCACCTTAGGCCTCTAAGTCTGGCCCCCAAAAGCTGCAGGTACCTGGGGACAGTACGAATGGCAAGCTCTATATGCCCCGAGTCCACATTCTACCTGCTATAAGCGCGAGCGGGGATATATTTCATCAGTCCCTGTTTTTCTCATGGATGAAGTTAGGAAAATGCGATTTCAGTTCCAAGATTTGAGGTATGGGAGTACAAGGGTATGTAGAGCATATACAAGGCTAAACTACTTAGTTAATACAGTACTTTTCTTTCCCTTCTTTCTTGACTTTACATTTATTTTAACAGTTAACACCCGTAGCGTCATTGAGTTAGGGTCATCCAATTTGCAGTCATACTTGGTGTGTCACCCACATACACACAACTGGCCTCCTCCTCACCACACATACGAATCATTATATAATGTTTGGTCCAATGTACTTATAAAACCATTCAGTCGAATAATCCCCGATGGGATAATTTAACCCATGAAAGGGCGATGTACGGATTACTACTAACGTCATGGTTAGAGGCAATTCAGAACCTCGCGTGACTTAAACAACCTGCCAATACTTGAAATTATGCTTTTTCACATGGTAGAATGCTAAAACATGCTTCTTCCTAGAGCAAGGGTCTAGTGCTTTAAAAAGATATCGCTGTGGCGAACGCAAGAACACAGCAGCACAGCCAATGATGTGCTAACACAAGGACCGAACTTCAGCTGGGGGCATCTTGATGCCATCTACCACACCCCGGTGTGCATTGGTGGCGGCAACCACCGCCGCCTTTGCGACAACGCCCCCGCTCGCTGTAACTACTCTGATTTGAAACCTATTTAAACCTAAAGTACAGACCAATAAACACAATAATTAATCCCTTTTTCTAGTTCCCATCCAGGGCTGTGCCACTGCAAAATAGGGTTTTTTTTAATGCAGTGATAAAATTTATTCAGTACTGAAGAGCTAAACAAATCTTCCTCTTATTTTTTTTTTTTATTTTTATATATGTTTACTTATATCCACTCCTCCCATACAGGACCAGGGGCTACCAATCTAAAACCAGTCTAAGTAACACATAAACCGCACAATACAAGTTTAAAAACAATTAAACAATCAACAATTAAAATATGCTACTTAAAATTTAAAGTTAAAACTCTTAAAACAAAAACAAAACAGCTGTCCTCTTGATATAATATAAAGAAAGCTTTAGAGTCCCATTCTTCGGAAAAAAAATGGCATATAAGGATTCTGAAGAAAAACCCCGGAAGTCCTTCCAAGTAAACGAGTGCTAAATCTACCTTTCAGGACAGCTACAAGGCAAGCCAGCTGTTTATTTATGATTAGTTACACATTCACATCCATTCCTCTCCATGATTTAGTCAAGGGGGGTTGCCTGCCTCTCTGAAGCGAGAATTGGGACTCTCATGTCCATGGTCCCTCCCCTCCTCAAGAGTTCACAAAGGACGTAGCTATGTTGTCAATCAGCAAACCCATCTCGTGGTTTGATCTTCCTTGGGAGCAGCAGGTTTGTAAGGTCTTTGCCCATTCTCGACCAACCCCCCAAACATTGTTTCTCTCCACATATTGGCTTACTCACTCTCATCGGTGTGGAACTTTAAAACTGGTGGTGTGTGTGTGTGTGACGATGCCATTGCTTCACCAAGAAAAAGGTCCCCTGACGCTTCAACCTTCAAAGCCCGCTCCACTAAACCACGAGCCGCCGAACTGTAAACTGGCCAGATGACACTGGATTGCCATAGCGAAAAGAAGAAGACCTCCTTGATTCCTCTCCACTTGGCCATTCCACCTTGGCTGGGTCTCCTCTCCCCTCCGGAGCTACGTAGGAATGTTGCATTCTGATCTCACAAAACCTTTAAGACCCAAAGACTTTAGGAGCGCAGGTTTTGGGTGTGGGTCTAAAAGGCTCCTCCCAGCTTTTGACTAACAATTATCCTCTGTCCTCCACTTTTCAGCGCTTTAAATTTCCCCCTGTGCTCCACTTGCCATTGTCCTTCAGCTCCATTTCAGTTTCTAGGATGTACGATGGGTGCCTAAGTCAGACCTCCAACAGACATTGGACTGTAACAAATTTCACAAATGTCGGACACTCTTTTTAATGGAGGAACACGAAAATGATGAGTAAAAAAATTACTAAAATCCTTTTCTTAGCATATCAAAATGGAGGACATTTGGCTATTTCTAGACAGATGCGAATGGACTTCCCTTTTGGCCAACACCACCCCCCCCCCATCCAAAACACAACACACAGAACATTGGGCATGAACATGGCTTTACTTAACATGCACTGCATATTCAGGCTTATTCCAAAACCAAACCTTGGTTTAGCATGTTTACAGGCTAGAAATGAACATGTCCAGTGGTTTCACAGTCTTCACCATCTATACTTCTCAGACGCGGACTTTGGTTTTTTCCCTGGCAAGAGTTTGTAAAATCATAGCAATTTACATTGTCAGCCTCAAACCAAAACAAAAAAAGGCACTTTGAAGTCCTCACACTCTCTCCCCCTACCCTGAAAGTGCCTGCAGTCTCTCAAGCTGAGTCATACACATCCTTCAGATACGTCCCTCCCGATCTTAGGTGACTTAACTCCCCTTGACATCCAAAACCTCACCTCAACCCTCCGCTTCACTCTCTCTTAGCTCCCCTTCGGTCCTCCACCCCATTCCAACTCTCCAACGATTCCCTCCTTGTCACTCTCGCTTGTCTCCCCGCCAAGGTGTGTGTCTGACGATGGCTTCTGATTTTCCACTGACCATCACCTACTTCCTTTTCTCTTACTACATCCACCCCTCGCATCCACGCTCCTCCATCCGCCTCTTCTCTAACCTTAAACCACCCGTCTGGACCTCCCCGCTTCTCTCATCTGGGCTCTGCGACCAGCTATGTCTTATTGATTCTATCCTCCTTCAACTCTTGACACTTGCCCCAGTATCACGCGCGTGCCTATTGTTCCTCTACCTGGCCTCAGCCCTGGACACTCCCATTTGATTTCTCCACCGCTCCCGAGCAGCCCGAACGTCCTGGAGAAAGTCCAGGGAGGCCGACTTTTCCACTATATCATCTTTTATCTTTCACGCGCCCTGTCGATGGCCAAAACAAGACTACTTTAAATCATGATCTGTGCCAACGAAGCCCTGCACATTTGTTTCCGTCAAACACCTGTAAACCCTCTCCTCCCTCCGTCTCTCCTTATTTTCCTCCCTCGGCTTCGCCAATTATTCATTACAAGATCACTACCAGTGTTCTGTAACTCTTCTTGATTGGCTCCCCCAGTAACTCCTCCCCCCCTCGCCCCTCCTACTAATAAACTCCTGTGTTTCCTCCTGTTTCTTGGAGACTCTCTCGCTGAACTATCCAAACCCACCCCTGCTCTCTTGATCCATCCTCCCTCTGTCTCCTTCCTATAGCCCCTCTTTTTCCACCCTCCCCTCCTCTATATCTTTCATCTCCTTTCTCGTGCTTCCTCCCCTCGTCTCAAACATGCCTAGTTTCGCCTATTCCAAAAAACCCTCCTCTCGACCCCCCCTTGCTAGCTATCACCACTCTCTCTTTCTTTCTCTCAAGTGTTGGAACAAGTGTCTATTCACGCTGCTTGAGTTCTTGAAACCACCCTTCTGGACCCTTCCATCTGTTTTCGCCCACGGACTCCACAAGAGCTCTACTAAGATCTCGATGATCTTTTGCGGCGGCGCTTGCCTTTACTCATCCTGTCCTTCTAATCTTCGTGGCGTTCGACACCGTGGACCACTGTCCCTCCTAAAGACGACCCCCTCCCCCCCGACCTTGTTTCCTCGGGCCTTGTTCTCGATTGGTTCACATCTTACTTGTCAGATAGATCTTTTTAGTCTCGGTGGTCGACCTCTCTTCTGTCCCCCTTCTGTTGGGTTCCTCAGGGCTTGCTTTTGGGTCCCTCTGTTCTCTTATACCCTCTCCCTGGCAAACATGGCTTCTTTGTTTCTTCCCTACCTCTTACGCCGATGAACCCCCCAGCGTACCTTCCACCCTATCTTCACGAGCTAAGCAGACAATCATCCTGTTTAACAGCTGTCCTCCCACGGATGCACCATCGGCATCTGAAGCCCAATTGTAAAGACCGCTTCTTGTTTTCCCTACTAGCCCACCCTCACTATTCCTTTTCTATTCGTCATAACATCCTATCCCTGGTCCAGGAAGCCCGTGCTGGTTTATCTTTGACCTCCTCTTGCATTTATCCCCAGATCCAGAACGCCAAAGCTATTTTTTCTCTATAATTTGCCAAATCCGTCCATATCTCTCAGCTCTCTACCGCACCCAAAACCTGGTCCATGCCCAGTCAGGTGCGCAACCCGCCCCGCGGCGCGAGTGCCCCACACGTAGGACCCGGCCCCCTCCCGCCCTCGCCCCGCCGATTGCCAGCCCGGCTGGAGCTCTCCTTTTTCCCGCCACAGGGCACGCCTGGCGCGCCGAGCCACTCCTTCCCCCCCCCCCCCTGGATGGCCTCTTGCCTCCCAGGGGGCGGGTCAATACGCCTTGGGGATCCGCCGTTTTTGACGTTCGAGCACCCTCGATGCGCACATCCGTTTCCCCGACCCTCCTGTGATGGCCTCTGGCGCCCAGTGAGTTGGGGTCACAGCTCTCGGGCCACCGCCGCGCCTTCTTCCCCCCGCCCCCCTGGTGCAGTGGCCCTCTTGATTAAGGCTTGGTTACTTGTATATTCCTATTAGGGCATAGAGGGCTCCTGATGTCCTCGCATGATGACATAGGGCCAAGGCGAGGGAGGATCTCCGTGTGTAATGCCGTAGTTATTCGCCACGAGGCGGCGGGGAGCGGAGGGAGAGATTGACGAACAGAGGACGGAAAGCCGGAGGAAGCAGGCCGGAATACCAAAAGGACGGAGCAAGAGGAAGGAGCGAGGAGGGGGGAGGGAGGCCTTTGAAGAAGAGTGAGGAAGCGGGAGAGGAAGGAGCAAGAGCCGAAGGAGGGAGCGATGAACGAGAGGCTGAAGAGAGGAGGAAAGACAGGAGGAACGGGAAGGAGCAACGAGTGCGGAAGGCGAGAGAATTGCAGAAGAGGAGAAGGAAGACGGAGGCATGAAGGAAGGAGCAGGCGGGGAGGGAGGAGGGAGCTGAAGAAGATTAGGGAAGAAGGAGGACGGAAGGAAGGAGCAAGAGGAGGCGGGGAGGGAGGCAGGCGGAAGAAGAGGGTCGGAAGCAGGCGGAAGGAAGGAAGCGAAGGAGCCGTAGGCGGAGGAGGGAGGGGGAGAAAGAAGAGCGGGAAAAGGCGACTGGGAAGGACGGAAGGAGCACGAGGAGGAGGGAGCGGGAATGAAGAAGATAGGAAAGAAGGCGAAGGAAGGAAGGAATATGCAGGGAAGGAAGGAAGGAAGGAGCAAAGAGGCGGAGGGGAGGGCGGCTTCAAGAAGAGGAAATGAGGAAGGACGGCCGACGGAGAGGAGGGAGGAGCGTACGGAGAGGAGGAGATGCCGACATGCGTTTTGAAGAGGTGAGCCAGTGACTTCCACAGAGTCATTTTCCTTTGTATTTCCGGCTTTCCCCTGCTGAAAGGTGTTGCTTTTAAAGGCGAATGTCTGTGCTGATTGATATGTCGTGAGCGGCATGCGTCATTTGAAGGTGAGACAGTATGGACTTCCCAAAGTGCATTTCTGGTATTTTCAGGCTTTCAATGCTGAAAGGTTGCCCCTTGGAGCCCTTCGGCGACGAAAGGGGACGGCGAAGGAGGAGAGGGCAGGGCACACGTCTCCTCCTCCCGTAGGGTCCTGGCAGCCTGAGGTGTCTTTCGTGCGACCCCTCAGGCCTGGCCAAAGCCCCGAGGGCGGAGTGGCCTGCGCGCCTGTTGCTCTGGCCCTACGGCCCTTGCTGCTTGCGAGAGGCGCTGGGTGCCACGGGAAGGGCAGGCGGAGAGCCGCGGCGCCTGTCAACCCCCTCTCCCAATTCCCCCCCTTCTAGCTGTTCTCCCAGACAGCTGGAGGGTGGGACAAGCGCGCAGAGCAAAGAAAGCCCCGCCCCCAGAGGGTGGGGACGTCCGCCTCCCGGCAGCGGCACCACCCCCAGCGGGTGGACAAGCTCCACCCCCGGCCGCGGCCCCGACCCACTGCGGGTGGGAGCTCTCCTCCCTTTCGGCCCCCGTTGTCTCAGGGACCGCAACCCGGCCCCGGCTCCAAAAAGGTTGCCTACCTGCATGTGGCTCACAACTAGACCAGTAACTCCTCTTGGCAGGGCTTCCTCTCTCCACTCCACCCATATTTTTGTTCAGCATTCGCGGCACGTCCTATTTCACTGCGCCGTATGATCATGTTTCCCCTTGTTTTTTCCTTCGCTGGCTCCCTTTCCTTCCGTCCTCAGGTACCAACTTTTGCTCCTCCACCTTTCAAGCCTGCATGGCTGGCCCCTCTTTATTTAATGATCTTCTCTCCTACTACAATCCCTACTCGCACTCTCTGCAGACGACGCTTGGGCGTCCACTTGCCTCCTCCATGCTGCCTGTGACGGAAGAGGGGAGGAGGTAGGCGGAGGTTGTAAAAGGTTGCGGAGCCCTGCTCTGCAGTGAGCGTGCCACTTATCCACGCGCCCCGCCACCACCACCCGCTCCTCTCCCCCCTCCCTGCGTGGCAGGAGGTGCTGGCTCGTCCACCTTACCTCCCTCGCAGGCCTGGAGAAGAAGAAGAGGGGCGGGGAAGAGTATGAGGTGTACACAGGTGGACCTCCTGCGCACGGGAGGTCACCCCACCGCCACCGCAAGCCCGCGCCGTGCCACCTTTCCCCCCCCCCCCCTACCCTCCTCTCCCCCTCCCTTGCTGCGGAGTGCTGCCGCCGTCCACCTGGCTTCGCCTCCTCCCCGGGCCTGGGGGAGAGACGTGGGGGCCTGAGTGAGGAGAGGTGGGGGTGCGATCACTTGAGGTGCAGTTGGCCGTGGAGGGTGGTGCGCGGGGAGGCGCGCCTCCAGTTCGCCTCCGCGCCCAGGAGGTCTCGCTGCCCTCCCTCTTTCTCCGGCCCGAGCGAAGAGGAGGAGGCAGCGAGCCTGCCGTCGCAGCAACCGGCGCAACCGGGGGTGGGGCGGTTTCGGGTTGTCACCTTGGCGGAGGGGCGCGGGCCCCCAAATCAGGGAAATTCCAGGTTTTGCACGCCGGTTTATGGCACACCTACTACAGACTGCAAAGGTAGTTCACATTCCCACTCCATAGGGGGAGTGGGTGGACTTGTCTTTCCCTTTCCCTTTCCTTGCCTCATGCCCAAGCAAACTGCCTTGCTGCCAACCTTCTACTACCTGTGTTTCCTTCCTCATTAATAACTTTTGGCTCTTCTTGCTTCTTCTTAAGTTGCTTGCCACCATGTGTTTCAAATTCATCGTGAAATGACCTTACTGGAGGGTCTGGATCGTAATGGTTTAGAGAATCTTCAGCCCATTATGAACCAGCTCCGCAGTAACTTTCACTTATATTTGGTCTGCCAATTCTGTAGGTACTCAATGACGTTGGCAGGCCAACTCATGATTATGTTTCCCACCATCCCACAGCCAGGCACCTCTTTTAACTTTTTGGCTGATAATGCTGAGCAGACATCTGTTTAACACACCAACCCCATCTCTTTTCTATCAGGGCCAGTGCTGATTTTGGTGGTCCTAGCTCTGTCTGCGTAGCTGTTTTTGGCCATTTGAGATAAAAAGAACTATTGTCCTGATCTTCCTCTCACGGAAGCAAAGCGGAAACAAAGTGCTCCGGTTAGGGGGGGGTTAAGGGGTCACCATAGCGGGAACTCTTTGAGTGGAGAGTTAGCGAAAACCTGAAAAAACATCGGTCTGTCATTATAGCAAGTAGTGTGTACATTTCCTTCTCCGGTCTATGGTCAAAATCCAGGGCCTCCAGGGGCTCATTCAACAAACAATTATATTGCTCATGATTTTGCTTTTAACTGATTTGATCAGATTCCCGAGATTGCTAAATTTAAGGAGGCAATAGATACTATGTTCATAAATATTCTAGAAAACATCTCAGTGCCCATTCTAAACTGCCAGCGGGATTCCCTTCGATGTTGCCCCAAGGCATTAATGGAACCATAGCACTACAAATGTGTCGTTTGTGAATGGCCCCAGGTTTTGATGGACGGCACATTCCCAGCACCCCAGGCCAGCTAATGGCTCGGACTTGGGCATTTGTCGTCCAACACATTTTGGTCAGCTGCATTTGCATCTATAGTTAGGTTAAATCTGCACTTTACCACCGTTTAGCCTGACTCCAGAGAAAAACGGAAGTGCTGTTGATAGCGTTCCCCTGCTCGGGGAAGGAGGTTTGTCCACCTCGTCCTGAATGGGTCACGCTCCCCTTGAAGGGACTCATTCGCAGTCTGGCGGGTGCTTCTGGATTCGTCGCTCAACCTTAATCTCAGGTGGATGCGACGGTTTCAGGAGCACATCGTTCCCAGCTTCGGGGGCTTGAGGGGGATACGCAGCGCGACCCTACTTGGGCCAGGGGACCTTGCAACGTTGGTACCTGCTTGGTAAACTCTCGATTAGATTCTCGCAATGCGCTCTACATGGGGCAAACCGTACAACCGGAAGCCTAATTGGCAAATATGGCACCCGGCTGGTCCCACTGGGCTCCGGACCGCCATATAACACCTTTTAAGATCCATTGGCTGCCCATCCTTCCGGCTCATAAAGGTGTTGGTTTACCTAAAGCCCTAAATTCTGGGCCCAAGGGCATTGGGAGACGCCTTCCTCATATAGTCCACCCGCACTTCAGATTACGGGTGCAGCATTCTTGAGGGCTTCATAAGATGAGATAGGTCTCGTCCGCCCAAAAGGGCAGTTTCTACCTCAGCGCCCCAATTGGAACTCGTCCCAAAGGCTCCGCTCTGTCTCCTCTGTAGATCTATTCAGGAAAAATCTCAAGGACCTTCCTTTTCCACAAGCGTTCCCTCATGTGTTTCCTATTTCAATCTTGTTCTCCCCCCAATTAACAACTGTTTCTTCCAGCTAATGTGTTGTCTTGTAAAATCGGTAATGTTTTTAACGATTGTGTTTATAGTCTGGTTTTTTGGGGGGGGGGGAATGGGGATATTTGTTGGGGGATCTGTATTCTGTTTTTTGTATTAACTAGTCTGTTGTTCCGCCATATGATCTAATGTTGGCTAGCGGGTTCAAATAATCATAATAATATAATTAATGCTCTAAAAATAGTTGGGCCCTTTCGGATCTAGTTTTTTAAAAAATCATCCCTTCAGAAATTTTGTTAAAAACAAAATACCCAGGGCCGTATATTTAATCTGTTCCAATGGGAACTTGTCGTCCAACCAAACAAAGTTTCCAAGCCGCTTTGTTGAACCCAAAACAGTGCCATAGTGTCGGTACAACCTCTTATCTGTAGACATCCATCCTGCTGTTGTTTCTTGTTGTTTATGTTTGTTGTTGTTGGTGTTGGAAATTTGTGCTTTTTCATATTTTTATGTTGTTTTGTAAGGCACTGCCAATTTTTAAAATAAACATTTCAACTAATAGTATACTTAATTGTCAAAAACATAAACCACAGCAATTCATCCGCATCTATCACACCGTGCCAACAATATCATAGTCGG
>NC_056523.1:18769241-18787306 GCF_019175285.1 Sceloporus undulatus | reverse complement strand
TCAGCTCTAGGCAACAGGAAATGGGTGTGTCAGGCAAACCTACTCCAGCTCAGCTAATAAAGTGGCTCAACAAACCAGTGTTTTTCTTCTCCACCATTGAGAACTTAATGAGAATTTTTTCAAAAAATATTCGTTTCAAAAGTCCCACTTTTAAAAGGTTATGTTGTCTCTCCCTGTCAGCAGCTAGAGAAGTATTTTTCACAGATTTCCCAAATGACAATAAAAGACAAGTTGGTGCTAATTTAATTTGCATTTCAAAGTTAATTACCATGTCAATAGGAAGTTTGGCAGGGGTTTAAAGAAGGCACACACACACACACACACACACCCAGTTGCAGCCCCAACAAGAAATGGTAGAGTTGGGAGGGGATCCTCAAGGACCATCCTGTCCAACCCCCTTCTGCTGTGAAGGAATACATAGGAATACATAGGGTCCTAGAGGACATATAGTCTGTCCCTCATTTGAACATCATGATGGCCCTGGAGGATGTGACCCACCAAGGGTTCTCTTGGCATAAAAAGTAGTTTTGCCATGGGCTGCCCCTGAAGCTGAGACAGTGTGACCTTCACAAAAGAGAAGGGGGTGGGTGGGTGGACTTGCCAATGCTCTTCTGCCAAGCAAGAATTCTGGCATGGAGGAATCTTAGCATTGGAAAGGATTCCCAAGGGTCATCTCATCCAACCCCCTTTTTGGATACATCACTCTCTCTCATTCATGGTATTCTGAACTCTCCTTGCCAAAAATAAAATAATAAAATGCATGATAGGTTTGCTTTAGCATCACTCATGGATATTCTGAACTCTCCTTTTCAAGTAAATAAATTAATTAATTAAAATGCAAAACAAAAGTAGGTTTGCCTTAACATCACCTTGAGAGTGCTGCAGAGAGAGGTTTGTCATGCCCTGCCTCTGAGGCTGAGAGAGTGTGACCCTCACAAAAGAGAAGAAGGCGTGGGATGGAATGGGGTGCAATGGGAGGGATTCCTAGCATTGGAAGGGATTCCCAAGGGTCATCCTGGCCTTCTACCATGAAGGAGTACCTAAGAGTTTAGGGATGGACTTGAGGCTGAGAGCATGTGACTTGCCCAAGGTCACCCAGTGAATTTCTATGGTGAAGTGAGAGGCTAGAGTTCTAATCCCAGCTCAGCCATGTAAATCCACAGGGTAGAAGGCCAAGATGACCCTCAACCTCACTGCTCTCCCAAAGCAAATTAATACAGATGAAATCCTTAATATGGACCAAGATCCAAACTACACCACAGTCAATTATCTATGGCCAAAAGAGTTTTAAGCATGTGGGTGTTGTGGTGTGTGCTCGTCCTCCCTGCCCTGTAACAATGCAAACCACTTTTGTTCATTAGGACATTCCAATATCTATTTAGTGGGGTGTTTTTTTATATGACTTCATTTTTAGTCCCTGGAAGTGAGGAGACTTTTTTGTACGCTTGCCCAGCCTCTTTCCACCTTGTCCTCTGTCTAGCTGGAAGGGTTTTTAGCACTAAGGAAAGTAGGGAGGAGAACTTCAGAAGCACAGACTTTCAGTAGCATGTCTGCATTAAAATGTAATAATGCCTGATCTGAGAAAGATTTCCCAGGATTCCCTAGCACTGAGCCAGGGCACTTAAAGTGGTCTTAAACTGGATGGTTGCTGCAGTGTGTTTGGCAAAGCCTCTCTCTCATTTGGGTGAGTCCAGATGATTCAGGATCACAAACGTCAGCTTGACAGTCGTACATGTGTACCAACCCCTCAGACAAACTCACATGCTCTGCCAATAGAAAGTGGTTGTATTCTGTCGGGGATGCTTTGATTGAGATTTCCTGCATGGCAGTGGGTTAGACGGGATGGCCCTTGTGGTCTCTTTCAACTCTATGATTCTATGATTCCTCCTCCTGGGCTCACAGCCAGTGCCTTTTTTTCCGGTGAACTCTTGAATTCTGAAAGATGTGTGCAGAGGGATCTTGCAGCACTGTGATGGAGTAAAAAAGGAGCAGCACATACACTTTCTGAGATTCCATCTACTTCCTCATTTGTTTTCTCTTTGACAGATGAGTCAATTTCCCTGACTTTCTGTATCCAGTCCAAACATATTGGAATTTTATTAGTTTCCCACTTTCTGGGCAGTTGCAGTACTGATTCCCTCTGCAAACTGCCTTTAATCAGATTTTGGGAGAAAGGTGAGATATAAATCCCTTAAATAGACAAATAATCCCAACATTTGTTACTTTCTTAGGCTGGTACTGAGCATTTTTCGGTTTGAAATCCTACCCAGCCTGACATTTTCGTAAACCCCATTGATCTTGAGATGACGTTTCAAGGCAGAGGATGTTCTGGAGGACCGTCTGGCCTAGTGGTTGAAGCATCCAACCACGACTTTGGAGGCCAGAGATAGATTCCATGCACGGCCATGGAAACCCACTGGGTGACACCTTGGATGAATCACATTCTCTCAGCCCCAGGAAACCCCCTGATAGGTGAGCCTTAGAGTCGCCAGGGATGAGAAAGGATCTGAAGGCAAACATGACCAGGAGCCATTGAAAGTATTCGATTCTTCTCTGTGGCCCCATAGAACACACACTCGGTTTTATAAATTCTGCCACTCCATCATGCCTCTTTTCCAGTCGATCATCAACAACATCAACCTCTTTGGAGGTCTTTAAGCAGAGTCTGGATTGCCAACTGTCAGGGATGCTTTGATTGTGAGTTCCTGCAATGGGGTTGGACTGGATGGTCCTTGGAGTCTCTTCCAAATCTTTGATTCTATGTTGCTGTTTCTTGTTGTGTGCCTTCAAGTCATTTCTGACTTATGGCAACCCTAAGGTGAGCCTATCATGGGGCATGTTTCTTCAAATGGGGGGGGGGGGGTTGCCATTGCTGTCCCCTGAGGCTGAGAGAGTGTGACTTGCCCAAAGTCACCATCCTGATGCTTACTTTGTTTTTTATTGTATACTATTTAGTATTGTTTTAGAGATATTTTAATCATGTAATGATTGTACTCCGCTTGGCAGGCTTTTTTTCTCTCCCCCCCCGCCCCCATATTTTATTTGACCTTTGCTATGTAAAGGGCCATGCAAACTTTACAGTGCTCTATAAACAAATGTTAATACACCCAGTGGGCTTCCATGGCCAAGGCGGGCTTTGATCCTTGGTCTCCCAGAGTCCTAGTCCAATGTTCAAACCATTGCAGACTCTAATGTCTGAAATGGTTTAAACTGATTTTGTGTGGGTGTGTTTGTGTGTGCCCTTGAGATCTTTGGCTGCAGAGCCAAGGAAGTCATATTTTAAATAACTAAAGATAAAAGAAGTGGCCTCTACCGTGACAGTAGCAACACACTTGTTGCAATCTTGCTGCATTTATATAAAGGGCAAGCTTGTCCTTAATTTGCATAATGCGCGGGCTTTCTTTTCCATTCTGAAACTGCAAGTGATGATGCCTCCTCCCAGCCAGAGGTTTTAGTTTCTATTTAGTAAAACGTGTGAGGGGCAGGAAAGGCTGCCTGGGGCGATTATAATGGAACAGCATGTCCCTGGATGGATCCCTTTCTCCAAGGTAAGAAAGGAGTTCTCTTGATGCATTGTTTCTCAAAAATACAGTAATTCATGTCTGCTTTGGACTGAATCCTATTGTACTCATTTAGGGAAGGATAACTAGAGGTCCATCCATGTGCCAATTTACAATCCTAAAAAGAACTGTAAAGGAGTAAATATCATTGAAAGGATGGGGGTACAGAATTTGAGACACACAGCTGGGTGTTGTGGGGTCACTTTCTTTGGATGTTTTCATAAAGAGTCAGGACAGTTACCTGTTGGGGATGTTTGTGGTGCAGATCCTGCAAAGTGAAGTTGTTTGTGTGGCCAGACCTCTATGGGGCTCCTAACATTCCTCCATCGTGGGTGCTTCACTCTGTTTCAAAAATTGTTTCCTGCTGTTGTTGTCATATATAGAAGATGTAATCCATATTTACTATCTAGTTGGTCATCCATGCCAACTAGATTTCTGGTAACGTTGTAAAACTGTATATTTAGAACTTTTTGGACTGGCATATGTTAGGCTGGAGAGCCAACCTCCAGCCTAAGGTGCAGTGGTTTGAGTGTTGGACTACGACTCTGGGGACCAGGGTTTGATTCCCCGCTTGTTCCTGAAACCCACTGGGTGACTTGGGTAAGTCACACTCTCTCAACCTCAGGGGAAGGCAAGGACAAACCTCATCTGAACCAATCTTGCTAAGAAAACTCCAGGATAAGTTTGCCTTGGGGGTTGCCATAAGTCGGAAAGGGCATGAAGGCACACAACAACTACAAGTGTTGTACAATTCAACACTAAGCAATGGGGGGAAAGTTGAAGGCTTTCATGGCCCGCATCCATAATTTTTTGTTGGTTTTTCAGGCTATGTGGCCATGTTCTAGAAAAGTTTATTCCTGACATTTTGCTGGCATCTGTGGCTGGCATCTTCAGAAAACCTCTTCTAGAACATGGCCGCATAGGCCAAAAAACCCAACAAAAAACAAAGCTTTGCTCTAGTGCCTCAACAAACTCCCATGTAAAGGATTCCATAGCATTGAGCCATGGAAGGTAAAGTGGGGTCCAACCAGATGTTTTCTGCAGTGCAAGTGTTGCAGTTTATATGAGAAAATTTGGTAGTCATATAGTAAGCATAGCAGCATATCTGAGCTTCTGGTAAATAAACAGGATACATAAGTAAGACACGGTACACACCACCCCAAAGAGGCGGCCTGCACCTGCCCTTTTTCTGTGGCCTGGAAAAGGGTTGTCCATGGGGCTTCATGCCCCCGGACACCACGGGAGCCATGAGGAGAAAGAGGCGGCCTCTTTCTCCCCAGGATCATTCCCGTGGCTGTGTAGTTGCCATGAGAATGAACCGATACCAAAAAGGAGCTCCGTTTCAGAGCTCCTTTCCATGCTGCAGCCAGGCCACTGTAAGCGGCCTTGGTGGTGCAGAAACGTCACTGTGCTGTTTGGGTGCAGCACCTGCGTGATGTCATCACTGCATGTAGTCCGTGAAGACAGAACGCCTCCATGATGCTGCCACCAGCACATGTTAGGGTTAGAGACAATGTGATTGGTGTGCGGTCCCTAACCCTAAAATCACAGTGGCCACGCCCCTTTTTGCCCATCTGTCTCGGGCCAAAGGTTAAAAAAACAAGACTGATTTTATTGTTACCAAGGATTCATCTAGGTTCTAGGAAAAATAAGCCATTTTATTTATACTAATACTTCACACATGGATCCCCAGAGCTGATCCTCATGCATGGAGGTAAAAAGTAAAAACATCCAACAAGAGATGTGAGGTTCCCTTTGAGGTCTCCTGTCTTGGGTTATTGGGGATGATGGTTTGGGTTATAAAATGTATGGAATAGTCATGTTGTAACTGGGAGAGTTCTTGTCATTGCAAAAACAGTTTCTGTTTAAAGGCTAGAAGTGAGAGGCAGGGAAGGGGAGAGGCAGGCTATTTGAGCCTCAAGGTTGCTCTCCTAGGGATGGAATAGAAAATTGTAAAAAAAAAATTTTTTTTTAAATAAAATTTGAAATTTTAATATAAAAAAAATTGGAGCCTCTCCTTTTTCCTCTCATTTAGCTTCATCCCACTGCCACCATCTCATACAGCATTTTAAAGGGAAGCAGATGAATGTCACAGTCCATTTTTACCAAAAGGTAGGTGTTTGAAGAGCAGTGGTGTCATTCCCCCCCTTTAGGGAGCAACCAGGTGTGGTCCACACACCTCTGCATACCCCCCCCCCAAATGATGCCATTTCTTAATACGTCCTTTTTGGTTCATCAATGGAGCCTGGTTATGGAGTACTGTATACACTCATGTATAAGTCTAGAAATTTTAGTCAAAAAATTGACCCCAAAACCTTGAGTAGACTTATCTATGGGTCAATATGTGTACTATACTTTAACTCTTATTTAAAAAGGAGCCATCCCCTGAGGAATGTCAAGGGATCTAGGAGTCCTAGTAGACCACAAGTTGCACATGAGTCAATAGTGTGATGTAGCAGATAAAAAGACCAATGCTATTTTAAGCTGTATCAATAGAGCAGGGGTCGGCAACCTGCGGCCCACGGGCCGGATGCGGCCCGCCAAGGCCTTCCTACTGGCCCCTGCGCAGTCCTGCCGCTGATTGCCGCCGATTTTCCCCGTTTTCTCTCCGCTCCGGCCGCCATTTTGTTTTTCAAAATGGCGGCCGAAGTATCGCGTGACCTCAGGATGGCAAAGGTCACGCGAGATTTCGGACGCCATTTTGAAAAACAAAATGGCGGCGCCCATGTAGGAGGCCTGGTGCAGCCCCTGTAGCACTCCAACAGGGTTCCAGGGGCTGCAGCAGGCCTGCAGCAGGCTCCACCTCACTCTCCGCCCTCCTCCTCCTCCTCCCTAAGAGCAGGGAAAGGAGGAGGAGGAAGAAGGAAGGAGTACAGAGCGAGGGAGCCAGAGCAGCAGCTGCAGCCATCTCCTCCTCCTGGCTCCACGCCATGCCTTTTTCGCTGGAACTCTGAATTCTGAACGCTTTGTGTAGAGGGATCTTTGCTACAGCACTGTGATGGAAGTAAAAAGGAGCAGCACCTACCACTTCTGAGATTCCATCTCCTTCCCATTGGTTTTTCTCTTTGGACAGCTTAGTCAATTTCCTGACTTTCCTGTATCCAGCCAAACATATTGGAATTTCTCGTCCCACTTTCTGTGCAGTTGCATTACTGATTCCCTCTGCCAATGCCTTTAATCAGGATTTTGGGATACAAGGTGGCGCTCTACATCCTTCACAGACAAATATCCCAACATTTGTTACTTTCTTAGGCTGGTACTGAGCATTTTTCGGTTTTGCCAACTACCCCAGCTGACATTTTCGTAAACCCTCTGATTCTTGCGAGACGTTCCAGCAGAGGAGTTCGGCGGCCAGTCTGGCTCTGGGAAGCATCCAACCACGCCTTTGGCGGCCAGAGTCTAGATTCCCTGCCAGGCATGGAAACCCACTGGGTGGCCCCCTTGGATGAATCACATCTCTCCGCCCCCGGAAACCTGATCCGGTGCGCCTTAGAGCTCTTCCAGGGCGAGACAGCGCTCTGAAGGCAAACATGACCATGGAGCCACTTGAAAAGTATTCGATTCTTCTCTGTGGCACACCCTAGAACCACACACCCCGGGTTTTATAACATTCTTGCCACTCCATCTCAGTGCCTCTTTCCAGTCGATCATCCAACAACACCTCAACCTCTTTTCGGCCGGTCTTTAAGCAGAGTTGGATTGCCAAACTGTCGGGGATGCTTTGATTGTGAGTTCCCTGCCATGGGTTGGATGGATGGTCCTTGGAGTCTCTTCCAAATCTTTGATTCTATGTTGCTGTTTATTGCTTTGTGTGCCTTTCAAGTCATTTCTGACTTTATGGCACACCTAAGGGTGAGCCTAATCATGGGGCATGTTTCTTCACAATGGGGGGCGGGGGGGTGCCCATGTGCTGTTCCCTGAGGCTGAGAGACGTGTGAAACTTGCCCAAAGTCACCCATCCTGACTGACTTACTTTGTTTTATCTGTATACTACTATTAGTATTGTTTTAGAGATATTTTGATCATGTAATGACTTTTACTCCGCCTTGGCGGCTTTTTTTCTCTCTTCCCCCCCCCACGCCCCCATATTTTATTTGACCTGTGCCTATGTAAAGCGGGCCATGCAAAACTTTACCAGGGGTGCTCTTAAGACAAACTGTTACCATACACCCAGTGGGCTTCCCGAGCCAACGGCGGGCTTTGATCCTCTGGTCTCCCAGAACCGCTCCTAGTCCAATGTTCAAACCATTGCAGACTCTACATGTCTGCAACCTGGTTTTTAACACTGATTTTGTGTGTGTGTGTTTGTGGTGCGCCTTGAGACTCTTTGGGCTGCAGAGCCAACAGGAAGGTCAATTTAAACTAACTATAAAGATAAAACTAGAAGTGGCCTCTACCGTGACAAGTAGCAACACACATTGTTGCAATCTGGCTGCATTATATAAAGGGCAAGCTGTCCTTCATATTGGCATACATGCGCGGGCTTTCTTTTCCATTTTGAAACTGCAAGGATGATGCCTCCCCCAGCCCACGGAGGTTTTCAGTTTCTATCTTAGTAAAAACGTGTGACGGGCAGGAAAGCGTGCGCTGGGGCGCATTACTAATGGAACAGCATTTTGTCCCTTGGATGGATCCCTTTCTCCAAGGTAAGAAAGGAGTTCTCTTGACTGCATTGTTTCTCAAAACAATACAGAATTCAGTCCTGCTTTGGACGAATCCATTGTTACTCATCTTAGGGACAGGATAACTAGAGGTCCACTCCATGCTGCCAACATTTACACATCCTAAACAAGGACACTGTACAAGGAGGTAAATCATCATTGAAACGGATGGGGGTACAGGACATTTGAGTCCACCCACGCTGGGTGTTGTGGGGTCACTTCTCTATGGACTGATTTTCCATAAACGAGTCCAGGACAGTACCGGTTGGGGAGGATGTTTGTGGTGCACGCTCCTGCAAAAGTGAACGTTGTTTGTGTGGGCCAGACCTTCTATGGGGCTCCTCAACATTCCTCCATCGTGGGTGCTTCCACTCTGTTTCAACAACTGTTCTGCGTGTTGTCATCTATCGCCGATGTAACCAATTTACTATCTTGCTTTGATTGTGAGTTCCTGCATGGCAGAGGGTTGGACTGGATGGCCCTTGTGGTCTCTTCCAACTCTATGCATCTATGAGTCTATGATTCTGTGATTCTATGAAGTCAATCCTTGAAGTGAATGAAAACAGTCAGTTCACAAGATGACAAGGCTGGCGAGAACTGTAGTCTAAAACAACTGGAAGGCAGCAGATGGGAGAGGCTTTTTCTGAGTCAGAGGAAAAATGTAAAGAGAAGAAAGATAGTGGTATGCATGGAGATTTTCAGATAGGCAAAACTGATGGGAGCATCCCACTATGCTCCTGTCACTTTTGTCCATCTAAAAATCTCCTGTTTTGTTTCTTTGCTGACAGTTTAGCAGCTGCCAGATTTCGCTATGTGGTGAGTTATCATTACCTTTGTTTTAGGCCAGTGGTTTCCAACTGTTGGTCCTCCAGATGTTTTGGACTTTACAACCCATAATTCCTGTTGGAGTAAAACTTGGAAACCACCACCTTAGAGAACTGCTAGAAAAATGGCCAAATTGCATTTTTGCATGTTTCACTCTTCAAGAAAAAGATATGTTTACACATATCTAAACCTGCATCATGCTCATCCAATGAAAACCATAATGTTTGGAGAAGAAATGCCCATCTATAAGTAAGAAATGGAAGTAAAATAGCATGGCTACTGGTGTGTGTTTTTTTAAGTTGTGAGCCAATCTGAGTCCCTTGAGAAAAGGACAGGTGGCCTTCAAGAATCAAAAGAATATTTTTTAAAAATCAAAAATTGTGAGAGAGAAAACATGTTTTTCAAGTGTTGAGAAAACCCATGGAAAATAATATTTCAATACAGGAATATTAATTATGCCATGGAAAATGTTATAATTGAGAAACTATTGTACACAAAGTTTGCACATGGTTGATTTAGTCAGAAAACAACATTTTTTTTGCACAGAAAACTGCATTATTTTCCTCAGTGTGAATAATTTACATGCCTCAGTTCCTTAGCCTCTGCTCACTATTTGAATACGTTAAAATTATTGTTACTTGGGTTTAGAAAATCATAGGATCAAGAAATATTGTGGCAGTCTAGCAGAACATTTTCTATTAGATGCTATATTACCTTTATTGTTGCCATACTTGTTTTAGGGCAGGGGAGCACTTTTAGTACAGCATGAACAATAATTATTCTGTTTACAGGCTTTTATTCAGACTGTTATTGGAGAAACACAGTTGTTGTGGATTGGACTGACGCTCACATTCCCTGAAAGAAAGTGGAGCTGGGTGGATGGCTCTCCCTTAGATGAAAAACAGTGAGTATTTCCCACTGACACATATGGCAACAATTGATTCAGACAATCAGTTTCCTCAAAATCAACTGGAGCTGAAGGGAAGTTTTTCTGAGATCATTCAGAAAGACCAAATGTTTTTCTCTAGTAATGGGTTTCTAATGCTATCTTCAACACTCCTCCCCCTGCAAGACCCAAAACATGTTCCCCTTAGGTGTTGTCACCTCATTTTCTATGTTTTCTAACATTTTGTTCTTTTGGGAACAAAATCATACCACCCCCACCCCCCTATAATCAATATCTTCCACACACAGTCTAATGTGGTTTTAAAAAAGATACTCCTTTCAGTCTATATATGGACATCAACTGGTGATGTGGACTGACATATTACCTGTGGATTGGTCTAATTCCCTCACTCTACCTGACCTTTCCTGCTGTTTCCAGTTGTACTTCTGCTTTTCACCTTCTACATCTTCTGGAAAAATTCCTTTTCTTTTTTAAAAAAACTCTCCATATTGTTAGCATTAACACAGCAAAACTGAATTTATCTTGTCAGTCGATGACATTTGGAGTATGGTACTGTGGCTTCAGGGGGCTTCCTCGAGCTATTGTTCCTCCTCTTACAATACCATAGGGTTCCTCCTCCCTCCTTAACTCTTTATTCCCATATTTGTGCTAGATAACAGATAAGAAATGGTGAAAAGGTGAGACACTGAGACAGAGGAAGAGACAGAGAAGATTTGGTGATCTAACGCTAATAGTTCCCCACTTCAATACATGGGAAGAGGGGAAGGAGGAGGAAGATATTTTTTTTAAAAAGATCCATGAAGGTTAGAAAGTTAAGTTTCTAAGTCTGGAAAGGGTGCTTATACACAATCCTATCAAGAGGCAGAGGAATCTGCAGCAGTAGATTTGACCTTCTTTTCCAAACTGCCAGCAACCTTCTCTTTTTTCCTGCAGATTGCAACAACTGGGTCCAGTGGAAGCAAACAGCTGTGGGATGCTGAATGGACACAAAATTATTACTGAAGCCTGCAGTACTGTGACCACATGGGTTTGTGAGACAGAAGCTTTCGATATAAGTGGTAACTGGGGCTGAACCTCAGTTTTACATTGGGCATTTAATACAAAATATAATTGGCTTAGTGGAAATAAATAGGATTAGTGTTTTCTTCTCTCAGTTAACTTTGCTTGTTAAATTTGTAGTTTGGTCACTGCTGGAAGCATTAGTTTTCAGTGGACCACCAGATTCTCCCATGATGCCTCATTCTGAACAGTTCCACAACTTAACATGGAGTTGTCAACTCTTTTGCACCAACAACACATCAAATGCCTTTAGAGCTATCTGAGTTTGTGGCCTTTGCAGTTTATGGATATGAATTCCACAATTTACCTCCGAGAGTAAACACACATACCCTTCTCTTTATTAAAAAAGTTTATTTATTATAACCCTAATATACATATAGGCACACCATACATAACCATACATACCCATATATAACATATACAAGACCTTACATAGCATACTTAACATGTACCCTACCTTACATACCATAGGTTCATACCTTCAAAGACATAAAACGTAAACATATAAACATAAAACATAAATATACAAGCAGGTAAACCCACAGAACTTTTCCTATATATCCTTTTCAACTTTTATTGCTTATTTTTTCCTATCTAGAGCAGATTTATTTTTGCCCAGCTTCAACATAATTTGACCAGATCTTCTTATTTCCCCCTTTTGTCTTCCTAAATATTTTTGTCCAATTCCCTGATTAACCTTCCAAGATCAATTGTATCATAACGCTTAATTTTTTACCCTTACTCATTACTGCTTTAACCATTCCTTTCTTTCTATACTCAATACTTTCCAGCATTCTATATATAGATTTGAGTATCTATCTATCTGTGTGTGTGTGGGTTATACACACACCTACATATGTATCCAAACACATTACCAAACATTACTATTGATTCATTTATTCAATTTTTTCTTTACTTTTTTATCCAAAATTTTACTTACGTCCATATTTATCTATTATATTATTATACTTTTTATTATATGTTCTGTAGATTTACACAGCGCTGGTATGTACATACAAAACAAAAAAATCTAAAAAGTGAAACCTGCCAATGGTTGTACATTCTAACAAAATACATATAAAACAATATATATAAAATAGAAATAGATAAAGAAAGCAGGCAACAATTAAAAATCAAATATCAATCAAATGTCAGATAACAATCGGATAAAGTTTCACTTAGGGTGGAAAAATAAATGCACAGATATAGGATGGGGGACACCTGGCTGAATGATACTACATGTGAAGTGATCTAGGAGTCCAAGTGACCAAAGTTGAACAGGGTCAACAATGCAATACGCAGCACTAACAAGGCCAATGTGATTTTAGGCTGCATCAATAAACGTTAGTGCTAGATCAAGGGAAGTAATAGTGCCACTATATTCTGTTTGGTCGCCCCACTGGAAATTGTGGTCCAGTTCTGGGAAACCATATTTAAAAAGGCGTGTGGAGAAACTGGAGTGTGTCCAAAGGAGGGGACTAAAATGGGAAGGGTGGTGGAAACCATGCCCTGATGAGGAGGAGAGACTTAGGGAGCGGGTATGTTTTAGCCTGGATTAAGTGGATTGCCCTGTTTAAAAAATTGAGGGAGGGATGTCATATTGAGGAGAGAGCAAGCTTTGTTTTTGCTGCTCCAGAGACTGGACCCCTGAATATGGATGCAAGCTCCAGGAAAAGAGATTCCACTCAACATTAGGAGGAACTTCCTCACAGTAAGGTCTGTTCGATGTGGAACACACTCTTTCCTCGGGAATGTAGTGGAGTCCCCTTCCCTTAGAGGGTCTTTAGCAGAGGGGCTGGATGGCCATCTGTCGGGGATGCTTTGATTTGGATTTCCTACAATGGCAGGGGGTTTGGACTGGATGGCCCTTGGGGTCTCTTCCAACTCTACAATTCTATGATTCTATGAGTCTATGTTGTGTTCTAAACTTATTAAGAATATTTAGAATATTAAGTTTAGAACACATACCCATTTCAAGGAAAAACAAACCTCACCCTGAAGGATATCCCAATTTCTCTTTCTATTTGGTGAAAACAACGGGACCCTACAACTAAATGGAGCTGATCAATTCTGGTGTGCAAGACCTCCGAGGCAAGAGGAGACTAGAGGAGTCTGGTCAGCAAGCCAGGCTAGAGAATTTCAAATGGCTCAGTTTGGCTGCAGGTCCTGTCAGAGCAGGTTGGCTGCCTGGTGTTGCTTGCAGGAAAGGATGTGTGTCATACTCCATTTGATCTATTACATACATCAGGCTTATTGCAAATCCAAAGTAGTTCTGTGCTACACCTCGAAGCAGTGGCAGTGCCTTCACTGTTTAAATAAGCACAGTTTCCTCCTTTTCCAATCACCTTCAGGTTGCTGTAAGGAAAACACCACAGAAATGCATCAATCAAGGGATGCACCTTCCTGAAACACCCTGGAAAAATACAGCCCAAGATAATTTACAAGGGAATATCACATACAAGGGGACATTCAAATTCAACACCCATGCAACTTTTCAGAGTTTCAATCTATTATCAGAATTTTAGCTTGTTAATATCTGCATTTCTTAAGTAAAATCTTAGAACTTGCTGGAGTGCAGCTCAGTGTGAAGTCGAAGGCTTTCATGGCCAGCATCCATAGTTTTTTGTGGCATTTTCTGGAAATGCCAGCCACAGATGCTGGTGAAACGTCAGGAATAAACTCTTCTAGAATATGGCCACATAGCCCAAAAAAACCCCACGAAAAACTATGAAAGAGATTTCATCAAAACATCCGGATTTTATTTTTATTTTTTATGAAAGAGCTGTTTGAACAGAGTGCCTTGGAGTGTGGTTTTAAACAGAGCCTGGATGGGTATCTTTCAGGGCTACTTTAGTTGTGTAATAGATGGCCCTTGTGGCCCCTTCCAACTCTCTGGGCTGGAGCAAATGGGCAGGAAAAAGTGGCTTGAACATGCTTTTTCAGAAAGTGGGTCGAAACCCCACAGTCCACTCCCAAGGCAGCCCAAATGCACATGGCCCAACTGCACAAATATACCTCCTGTGACCTTCAAGTATCTCCCACATCTCACCCAGATGCCATCCCATTGGATGGCCGCACCTTTGATCATGCACACATGCAATGCTTTATTAGTCAATGGCATTGGAGCATCAGAGTGCTGAACAATCATGGATCTCCCATAAAGGTGCCTTTCAACCTCTTCACCTCATGCCCCCTGTTGGACTGTCTGGTTTATGTATGGTGTAATTAAATCCATTAGATTTGTCACTGTTTCACTTTGTTTGCATTGTAGCAGCTCCACACTGGCATCAGGCCATTTATTTCCAGGTGCAAAAATGTGCATCTTCTGCACTCTCCGGCTTTTAGCTCTAGAGCATGGCTTTGTTCCGGTTTCCACCCACTTTGGAGGCATGTGTTGTATGAATCTGCCACCTTCAGAGTGATAGCAAGCCACTTTATTTGGTCCATCTATTCCACCCCTATGATTCTGTGATTCTATCATTTTAAACAGTCTCTGAAAAAGGTTTTGGGAGCATTCACACGCTGAAATGCATTGGACCTTTTAAAAAAACTAATAAAATAGCCATATTTTGGGCATCTTGCGATGTGTCCCCAGTTTCTTCTGTAAATCACTTTGGAATCTTGTACTTGAACTTAATTTCAAAGATATCTTCTCATTTATTAGGAAGGACATAGCTGATCAGGGACTGTCTTTCTGCTCAAGTTCCTCCACATGGAAGTATGGGAGGTACAGTTTGCTAGGGAACAAATACCTTCACCTCTTCCTGCCTCATGATATTCCATTTTATTTCCTCTCTCTCATCCATTTTACTATTGTCCCTTTCAAAGCTCTTTGCATTCTGTGCTTATGGGATATGGTCAGCTCTTGACTAATTTGACTCCTCTCAGGAGTGAAATTGACTAATTGATTCCCTTTAAGGTATTTTCCTCAACATTTTAATTTTTTAATTTATTTGTACAGTTATGTGTATGAGGATTCTCTTGAGCTCTGATAGATATCAATGTCTTCTCTTGTGTGCCTGAGTGGTCCATTTTGGTTACATAACTTGAAGACCAGGATTAGTATATAGGTATGGAAACTCACATTGTGTTTTCTCCATTTATCCATTGCCAGAGTTGATCTGGGTCTTTCTTGAAGCCAATCCAAGATGGGACTTTTCCTTTGTAGTGCATTACAAAATCCTTTCAATAATTAGAAATGTAGGAGAATTAGTTTGCAATATTGCACAGGGCAGCAAATCATCAACTCATACATATACAAGACACTCCAATGATGTTTAAAACTGGCATTTACTTGTACATATCCCTTGAAAATTGTTGTAATCAATCATGCACTCTGTCTCTATAAACAGAATAGAGCTCATGTGATGGTTTTTCAATGAGCCCTCAGTTACTGCACAAAGATCTACTTTAATTGTTCTTAAACATAGATACTAACCTATTGCTTCTGTTGAACTCTGACTACTGTTAGGGGAAATTGCATCCATAACTGAAAATGTACCAGATGCTGCAATGGAAAACAAATGTAACCTGAATTCAAAAGGTGCCATGAGGAGTGTGCAAAACTCCTAGCAGTAGCAGAGTACAGGATCACCAGTTTAGTTTAAATACTGACCACACACAGACACTGTTGATATTATTCCAAGTCCTTGGAGGTTCTTTATCATAAGTTGCAATAATAATATTTTAAAATATGTACAAGCTCTCCTGATGACTCCTCTCAACATTCACAGTCTGCAGTATAACAATCTGACCAATTCCAACCATCAACTCTTACCAACCACTATTTACAACTGACTATTTTTATGCATTTAGTCTCAGTGCAGTAATATAGAGTGTTGGTAAATGGTTAACACCAGTTTCTACTTAACATGATGCAATCCCTAGTGCACGCCTTTGCATCATGTCAAGTGCTGAGACTTAACAATCTCAGCAGTCTCAGCCATACAAAATATTTTTACCATTGTTTATAAGAACATTGGTCTAACAAGAGAATGGTGAAGTGAGGGGCAGGCTGGCAGAAATGTTTTAATATGAAATTGCCCAGGCATTATATGGATGCATCATAGAGGTTTATCAGACGTGAGTTTTTGGCGATTTTTCCTGCCTATCGCACAATGTTAGCGTCATGAACGTTGTGCAATAACGCAAAAGCGCGATGTTCTTCCAGACGCCATTCATTTCTATGGGAGCCCGTTGTGCAACGCTCCCATAGTTTAAGCGTCATTCCTCCCCCTTTTGGGCATTGCGGGTAAAAGTGGAAGCCAGGCCATGGTCTCGCGTTATCTTGCGAAATGTGTTGCTTGCGAGAAATGGTTTGGTGTAGTAGGCAGCAGCGACAACGTAATGCTAAAGTTACTGATTGCAAAGTCCCACAATGCTGGGCTGCTTTTGACCCCAATTCCCTTCCGGTGGCCTTCCTTCCTTTTCCCCCCGGGGAAGGGGGGTTGCTCTGTCTTGCATGAACACCTAAGAGGCTTCCAATGTAAGGAACCCCCAGGGTCATCCACTCCAAGCACTGCTGGAGGCTGCCCCATTCCTCTTTCCTCCGCATGGACACCTGAGGCTGCAAATGAAAGGGGTCCCTAGGGGTCATCCATTCCAGCCCCATTCCTCTGCCCTGCAAGAACACCTAGGATGCTGAAATTTAAGGCCCCTAGGGGTCATCCATTCCTAGCCCACATTCTCTTTCCTTGCATGACACCTAGGAGGCTGCCATCTGAAAGGGGCCCCTGGGGGGTCAACCATTCCCGCCCCCATTCCTCTTTCCTCGGGCATGGGACACCTAGGAGGCTGCAAATGCCAATGGGTTCCCTAGGGTCATCCCATTCCAGCCCCATTCCTTGCCCTGCAAGAACACCTAGGATGCCCTAGACAATTTACAGTGTCCCCCTAGGGGTTCCATTCCAGCCTCATCCTCTTTCCTGCCCAGACCACCTAGGAGGCTGCCACTGAAGGGGCCCCTGGGGGTCCTCCACTTGCATATTCAAAGGGCCTGCGTGACCATACATGTATGCGAAATCTATAAACTATATATCATCTTATGTTATGTATATGTGTCATACACACACTATTATATTCAAAATGGCGCTTTCCCCAGGGGCCCATCTGCACCTCCCTTCTGCCTGCCACAATCCATCATCCACTGCCTTCTCCTATGCCCCTATCTGCCTCCTTATTTGACCTGCCACCATCCCATCACCCACTGCCTTTCCCCAGGGGCCCATCTGCACCACCCCCTCTGCCCTGCCACCGATCCCCCATCATCCACTGCTTTCCCCAGGGGCCCATCTGCCACCTCCCCTTCTGAATGCCACCAATCCCGCTCATCCAGTGCCTTTCCCCAGGGCCACATCGCCACCTCCCCTTTGCCTGCAAACCGATCCCCTATCCCACCTGTCTCTTCTGGCTCCTAATCTGCCCCCATTATTTCACCTGCACAATCCCATCATTCCACTGCCTTTCCCCAGGGGCCCATCTGCATATTCAAATGGGCATGGTGTGAACATACAGTATGCAATATATATATAACTATTATGTATATGGTATATATATCTATATATTATATCATACATATATAATTCAAATGGGTGCTTGCTATACATAACATACATGTATGTGAGTGGTGTGTGTTGTTATATATTTATATATATAACTCACATACATGTATGTGTATATATATATATGTGTATGTATCAATACATATTTATGTGAATATTTACTTATAAACAGAAAGAGATAGATAGATATAGATTAGCTATATAGATGCTATAGATATATGTATATATAAATATATATAGATCGATGTATCAATACTGACTGCCCCCATTATTTGACCTGCCACCAATCCCATCATCCACTGCCTTTCCCCCGGGGCCATCTGCACCTCCCCTTCTGCCTGCCACCAATCCCATCATCACATGCCTTTCCCCAGGGGCCCATCTGCACACACTGCAGACAAAAACAGGAAACAGGAAGGGGCTTCTCCCCTTTCCCCTCTTCCCCCCCGGAAGTCAGAAACAGGTCAGGGCATGCCACCAAAACCTCCAAGGT
>NC_056523.1:18764172-18769216 GCF_019175285.1 Sceloporus undulatus | reverse complement strand
CCAGTTTCCCGATTCTGTCTGTGACTCCTTTGATGTATGGTAAAAAATACCTTCCCTTTGGGTGGCTGCTTGTCTTCACTCCTCTTGGACCGGGCTCTAAAGGCTAATGGTTATTCCAGTTCAGACATCAGAAGGGCTACCAGACCCAGGAAAACCCAGGAAATCCAGCAAATGCTTTGCTCAGCCAAGGACCAGAGAGACCCTCTCACAGCCGCAGGAGTTTACTGCATACCATGCAGCTGCAGACAAGTCTACATAAGGACCACCAAACGCAGTGTGCAAACAAGAATCAAGAGACACGAGAGACACTGCAGACTGGGCCAGCCAGAAAAATCAGCAGTAGCAGAACATGCCACAAGCCATCCTAGGCATAAAATACTGTTTGAAAATACTGAAATTCTGGACAGTACCAACCACTACCATGTCAGGATGCACAGGAAAGCCATTGAAATCCACAAACAATGTATATAGCCAAGTCTTTTCCAGACAAATATTCTCTGAAGATGCCAGCCACAGATGCTGGTGAAATGTCAGGAAGAAACTCTGCTAGAACATGGCCACATAGCCCGAAAAACCCACAAAAAAGCATTTTTGTTTGCCGATGAAAGGCACGCAGGGAGGGGGCCAGCCTAGCTTCCCAAGCAAGGGAGTTCCAGAGGGTGGGAGCAGCTGCCAAGGAACCTCTCTCTTGTGTCCTCACCAAGGGACCCTGTGATGGTGGCAGGACAGAGAGAAAGCCTTCTCCTGAAGATTTTAGAGCTCTGGTAGGTTTATATCGGGAGATACGGCCTTTCAAATAGTCTGGACCTAAGCCATAGTGGGCTTTCTAGGTTATGAGCAGGATGTTGTATTGTGCCCAAAAACAAATCGGTAGCCTGTGAAGCTGTTCCAGAAAGGGAATTCTATGTTCCCTATAACTGTCCCTGGCCAGCATTCTAGCTGTGGTATTGTGTACCAACTAAAGTTTCCAAAAGTTTCCAAAGGCAGCCCAACATAGAGTACATTACAGTAGTCCAGATGGGATGTAATCAAGGTATGTGTCACTGTAACCAGATGTCATGTCTCAAGAAATGGGCTCCAGCTCCTCTGTTGGCATAAGCCAGTGTCTTCCCCTTCTGAATTCAGTGGTATTATCTATCCATCCTTCTCTCCCGCCTCCTTCTGTCTGCTTTGAATACAGTACAGTTGCTCTCAAAAGCTAAAAAATGCTAAAGCTTTAGCAAAAGTTAAAGAATGTCTTAGCCAATCAGGTCAGAGGAATAGTAGCAACCTTTCATCTCCGCCTCCCTTTAACACAGTTTTAAGGAGCAAGCGCTTCATACCAAAAGAGAAAGGCTACTGAACTTTTTGCAAAATGTTCCCAAGCAATGGCTTCTGAGTGAGTGTTTGCTGTGTGAATGAGACAGAAGCCTTGCAAAAGAGAGGAAGCAAGGAAGTAGGAGTGGCACACATGTTTGCACCATCAGGAAGAGCCTGGAGAAGCAAGTCTGTGACTGTTCCCTGCATACACTCTGCTTCATTGTTGTGTGCCTTCAAATCTTTTCTGACTTATAGTGACCCTAAGGTGGTTCACATGGTTTTCTGTAGTTGAGAATGTGTGACTCACCCAAGATCGCTCAGTGGAGTTCCATGGCTGAGCAGGAAATTGAACTCTGATCTAGAGTTGTAGTCCCACAGTCAAATTACTTTGCCACATTGGCTCTATCCACTCTGCTGCCCAGTGGTGTATGGAAAATTCTTCAAATGGCAAATGACAACATGGCATTCATGCTCAATTATAATGAAATACAGGATATTGCAATTAAGAGGCCAATTTCAGTTACTGAGTTCAGCATTTTCATTTTTTGTTTTTGTTAATGTTACCCTCTGCCCCCTCATCTTCTCTTTCTTTGAAGTCTTTTATGTGTGTTTGTGTGTGTGTGTTTGTTTTAAAATTGTTGTGTGTGTCTTCAAGTCATTTCTGGCGATAGAGCCGTATATAGCTGATACAAGCGTGATGAGACAGAAACAACATGTCAGTTAAACAAAACAACATTAAAAAAACCCAAAGGCTCTGAAACGGAACATCCTTGGGCATTGGTCTCCCTCTGCTGGTTCCTGGAGGTAAAAGCATTGCAACATGGGGAACATAAGTACTTTACAACAGGTTGTATGGAGAAACAGTACTCAAAGTTATAGCTTGCAAACTTTTGCTGATGAAGGAGTGCAGAAAAGGAGTGGGAACATGGAAGCTAAGATGATTTGATGAGCCTTGTAGGGAGTATGAAGGGCTGCCAAGAGGTACGCTCCACTGCTCCATGCCACAAAATCAATTTAAGTGTTATTTGTACCAGACTAGCAGCTGTTGCTGTTTATTAAAATATCATGCATGCCAACAAATAGAATGAAAATAAAGACACATAGCACTAGGCGAGATGGCTCTTTCTAGCCCATGGCATTTAATTGCATATTTTGTGCTGGTTGTGTTGCTTAATGGGGTGTGATGGTGTTTTTAAAAAAATGTTTCACACAGGTCCTGTGTGTCCTATCATAACCCTTAGAAGTGTTACAATACATGGCCATGATTTTGCCATGATCCCATGTGCTATGACCCTATGCAGAACTATAGAAAGGGAGGCCTCTCAAGGCAGCCATAGACTCAAGGCGAAAAGATCATGTAGGCATCCCATTGAAACAGATCAATGCAGCAAGATAGGAGTCACAATCAGGAACCAGC
Organism: Sceloporus undulatus; assembly: GCF_019175285.1. Taxonomy (NCBI): domain Eukaryota; kingdom Metazoa; phylum Chordata; class Lepidosauria; order Squamata; family Phrynosomatidae; genus Sceloporus; species Sceloporus undulatus. Next base: position 18,766,500 of record NC_056523.1, on the reverse strand, counting down.
CACACCATCCCCAGCAGATGTATGGCCCCAGTATGTTTTCTGGCAGGGCTCAAAGAGACAACAGTTAACAACCCTAAATCTATCTATGGGCTGGTACACACCACCAAGAAGTGGCATCCTGGCAGCGATATTAGGGCTCGGTAGCACACACCAACCGCATATGCTCCCAAGCCCTATGATGTGTGGGCGGCACCATTATTGAGCGGCACCGCCCACACGGGCGGCGTGTAGATGGCTTATGGGTGTCTGAGTGCCCACACGTCTCTTAGAGGAAGTGGCGTCATAAGGGCGGTGACGCAACCCTTATGATGGTGCAAAAAGGAGCTGCTCTAGGAGGCTCCTTTTTTGCTGCACAGTCTTCCTGCACCATTTGGTTGCTGTGGCAAAGAGAGGCAGTGTTTCCCCATCCATATGTACAGCCCCTCTATCTAAGCAACCTTTAAGCTTTTGAAGCATAGCAACAGCCTTCACTTCAGAGCTCTAATTAAGGAACTAAGGCACGGGACAGACAGCCCTTTTGTGGCATGGTGGCAGCGTAGCTAGGGTTGGGAACCACATGGTCCCTAACCCTAGCACATACTGGCGGCACCCTAATGGCAGCGCCCCGTGTACACAGGTGCTGCCATTATGATGTAATGGGTGCATAGCATCCACATGTCACGCCATGCCAGTTATGTCATAAATGCACCACTGGTGCACTCGGACGTAACTGGCACAGTGGAAAAAGAACTCAGTTTTTGTGAGGTTTTTTTCCTCTGGTGGGAAGCCATGTGGTTTGGCGGCTGTGGCTTCCCTCTGGAGGAAAAAAGGCCACCAGCAGGTTGCCCTTTTTGGGTGGTCTGTTCCAGGCCTAAAATGTTTTGTTCTCTGAGCTAGTTTGGAGTGTAAAGAAGGACTTTAGTGTCTCTGAACCTCCTACTATAATAAATTTATATAATAAATTTTTATTTATATACCGCCCTGTGGCGAACCAATCCGGGCAGTTTACAACATTAAAATAACATACAGCATAAAAACAATATATTTCCCTCCCCCCTTAAAAAGTTATTAAACTGCTTATCTAAATTAAAACCACAATAACTAATTAGAACAACAATAAATTAATCAAAATAATACCAACTGATAAACCACTGCAACTTCAGTTCTAAAGAAAAGAAAAGTCTCTCCCATGCGCCGCTATGCTGAGCCACTAAGAATCTCCATCATGTTATGGTAACTATATATGAGTGAAGCCTTTCTTAGCAAATCCTTACCCTTGTGAGTGTGTGTGTGTGTGTTTGCATGACTGATTTATTTCCCCTAAATAAAAATACAATTCATTGGAAGAATTCTGTCTCTGCTAATTCTCTAGTCCATCAACCTTCGTATAAACAGAGATAAGATCCTGGAGTTAATTGAGCTAATTAAAAATCCTCAAGGTCAGGTTCATGTAATATAAGTGTCATGCCTCCAGAGCATCTTTGATGCTCTTGAGACATATATTTAGTTGAGATTATATTATCTTTTCTATGTATTAGTTTAGGAGGGGAAATAGAGATCTACAGCTTTAAGAAGACAAGGATTGTGGGAAATCCCAGGGTTTTATATTGTCTCCCTCTAGTTAATTTCAGTGTGTAGTAAGATTTCAGCCAAGTCAGACCTGGAGAGAGTATTTTCCTTTCACAAAGATAAGTCCACAAAAGAATAAAGATAGTCCTCAGAAGAAGAAAGATAGAATCCACCAAAAAGAGAGAGCAAGGTATTTAAGAAGGACTATTGAGAAAAAAAAGATTGGTTTTGTGATTTTGTGTGATAACCAGTAAAGCTTTGAAAACTTAAGAAATTTGTGGACAAGTCTTTTGTTCAGGCTGTGTTCCTGAGAGCCAGAGGCCTACTACACCCAAAGTCCATAGTATTGCTCTTGGGACAAAACAATATGCTTCTCTTCAGGAAGAAACATAATTTTTCTCTACCATTTGACCTGTTTGTTCTCATAAGGTTCACTGTCTCAAAAGTCCCTCTGTTAGTGGCATTGGTCTTTATCAGAGAGTGCTCAGTTACTTTTGCTGTCTGCCCACCCCCCAATTCTACCCCTTCTTGCTTGGTTTAGGTTGAAAAGATCTCTCACCATTTCTTCTAGGCACAAAAGTGATCAAGAGACATTTAAGCAGCACACATGCACAATTAATCTTCCCCTATGTACATATATATACTCTGTCTCTGTACATACACACATATATAGCTGCACCTGTGAACCCAAAGATCAGGAGGAGAGGAAGAGATTATGGCAGGTTATAGACCACCACTTGGGACGTCCGCAGGACATCCCATTTTAAAAAGGGGGCGTCT
>NC_056523.1:18758323-18764072 GCF_019175285.1 Sceloporus undulatus | reverse complement strand
ATGTCTAAAGTCCCTTCCACACATTCCCTGCATATGTTATAATGAATAATTTGTGTACGTCATTGTGGTGCCACAATGCCATGCCATCCATGCACATGCTGGAAAAGACTCCAAAAAGATATAAATATATTTTGACCGGATCTTAGAAAAGTTACTTCCACTGACCATGTTGGCTGAGAGATTTCTGGACTTGTAGGCCAAAAAAGTAAATGAAGAATGATGTATACTCTTTTTGTCCATTCAGTGCTCCCAGAAAAGTATGGGAGGGGGCAATTTGCAGTCTTTTATACACTGTTGGACAGCAACTCCCATCTATCTCTATTGGGCTTCATAGACTATTCGCTTAGCTAAATAATTTTCATAGATGTTTTAGCCAAAGTAAGGTTGGGTAAGAGCAGTGGATTTGGATTGATCAATTAACACTGTTCTAAGCCAAGACATCTATAGTTCCCTCTCCAATAAGCTCATGAAAATTAAATAAGATTTATCCAACAAACACATCCTCTAGGCAGGGCGGAGGTTTTATGAAACTTCCAAATATATGAGACTCCAAATCCACAGCATGTGATTAGCATACCAAGGTGCAGGAATGCTTGGATTTCTAGTCTGAGGCATCTGGTAGCTGTATGAGTTCCACTTCTACTCTATCCTCTTTTAACTAAAGTAGATTTATATCTGTATGGCAGTTGCTTGAAGAACACGACTATAGCTATTTATTCATGCTCCATTCAGAATGTAAGAGATATCCGGAAAAATCCATTTTCCTGTAGTAATATAGTTGGCCATTGTATTACAAAGGCCTAAATCGGCTGCCCTTGTCGAGATCTTTCTGAGCTTTTCTTATGATTTAATAGGGTGAGTTTCCGTGTTCAAAAATCCTCTCTCAGATACCCAAGAAAAAAAGAGCCAAAGCCCCGAACTTCTTGCTTTATACCAGTATAACATTTTTTCACATTCATGATGAAATACAAGAAAAGAAATTATATCTAAACATTAAAGCCACTTTTTCACTGTAAGAGTAGAATAGACTGCGCAGAGTGTGGACACCCCACTTTCACAGGATGGACATCTTTCAGAAGTGCTTAGCTGTGCATTCCTGCATGGCAAGGGAAATGACCCTTGCAGTCCCTACCCAACTCAAATTAATGATCAGTCGGTTGTAGAATGGGAGGGGCAATTGAACTGATGACAGCTTTTAATTGCGTCATATCTATTCGAGATAGTTAATTTATAATGTTTAATTTTATGTTTTTAGTAAAGCAAACTTTTATCAGTTCCATTTGATTTTGGAGTCCCAGGAGAAGCGGGGAGAGTGCATAAAAATCCGCCTCCTGCATTCCATGAATTAGTTATCCATTATGATGAAGATGATAGATGTAATGCAAAGGAGGGTTTTTATCTCCTACAATTTGAGTACTGGCTTTCTTCCCAGCTTCAAAATTGCAGATCAAATTGAATCTACATAATAAGAGATGTTTTATTGTGACAGCATTAAAATCTCCAAGTGAACCAGTGCTTTCCCTATTATTGCAAAACAATCTCCCCCACCCCAACATTAGAGCTCAAAGTCTTCTGCTGTCTGAGAGAAGTCATTAATATTACCTGGAAGGATGCATCCAATCAAAAAGACTAGAAAAGAATGCTAATATCAATAGACAACTACTTGTGAAGTCAGGGGTAGGTCAGATATGAATCCATGTGCTGGATACAGTTGTCCTTATAGTATAACTCCACCAATGAGATAATCTCCGTCTGAATATTATTATGGTGGATACATTTTAGATCTGACAAAATCTAGATTTTCTTTCCTCATAGCCCAAGGGAAAATTATAAATAATAGTAGCAAGATCAAGAGGAGAAGCACAACAATCCACGACAACACCTAATTTCAGTTTAAGCGTATTATATTCAGCTTGTTTTGAGGAGTTTGCAACCTAAAAGTCCAGCTCCTTTGAAGCTTCTTACTGTGTTCAGCTGAGTTGTCATGCCACACACCATTGATATAGTTCAAGCTTCAATCCAAGTATCACCAAATACAGTATACAGAGTTCTCTTTTTCCCAGTTAGATGCAAGAAATTATATGATCTCAATGTGTACATCCGGAGTGGGAATGCTGTGGGGATGGTACACGGAAAACACAGTCAATCACCACAATGTTCAATAATTACAGGGGGAAATAATCACCACCCACCAAGTTGTATGTTCTCTGCACCTGTATGCATCCAGTGCGCAGCAGAAGAAAACATGTTTATAGAAGTCCATGCCATGTTTTGCTGCAAAAGGAATTTGACAAGTGATTTCAACAGGAAAGTTCTTAGAAGAACCGGAACTTGTTTTTTGTGTGTGTGTATATTTTTGCTTTTCTGCCAAGATAACCTGTATTAGGTTTACCTAAATATCGATAATTCTATAATCAGTATGAGTGAGATCAACCTTATATCCACATTCATAAAGTTTTTCAAGTGGAGATGCCCAGGAAATCCCAGATTCACTTCTATATCAATGTAACTGCAGTCAGTTATGCAACAGCCACTGTGTTTGATGAAGAAAATCAGCCAAATGCACAGGGGCATTACCTCTTTCAGTTTGTGTGCTGCGGTTCTTCTCATTCCACAAAGAGGAGATGGACCATGGTTGACTGGTCAACTTGGAGTCAAGAGGGAACTCCTTCGGAGGCCCTCATCTTTTTCCTGGATGCTGCTGCGACCCATCCAAACAGAAAAATGCTAGGATACAAATAGAGAGCACGTGCAGTTGCATTGGGCTCACACCTCGACCTGCCAGAATTTTCAACATATCATTAATACTACAAGTGTTTACTTTGCTACTCAAGTGAAGGTGTTCTTTATGTATACATATCTTGACATACTTCCCCTTCACATGGCCTAACCAAGCTGTGGCTTGTGCAGAAGTGAGTGCAACGCAGGACAGGGGCCCAAAAATACAATCTTGAATCACCCATGCTTTGAAAGGTCAATAGGAACTGACAGTGTTCCTGCTGTTCCCAAAGCCCCCAACAAGCTAACTGCTTCAGCACACAGACATATTGCATGTGACTTGAGAAGTTCATCTGGCACAAACTCGCAAAAAAAAATTCAATTAGTTTACTGGGAACTGTAGTTTTGTGAGGGGAACTACTAAGGGGATGCTATTCTTGGCAGGTTTTCTGCCAATATCTCTGGACCAGAAAATATTTAAAAACAATTCTTTCCTTCTTCAAAATTCATTCACATGTGAATCTGGCACAGACATACTCCCAAACTACCAAATAGTCCTTTGAAAGATGTACAACTTTTGATGATTTTCTTGCAAAAGAAAGAAAAATTGCTAAAAAAACTTGTTTGCTTCCTTCAAGAACAATTTAGTGAAGAACTAACCCTCCGTCAATACATACGACTTACTTCTGCAACCACCAGCCCAAGAAAGCACAGGGTAAGACAGCCCAAAACCAGTCACGATCACATCTCAGGTGAGTTCTCAAGGACTGCTGCACCTGCATGAAAAAAGAAGCGAGATAATAAGTGGAAGGAGGAACAGTAGACTTGTGGATGAACGATCTTCCCAGAAACCCCAAAACGGAGATCCCATGCTGCAAATAGAATCATAGAAATCCATAGAGTTTGGAGAGACACGGCAAGGGCCATCCAGTTCCAACCCCTGCCATGCAGAAATCCAGATAAAAGCATCCCCGACAGATGGCCATCCAGCCTCCGTTTGAAGACCCCAAGAGGGGACCTCCACTCACTCGCGAGGAAGTGTGTTCCACTGTCGAACAGCCCTACTGTCAGGAAATCCTCCTAAGGTGAGTGGAACTCTTCCGGAGCTGTGCATCCATTGCTCCGGGTCCTAGTCTTTGGAGCAGCAAAGAAAACAAGCTGCTCCACTCCTCAATATGACATCCCTTCAAATATTAAACAGGGCTATCATATCACATCTAACCTCTTTCTCCAGGCTAAACATACCCAGCTCCCTAAGGCGTTCCTCATAGGGCATGGTTTCCCAGACCTTTCACCATTTGAGTCGCCCCCTTTGGACACGCTCCAGTTTCTCAATGTCCTTTTGAATTGTGGCGCCCAGAACTGGACACAATATTCCAGGGTGGCCCTGACCAGAGCAGAATATAGGGGCACTATTAACTTCTCTTGATCTAGACACTATACTTCTATGCTGCAGCCTAAATCACATGGCCTTGTTAGCTGCCGACATTGCACTGTTGACTCATGTTCAACTTGTGATCTACCTGGACCCTAGATCACTTTCACATGTTTTGTCCTCCTTAAGCTAGTTGCCCCCCCATCCTATATCTGTGCATTTCATTTTTTTTTTTCGCCCTAATGCAGTACCTTCCATTTCTCCCTGTTGAAGTTCATTCGGTTAGCTGTGGCCCAGCTTCCTAGTCTATTCAGGTCATTTTGAATTTTGATCCTGTCCTCTGGATATTAAGCTATTCCTCTAATGTTGTGTGATCTGCAAATTTGATAAGTATTGCCCCAATTTTTTCCTCCAAGTCATTGATAAAGATGTTGAACAGTACGGGCCCAGGACAGAGCCCTGTGGGACCCCACTGGTCACTTCTCTCAAGGATGAAAAAGGTGCCATTGTTGAGCACCCTTTGGGTGTCGTCCGGTCAACCAGTTTACAAATCCACGTACAGTTGCCTTGTCTAGCACACATTTACAAGCTTGTTTGCAAGAATGTCAGGGGGAACTTTGTCAAAGGCCTCTGAAATCAAGATATACATATCCACAGCATTCCCTTCATCACTAAGCTGGTAATTTTATAAAAGAAGAGATCAGATTTGTCCTGGCATGACTTGTTTCTCTGAAACCCATGTTGACTTTTGTGATTAGGCATTGCCTTCTAGATGTTCACAGATTCCTGTTTAATGATCTGCTCTAGAATCTTTCTTGGGATTGATGTCAGACTAACTGGAAGATAATTGTTTGGGATCCCTCTTCTTCCCCTTTTTGAAAGTGGGGACAAAGTTTGCCCTCCTCCAGTCTGCTGGGACTTCTCTGTTCTCCGGAGTTTCAAAGATTTTGCCAATGGGTCTGATATTACATTTGCCAGTTCTTTTAATAACCTTGAATGTAACTCATCTGGTCCTGGAGACTAAATTCATTTAGGTTAAACAGGTATTCTCTACTATCTCTTTACTTATTTTGTGCTGAAATTCCCCTATTCTGTCCTCTGCTCCATTATCCTCAGGTTGAGGCACCCTTGCCTTTTCGGAGAAGACTGAAGCAAAGAAAGTGTTGAGTAATTCTGCCTTTTCTCTGTCTTCTGTTAGCATTTTGCCATCTCTCCATGCATGGCCCTACCATTTCCTCTTCTCCTTTTGTTGCTGCGACATATCCCAAAAAGCCCTTTTTTGTTGTTCTTAAACCTCTAGCAAGCCCTGAGTTCATTCTGTGCTTTAGCTTTTTCTCTGACCTATCTCTACACACATGCTAGATTTTAGTATCCATGGAGGGTCCTGGAACCAAATTCCAGCAGACCCACTGTACTATGGGGCTAAGCCGACTGGGATTTCCAGAGCTACTGCAGCATTGCGATTCTACAGTGCTCTAGAGTGTTAATTTAGGAGTGATTTATGACTGTTCATTTCAACTCTTCTGTATTGGTTTATAATCACTGGTTGTACTGTTGTTCTTGAGGTTAGGTTTGTTGTTGTTGTGTTATGTTCCCAGGGATCATCCTCAAATATAGACTGTTGAAGTGAAAACTCAAGTAAAAAAAAATATGTCT
>NC_056523.1:18740960-18758298 GCF_019175285.1 Sceloporus undulatus | reverse complement strand
ATGTCTAAAGTCCCTTCCACACATTCCCTGCATATGTTATAATGAATAATTTGTGTACGTCATTGTGGTGCCACAATGCCATGCCATCCATGCACATGCTGGAAAAGACTCCAAAAAGATATAAATATATTTTGACCGGATCTTAGAAAAGTTACTTCCACTGACCATGCTGGCTGAGAGATTGCTGGACTTGTAGGCCAAAAAAGTAAATGAAGAATGATGTATATTCTTTTTGTCCATTCAGTGCTCCCAGAAAAGTATGGGAGTGGGCAATTTGCAGTCTTTTATACACTGTTGGACAGCAACTCCCATCTGTCCTAGACAGCATAATCAGTGGTGAGGAATGAAGGGAACTACAGTCACCACAACCTCTTACAGCTTCCCAGTGGCATCCCTCAGATTGATATCAATGGGTATGAGGGGGAGCAAACTGTCTTCCACCCAGATTACTGCAGCCCCCACCAAAGGCATCCAGGATCTGTTGTGACTTTTGCTGCACTAGATCTTGAAGACATCACCGCCGCCTCCCCCTGCCCCCCCACATCCTGAGGTGAGGCAGTGCTGCAGCCTTTAAAGGGCCCATATTGTGTCCAGTGCAGCTTCTGGGCAAGTGGGAAGCTTTTCCAGTAGCTATGCAAGTCCCCTCAGGTGTACCACTCCAACAGGTGACACACACACCCTGAGATGTCACCTGGTGTCATCCACACCCCCATAGTGTTGACATAGTGTTGACACTTCAGGTCCCACACCTTTCTGTGCAAAGACAGCCTTATCTTCTGCCTTTGTCTTGAATAGCTAATTCTCTTTCTCAAAATCTACCTCTTCTTCCCCCTTCAGTCCTCCTTCCTCTTACCTTTGCCTATTGTGTTGTCCTTCCTGTTATCTGTTAAATTGGACTGAGAGAGATGGAGGAAAGGAGGATATATATAATCAGCAGACAATTATGCTTTTCTTCCCAACAGGATATTAGCATTCTGGATAAAAATTGGGATTTGTTTTTTTTAATCCACCCTCCCTTTTTTATTTTACAGAGGAAGGTGACAAAGTGGGGCATGCTCCTTCCGTCTTCCTAAATTGTACAATCCAACCTCCATATCCACAGGATGGGTTTCATTGAACCACATTTGATAGAAAAAATTATCAGGGAATTCCCAGACGAGTCTTATGTATCTGCACTCAAAGGGAAGTTCTAATGAATTCACTGGCATTTGCTAGTTGCTACCAAGTAAATGGGTACTGGGCCAGTGTAGCATAATGGTTTGAATGCTGGACTAGGTCTGAGAGGCCGGGGCTCCAATCTCTGCTCAGCCAAGAAAACCCACTGGATGGCCTTGGGCAAGTCAAAGTCTAAGGTCTATGTCACAGAGTTTATCCCATGCAGAAACGGGATTTAAATTGGGAAAATCCTGCAAAAGCGAGTTCTTTTTCAGACGATGTCAGGGGGCATCTTGAACAGAAAGTGGACAGATCCTACAAAAGCGGGATCATTTTCAGATCATGTCAGGGGCACCGAGTATTAATCTGACATTAAATCACACAGAAAGTGAACAAAATCGGCTGTTTTTTACTTTTGGAATTTTTCCAAAAGTAAAAAGGGGGGATTTTGTCCACCTTCTGTGGGGATTAATGTTGAATTAATGCTCAATGCCCTCAATGTATATGAAAATGATCGCGCTTTGCAGGATTTTTCCAGGATTTAAATCCTGTTTCTGCACAGGATTTGGGCACTTAGCCTTCTTGTGATAAACTCCTAAGAAGGAATGCAGTAGCAAACTTCCTGTGAAGAAATCATGTCAAGAAAACCTATAGAGTTGCCACAAGTTGGAAATGACTTTAAGGTGCACAACAACAAGTGGACATAATTCAACATCATACTAATGCCTGACTTCTACAGTTCGTCTAAGTTCAATGCAATATCAAACTAACACTCAACTTTTAGTGCAATGGAAACTTCTTTTCCTCCCACTCAGCACCTCTACTGCCCAAATATGGAAAAATGAGAACTCCAAGTTGGTTTCCCAGCCATCTAGAGCAGGTTTTTAGGACACTCGACAGGGTACATGGTGGTGTCGGAAGAAACTCTTTCTTCTAATACTTGTATTGAAATCACCTATTAGCTCCTGGTCCAAGAGTTCACATCAGAAAGCAATATTTGAAATATATGGTAGCTGAGCATTCATATCACTCCCTTCTGTTCCTTACCTCCAGTTACTGTAAGATTTACAGTTGTATGGTGTTTTGCACCCAAGGTTCGTATGGTTGCTTGGTACATCCCAGCATCCTTTACTCTCACAGGGTGAATCATCAGGGTGCCATTCCTAAGAATATCTGCCCGCTGCTGATATGCATCAGCCACTTCTGTGTCAACATTACACTCTCTTTCCCACCACTGATCGGAGATTCCATGTTGGCTGCAATTGTCTAACATGGACACAAGGATCGGGATATTCCTTCTAAGGGTGATAATTTCCCATTTGATGCTAATGAAGTCCCAGAAAGGATTTGGAGGCTGAAAGGCACAGGGAAGCAGAGCTGTTTGATGGACAGCAGCAATGACTGAATGGTGGGTTGTGGAAATGGCCATTGCTGCTGACATATCTGAAATAAATAGACAAAAACAAAACATCTGAGTTGGCAGAATGCTCTAATACACTCAAGAGCTGGATACATTTATAATATAACCAATATATATTTAGTAAATACAGCATGGGAAACTTCTCTTAATTCTGTTAATTATCAAATTATTTTAAAGAGGCATTTTTCTCTCTCTAATGAGCACATTAGTTAACAATATATAATATATTTGTTTTTTTATATATTATTTCTATTCATAATGGCCAGAATCCTGTATCAGCTACTATCTATAATGATATTTAATTCTCCTGGCCCAAACCTCCCAGCCCCAGACCTGATGGAAACATCATTCATCCATGCTCCAATCACTGGCAGAATGAATTTCCTTCCCCCTATGTAGCTGATGCCTAGCAATGTAGGTTTGGAAGGTAGTTATCATCATGGCAATAGTGTCAAAATTGTGACTAAGTAGTGGCAGTGAACACAAAACAGTTATGGAAAGGTAACTGTTTCATATTCATGATTGCTGTGGCATAGTGGTTTGAGCATTGGACCAGGACTCTGGAGACCAGCATTCAATTACCAGCTCAGCCATAAAACCCACTGGATGACTTTGGGCAACTCACATACTCTCAGCCTCAGGGGAAGGTAATGGCAAACCTCTTCTGAAGAAATCTTGCCAAGAAAACCCCATGATAGGTTCTCCTTATGGCTGCCCTAAGTTAGAAATCACTTGAAGGCACACAACAACAATAACAACAAACACAACCACTATTTTGACTACCATGAAGGAGAATTGAGACACTAACTCCTTGTCATGGCCTTCAGCTCTTCACAGAACATAAAACAACTCACTAATCCATCTATAAAATCCTTATATGAAATAGTCTTTTCCTACATATTTGTCCACCAACACTGATTCCCAAGAAGGAATTTCCAAAATATAATTTTCTGCTTTCTACTCACCTACAAGGACCCAGGAGAATATCACACCAATCATTCTTATGGATGGTTGCACAATTGTTCTTCAGAACAATGCCAATTTCAACAGAGTCTCAATATAAAATCATTCTCTTTTCTTCATCACAAGAAGAAGTTAAAGGCTTTTACATTACTGTTTCACTTTTAAGTGCTCAGCTAAAGGTTTGATTTCCCCAAATTGAGAAACATAGTCCATACTTGAGTAATGTGGTCACTTGAAACACTATTTATGCTGAACAAAGGATGTGGTCTAGAAACTGAAAGGTCTGAATACCTGCCACACTGAATCTCTACAGTGGGCAGCCAGTAGTAGAACAGAAATAATTATTTGCATCATTTCAGAGAATTTTGGCACTTAGAAGTGAAGAATAAACAGGAATATGGAAGCTTTGTTAAGGTGAAATAATCGGCAGGTGAGGAACTGAAAGTCATGTAGGGGTGGCCTCTGTGGAAAAATGAACCATAGCTGTAGAATGGTAGATTGGGTTGGCAGCAAGCCTCAGTATGGCAAGTGGTAGCAGCCCTTTGGCAAGAGCAGGTCAAGGAATAGAATCTAGGCCTCTTTGCCATTTGCATTGTCTTGTTGCCTTGGGCATTTGGACATTTGAACTCGCACGGATCACTTTACACTGGTTCTCTCAGATCAATTGCAACTGCAAAAAATGAAATCAAGTTTGAAACATAGTAGAAGGAAATTGCAACAATTAACATACCTGATTTAAATGCAAATCAAAGTAATTTGCATAATATGCAGATTTGATCCCCAGATTTGAGGAACTGCTATGAATGTTGGACTGCAACTCTGGAAATTATGGTCTGATTCCCCACTTGGCCATGGAAACCCAGTGGGTGACCTTATGTGAGTCTCAGCCCCAGAAAATCTCATGGTATAGTTGCCATATATTGGAAACAACTTGAAGGCACACAACAACAACAACAACATAGATCACTCTTGAACAAGCTTCTTCCTGGGATGCATGGGTTTTTGGAGATGACTCAAGGTATTGACAAGATAAAATAGCAACTGTTTAAACTTTGCTTCTTAAAAAGAAGAAATGAATGCTAAGAAAGACCTAGAAGTTCTGAAGTCAGAGGTGTCCAGTTCCTATCATACTTTGTACAGTTACGGTGCCACATCTCAAAGCAAATAAATTCCAAAGGAAGACATTTGGTAAAAGCAAAAGAGGGGCATGCCATAACTGATTAGGACATTGTGGTACATTCAGCCAAACAAACACATTAACACAAACACTGAGTGCAGCCCACACTCACCACACACCCCTACTGATGCCACTATTTCAATATAAGTTTAGGCTTGTTCCCCCTTTAAAAAGCTTTAGATCTTTCCAAGTACCAGGTCAAAAGATTCACTTCTGCTCTGAAAGTTCCCCTTTCATTTTCGACTCCTTCACTAGTGAGGTAGTGAGAATAGCAAGGATTGTTGATACTGGCACAGAAAGTTTGCTAACTCTTGGATATGAACCCATTATTATACTGGCCACCAACTACAGGTTGTTTAGTTGAAGTTTAGGGATTAGATACATCTCTTAACTTGTGATACAAGGCTGGTGAATAGTCAGGGTAGCCAACAGCATTTTCCTATTGGAAAAAAAATGAATTAAAGAGAAAAAAAGTCAAATAACCAGCAAATGTGAAGAAATTGTCATACAGTCCTACAACACTGGCCTTACCAAGAGGCAACTGACTCTTGGGTACTGTATGAAAATGCAGGAAATTGTTAGTGATTGTTACTACTGTATTTTTACTCCAAAGGGTTAGGAAGGGGTGCTTGTGGGATGTTGCTGGATTATCTGTGCATACATCTATGCATGCTATTGACCCAAGGGAAGTTTCTGGGCCATGGGCAGGGAGAGGTGGCAAGAGCAGAAGTAGCAGAGACAGAAGTGGGCATTTTGTGCAAACCCATCACTATCTGCAAGTGTTCAACCTGTTGTTCTCAAACCTATGAAAGCATTCAGTTGAAACGGTTCCACAGTCTGAGCCTTTTTTTAAGACAAGCACTGGGATGTTTGAGCATTTGCAGATTTTATTATTATTTATTATTATCAGTCTAACTGACACAGTGTTATTATGAACTGCAACTGGCATAAATTCTCCAAAAGATCAGGCCAAGATGTCTCCCCACTCTACTATTGTATCTGGGGGTGCCAGAGGTCCTAACTTGGGATCTAATGTAATGTGCTCAGAAATGATGGTGCCACAAAGTGTCCTAAATAGCTGGCACGTATTAGCCCATTGATGTGATGCATGTAAAAAAAAAGTTACTTCAAAAGCTTTTTGAGTTCAGTGTATCTTCCCATACTGAGTTTTATGATCTTTATGAGAGGGCAGCTCTTCTCTTAGTCCTGCCACTCTCATGGGCATGTCTCATGGGGCATGAGAGAAGAACTCTTGGTGGTTGTTCTGAGGTTTGAAATTTCCCTTCCGGACACCAGGCTTGAGGGTGTTTTTGTAGATGTCCTTTTTTATTTTAGCCCCTGAGCTGCTTGTGCAATGAAACCCTCTTTTTTAACCACTAAACCTTGACCAGGAAAAAGGCCGCATTGCTTTTCCTGTAGATCAAGACCACACAGTGCTGTTTCATGCTTGTTCAGAGATAGTCATACTGCCATCCCTGAAATGCACAACTGCAATATGCTTTTCTAAGCTCAAAGGATGTTTTGAAGAAGTAGCTGTGTTAGTCTCCTGGCCTCCAAGTAACCTTTTAACAGACATAAATAGAAAACCCTGCTAAACATTTTCCTTTGCAGACCTCTCACTAGCTCTTTAAATATCTCTCCTTCTTTCTTACCTTCTTGAAACTTTCTGTTCATGTGATGCTAATCGCTATGGGTATAACCAGTACTATATCCACATATATAGTGTTTGTCAGTACCAACGTAATTTCCTGGGTCCATCACCGATCCTGCATTTGTTATTGGTGAGGGGACCATCTCTCTAAACTCTGTAGCTTTGGGACTGATTCACACCAAAGCTTAACTGTCAGGATTGCACATCACATGCAACTGACCTGCCTATTCCTTGTTGGAAAAGTTAAATGGTGGTTTATGTAGGAGGGACAGCCCAGCATGGTGTAATGTTTAGATTGGATGACGATTGGAAACATCCTGGGGTACCCTGGCAAGTCCCATGCTCTCAGCCTCAGAGGATGGCAATGGCAACACCCTCTGAGAAAGTCATCAAGAACCCCTGATATGTTTTTGCTTTGAGTTACCAATAACTGAAATTGACTTGAAGGCACACAACAACAAATATGTATTAGTAAAAACAGTATTGAAGAGACAGATGATTCATCACAGTACTGTGATAATTCTGGGGGGAGGCCCCAGTTGCCATTCTTGTGAGAAGTTGCTGGGTGGTAAGAATAAAAAAGGGGAAAGTAGGACAGTAGTGGGGATGTGTTTATTAATGCAATGCATGAGATGGAGACCCACAATTCGAAAATACTGTAGTTTGTGTTGTTATAGTCATTAGATTTTGTGCTGTTGTTTAGTTCAGAAATGAATGTCTCTGTATGGAATTGTAGCATTGAATTGATAAAGTCTCCTAAGTTTTACTACTGAAGCCTGAATTTTTGAACTGGCCTTAAATGCTGACTTGTCACTAACGGATACTACTTCAGCTCATCCTTGTGTCCCATGATTCTATGTGGAATTGCCCTCTCCCTATTGAGGTCGTCTCAAATTACAGGGTCCAGCAACATGAACCTTGATATAAATCAAGATTCGCCTGTATTGAGTCATCATCATTTGTCCATATAATAATAATAAGAATAATAATAATAATGTTTTATTTATATTTCCCCCTCTCCCAATGGATCGAAGGCGGATTACGTCAAATTATTGCATCAACAATAATTCTAAACAATTATTTAAAATCACAATATAACCATATGCAATCTAAAACAGTTAATACAATAAAAATCCATAACACCCTAGCCCAGAATTTCAGTGTTGACATTTGACTATTTCTGGGAGTTTCACAAGAGGATTCTTTCCAAACTCTACCTGAAGCTTGCACTTGGGGCTTTCTGCATCAAAACATGTGCTTTCCCTCATTTATTATTTATTTCATTTCTTCTCTGCGCCTTTGGCCCGTACAGACAGGCCAAAATAAAGCTGCTTCAGGTCCTTTGGTGTATGCTGTAAATTATGCATGCATCCTAAGCCAAAGCTGTCCAAAGACATGCTCCAGTCCTACGACTGGAGTACAGCTTGTGGTACAGCTTCTGGCCTCTTAAGATGCATTGTCATTTAAACAGCATACCTCCAAAGTGACCCAAAGCCAAGCTTTATTTTGGCTTGTCTGTATGGGCCCTTTTCTCCCCAAAGGGACCCAAGGAAGCTTACCAAAAAAAAAAAAAACCCACTTTAAAAAACACATACAATAAAAACAATTACAACATCATGAATCAATAGAATCATAGAACGTAGAGTGGAAGAGACCAAGGCCATCCAGTCCAACCCCCTGCCCATGCAAGAATCCCAAATCAAGCATCCCTGACAGATGGCCATCCAGCTCCGTTTGAAGACCCCAAGGAAGGAACCTCTATCACCTTCCAGGTAGTGCATTCCACTTCGAACAGCCCTTACTGTCAGGAAGTTCCTCCTAATTCAGATGGACTCTTTTCCTGTAGCTCCATCCATTGCTTCTCCGGGTTCCTGTTTCTGGAGCCAGAAAACAAGCTTGCTCCTCTCAACGACATCCTTTCAAATATTTAACACAGGGCACCATATCGCCTCTTAACCTTCTTTTCTCCAGGCTAAACATCCCCAGCTCCCTAAGTCGTTCCTCATAGGGCATGTTTCCAGACCTTCACCATTTTTGTCGCCCTCCTTTGACACGTCCAAGTTTCTCCAAGGTCCTTTCTGAATTGTGTGGCGCCCAAACTGGACACAATATTCTAGGTGGGGCCTGACCAGAGCAGAATACAGTGGCACTATAACTATTACTTCTCTTCATCTAGACACTATACTTCTATTGATGCAGCACGCCTAAAAGCATTGGCCTTTTTAGCTGCCGCATCACACTGTTCACTTTCAGTTCAACTTGTAGTCTACTTGACTCTAGATCCCTTTCACACGTATTTCATTCATCCAGGTGTCACCCATCCTATATCTGTGCATTTTATTTTTCCGCCTAAGTGCAATACCTTACATTCTCGCTGTGTTGAATTTCATTTTGTTAGCTGGCCACTTTCTAGTCTATTCAGGTCATTTTGAATCTTGATCCTGTCCTCTGGGGTATAGCTATTCCCCCTAATTTGGTGTCACTGCAAATTGTTATAAGTATGCTCCAATTCTGTCATCCAGGTCATTGATAAAGATGTTGAATAGCATGGGCCCAGACAGAGCCTGTGGGACCCCACTGTCACTTCTCTCCAGGATGTAAAAGGAGCCATTGTTGAGCACCCTTTGGTTCGGCCGGTCAAACCATTACAGATCCATGTAACAGTTCCTTTGTCTAGCCCCACATTTTACAAGCTTGTTTGCAAGAATGTCATGGGGAACTTTGTCAAAGCCTTACTGAAATCAAGATATACTAAATCCACAGCATTCCCTTACATCTACAAAGCGGGTAATTTTATCAAAGAAAGAGATCAGGTTTGTGTCTGGCATGACTGTTTCTCTGAAACCCATGTGACTTTTTGTGATGATGGCATTGCCTTCTAGATGTTCACAACTCTCTGTTTTAATGATCTCTCCAGAATCTTTTCCTAGTACTGATGTCAGACTAACTGGACGATAATTGTTGTATCCTCTTTTCCCTCCCCTCTTTTTAATGGGGACAATTCTTTGCCCTCCGCCGTCCCTGCTGGGATCTCTCCTGTTTTCCAGGAGTTCTCAAAGATTATTGCCCACTCCGATATTACATTTGCCATTTTCTTTAATACCCTTGGATGAGTTTCATCTGGTCCCGGAGACTTAAATTCATTTTAGATTAATAAGGTGTTTCCTCTACTATCCTGTTTACTTTTCTGTACTGAAATGCTCCCTATCCTGTCCTCCTGCTTCCATTATCCTCATTTGAGTCACCCTCCTTGCCTTTTTCTGAGAAGACTGTGGCAAGAAGTTGTTGAGTATTCTGTTCCTGCCTTTCTCTTTCTGTCGTCCTGTTAGCATTTTGCCATCTGTCTCCACCGTGGCCCTACCGTTTCCTTCTTCTTCCTTTTGCTGGCGGACATATCCAAAAAAGCCCCTTTTTATTGTTCTTAACCCTCTCCTACAAGCCTGATTCATTCTGCGCCTTTACTTTTCTGACTTAACCCCTACACATCCCTGCTATTCTTTGATTTCCCTTTTTTGTGATTTCCCCCTTTTTTCCATTTCTTACTACATGTTTCCGTTTCAACTTAGCCTCTGTTGAAAGTTTCCTTATCACCATCCTGGTTTCTCTGAGAACACCCTCCCATTTTTTCTTTCTCCACTGGAACTGTTTGAAATTGTGCCTTCAGTATCTCCCTTTTGAGAAACTCCCATCCTCTCTCGAACTCCCTTTATCTTTTAGTATTTCTACCATGGATATCGCCCTCATACTTCTCTAAGTTTACTGAATCCCTCTCTCCTAAGTCCTAGGATGCGTGCTCTGACTCCTGCCCTGGCTCTTCCTTCCCACTGTATTACAAACTTCCAGGAGAACATGGTCACTTCCTCATCCACCTAATATCCTCTACTTTGCAACCCCCATTAACCAAGTCATCCTTGTTGGTTAGGAGCATATCTTAAAATAGCTGACCCCCCTTTGCCTCTTCCACCTTTTGCCCATGATTGTCTCTCCAGGCAAGTGAGGAATTTGCTAGGCCTTGAGGATTTTGCTGACTTTTGACTTCCCAGCAAATATCAGGACCTACGTTGAAGTCCGCCCATCCTACTACATCTCTCTTTTTTGACTGTGTGGTCATCTGTTCTTAAAAATATCCATCCAATTCCTCATCCTGACTTGGGGGTCCTGTAGTAGACTCCCACCTGTACATCCTTTTGTTTCCCTCCCCTTTGATTTCTTATCCAGATGCTCTCCACCTGGCTTCCATGATTGATGTTCCAGATCTCTTCACTGGTGTAATATCTCTGACATATATGCTATTCCTCTCCTTTCCTGTTTGGCCTATTTCTCTTAATAAGGTTTACCCCTCTATTTCCACATTTCCAATCATGAGACTCTCCCACCGTTTCAGTGATGCCCTATTACTGTAATCTATTTGCTTTGTTGTACTAGGAGTTCGAGTTCATCTTGCTTATTTCCTGCTTCCCTGCTCTGTGCATTAGTGTAGAACATCGCCAGACCTTGTTCTCTTTCTCTTTTACTTGCTCTGCCTGTGCAAGTTTTTTTGCCTCCCACTGTTTGGTCCTTTGCACTGTTTTCGCTTTCCTTGTTCCTCCTCTGTCATTTACTATTTTCGCCATCCCCTTTCGCCTTCCTAATATTGCCTCCTTCCCCTCGGAACTCTCTTAAAGCCCTCCTATCAAGTTCTTGAACTGTTGGCAAAACATTTCTTCCACTGGCTGAGATGCGCTAACCCTCCATTGCAAAGTCCCTCTTCCCTCCTCGTGGAACCACCTCCATGATCGAAAATCCAAATTCTTCTCGCGCACCATCTGCAGCCAGTTGTTCACACCTCCTCTATTTTCCTCTCCCTTCCTGGACCCTGCCCTTCAACTGGCATGAAGAGCGAGATACACCTGTACATCCATTCCTTTCAGCTTCCTACCAACGCTGCCTCGTAATCCCTGTTTGTTCTGAATGCTGTGTCCTTGCCATATCATTAGTTCCCTACGTGACCAAAATGAAGGGTATTTGTCAGTAGGCTTCACCATCTTGTCGCCTCTCTGCTCTTCACATTCCCGATCTTTGCACTGGAAGACAACACAAAATCCTCTCAGACATCTTGTCAGGCCCTACAAATCCACTGCTCTCTTCTCTGTACCCCTCAGCAAGAGTCCCCCACTACGACCACACCCTCCTCCGAGCTTAGCACGACTGTTCCCATCGGGTGGACTCTCAGGCTCCCTCTGCCTCTGTCCCTGAAGTCTGTCCCATGCTGCTCTTCGTCATCCTCCTTGATATGGGAAAGAGCTTCGAATCGATTCTCTAGCTTGCAAGCTCCCCCAACAATTCCTTCTTGTCTTCTTCTCTCTTGTGACTTCCCGATGTCTGCCTCCTCTGTTTGTGCAGTGACCCCTCTTCCACCCGATGCATCCTTCCTCGCTGCGTGGTACTCTCCCAGTAAAACAATATAAATTGCATACATTAAAAACATCAATATCTTTCCCCATATAACAAACACCATATATAAAGCCATCCTGATTATTAGTAAAAGCCTGCCGCAATAAAACTATTTTTATGTGAATTCAAGCTTTCCTGGCCGCATCCATAGTTTTTTGTGGTTTTTCAGCTATTTGGCCATGTTTCTAGCAGATTTCTCTTCCCTACATTTCGCCAGCATCTGTGGCCTGCATCTTCAGATAATGTTTGCCTGGACAATATTTGTATATATCTCTATTGTGTTGACCGTGAAAGGCAGTGATCTTTTTTGCATGTGTCTTGTTCTGTTGCTCATGCAGTCTCAGGTGTGGGGTCCTGCAAATAGATTATGTCTACTCTTGATTATGCTCATTGTTCTTGCTGGAAACCCCTGACCCTGAGAGATTTCTTTCTCTTTGCATCTTGCTATATTTTTCAGACTTGTGCCAACCTTGTTACTTTAAGGGTTTCTCCTCTTTCCTTTTGAATTGTCCATGTGTTTGTGATTTGTCTGGCTTCCCTGTGCATCCTTAACTGGTATTGTTGGCATGGTCCAGAATTTCGTGTTTTCAATAGTATTTTATTCCATAAGGTGTTTGTACATTTCTGCTACCTGCTGATTTTTCCTGGCTGGCCTCCTGTTGCAGTGTCTCTCATGTTCCTTTTCTTGTTTGCACACTGCGTTTGTGACTTTTCCACAACTACATGGTATGCGCGGTAACTCCTGCGGCTTGTGAGAGGTCTCGCTGGTCCTTGGCTGAGCGAAGCATTGCTGGATTTCTTTGTTGTTTTGTAACCATTTTAAAGGTTGTGCTTTCCTCACCACTTTGCCTATTCTGTCTGTGACTCCTTTGTGTATGGTATAAAATACCTTCCCCTTTGGTGGCTGCTTTTCTTTCACTCTCTCCTCTGGACCGCGGCTCTAAAGGCTATGGTTATTCCTCTAGACATCAAGGGCTACCGACCCAGAAAACCCAGGAAATCCACAAATCTTTGCTCAGCCAAGGACCGAGAGACCCTCTCCACGCCCCCCCGCAGGAGTTTACTTCTGCATACCATGTGCACTGCAGACAAGTCTACATAAGGACCCACCAACGCAGTGTGCAAACAAGAATCAGAGACACGAGAGACACTTCGCAGACTGGCCACCCAGAAAAATCAGCATAGCAAACATGCCACAAGCCATCCGGGCATAAAATACGTTTGAAAACTACTGAAATTCCTGGACAGTACCAACCACTACCATGTCAGTATCACGGAAATCCATTAAATCTCACAAACAATGTATATAGCCAAGTCTTTTCCAGACAAATATTCTCTGAAGATGCCAGCCACAGATGCTGGTGAAATGTCAGGAAGAAACTCTGCTAGAAAATGGCCACATAGCCCGAAAAAACCCAAAAAAGCAGTTTTTGTTTTGCGATGAAAGGCATGCAGGGAGGGGGCCAGCCGAGCTTCCCAAGCAAGGGAGTTCCAGAGGTGGGAGCAGCTGCCAAGGAACCTCTCGCTTGTGTCCTCCCAAGGGACCCTGTGATGGTGGCAGGACAGAGAGAAAGCCTTCTCCTGAAGATTTTAGAGCATCTGGTAGTTGATATCGGGAGATACGGCCTTTCAAATAGTCTGGACCTAACCATAGTGGGCTTTTCTAGGTTAGAGCAGGATGTTGTATTGTGCCCAAAACAATCGTGCCCGTGAAGCTGTTCCGACAAGGGAATTCTATGTTTCCGTATAACTGTCCCTGGCCAGCATTCTAGCTTGGTATTGTGTACCAACGCAAAGTTTCCAAAAGTTCCAAAGGCGCCCAACATAGAGTACATTACAGTAGTCGGCAGGGGGATGTAATCAAGGTATGTGTCACTGTAACCGATGTCATGTCTCAAGAAATGGGCTCTCAGCCTCTGTTGGCATAAGCCAGTGTCTTCCCTTTCTGAATTCATTGGTATTATCTATATCCATCCTTCTCTCCCCCGCCTCCTTCTGTCTGCTTTGAATACAGTACAGTTGCTCCTCAAAAGCTGAAAAATGCTAAAGCTTTAGCAAAAGTTAAAGAATGTCTTAGCCAATCAGGTCGAGGAATAGTAGCAACTTTCATCTCCGCATCCTCCCTTTACACAGTTTTAAGGAGCAAGCGCTTCAATACCAAAGAGAAAGGCTACTGAACTTTTGCAAAATGTTCCCAGCAATGGCTTCTGAGTGAGTGTTTGCTGTGTGAATGAGACAGAAGCCTTGCAAAGAGAGGAAGCAAGAAGTAGGAGTGGCACACATGTTTGCACCATCAGGAAGAGCTGGAGAAGCAAGGCTGTGACGTTCCCTGCATACACTCTGCTCATTGTTGTGGGTGCCTTCAAATCGTGTCGACGTATAGTGACCCTAAGGTGGTTCACATGGTTTCTTAGTTTGAAATGGTGTGACTCACCCAAGATCGCTCAGTGGAGTTCCATGGCTGAGCAGGAAATTGAACTCTGATCTAGAGTTGTAGTCCCACAGTCAAATTACACTTTGCCACATTGGCTCTAATCCACTCTGCTGCCCAGTGGTGTATGGAAAATTCTTCAAATGGCAAAATGACAACATGGCATTCATGCTCAAGTTATAATGAATATACAGGATATTGCAATTAAGAGGCCAATTTCAGTTACTGAGTTCAGCATTTTCATTTTTTGTTTTTTTAATGTTACCCTCTGGCCCCCTCATCTTCTCTTTCTTTGAATCTGTTATGTGTGTTTGTTTGTGTGTGTTTGTTTAAATTGTGTGTGTGTCTTCAAGTCATTTCTGGCGATAAGCCGTATATAGCTGATACAGCGTGATGAACAGAACAACATGTCAGTTAAACAAAACAACATTAAAAAACCCAAGGCTCTGAAACGGACATCCTTTGGGCATTGTCCTCCCTCTGCTGGTTCCTGGAGGTAAAGCATTGCAACTGGGGAACATAATCTTTACAACAGTTTGTATGGAGAAACATACTCAAAGTTATAGCTGGCAACTTTTGCTGATAAGATTGCAGAAAGAGTGGGAACATGGAAGCTAAGATGATTTGATGAGTCCTTGTAGGGAGTATGAAGGGCTCCAAAGGTCGCTCTCCTTCTCCCATTCCACAAAATCAATTTAATTTTAGTTTGTACAGACTAGCACTGTTGCTGTTTATTAAAATATCATGCTGCCCAACAAATAGAATGAAAATAAACACTAGCAACTAGAGCCAATGGCTCTTTCTAGCCCATGGCATTTAATTTGCATATTTTGTGCTGGTTTGTTGCTTAATTGGGGTGTGATGGTGTTTTTTTAAAAAATGTTTCCACAGGTCCTGTGTGTCCTATCATAACCCTTATGATGTGTTACAACTCATGGCCTTATTTTGCCATGACCTCCTCCATGTGCTATTGACCTATGCAAAATCTATAAAAGGGAGGCCTCTCAAGCAGCCCTAGACTCAGGCGCAAAAGATCATTAGCATCCCATAAACAGATCATGCAGCAAATAGTAGTCACAATCAGGAACCACCCCCCACGCCATCCCCCAGCAATGTATGGCCCCGTATGTTTTCTTGCAGGGCTCAAGAGACAACAGTTACACCCTAAATCTTCTATGGGCTGGTACACCACCCCAAGAAGTGGCATCCTGGCAGCGATATTAGGGCTCGGTAGCACCTAGCACCACCGCATATGCTCCCAGCCCTATGATTGTGGGCGGCACCATTATTGAGCTTGCGGCACCGCCCACACTGGGCGGCGTGTGTGATGGCTTATGGGTGTCTGAGTGTCCCACGCTCTCCTTAGAGGAATGGCGTCATAAGGCGCGGTGACGCACACCCCTTATGATCGGTGCAAAAGAGCTCTCTAGGAGGTCCCTTTTTTGCTGCTCATCTTTCCTGCCCATTTGGTTGCTGTGGCCAAGAGAGCGTGTTTCCTTCCCCATCCATTACACCCCCTATCTAAGCAACCTTTAATCCTTTTTAAGCATAGCAACACCTTCAATCCTCAGAGCTCTAATTAAGACTAAGGCACCGGACGACAGCCCTTTTGTGCATGGTCATCTTAGCTAGGTTGTGTGTACACCACATGTCCCTAACCCTAGCACCCCCCACCCCCCACTACTGGCGCACCCCTAATGGCAGCGCCCCGTGTACACAGTGCTGCCATTATGATCGTATGGGTGCATGTCATCCACATTCCTCCATGTCCGCCAGTTATGTCATAAATCACCACTGGTGCACTTCGGACTTCTGCACAGTGAAAAAGAACTCATTTTTTTGTGAGGTTTTTTTCCTCTGGTGGGAAGCATTGGTTTGGCGGCTGTGGCTTCCCTCTGGAGGAAAAAGGCCACCACAGTTGCCCTTTTTGGTGGTCGTTCCAGCCTAAAATGTTTTGTTCTCCGTTCTCTACTAGTTGGAGTGTAAGAAGGACTTAGTGTCTCTGAACCTCCTACTATAATAAATTTTATAATAAATTTTTATTTATACTTTATTCCGCCCTTGGCAACCAATCCGGGCAGTTTACAACATTAAAATAAATCATACAGCATAAAAACAATATATTCCCTCCCTCCCCCCTTAATAAGTTATTAAACTGCTTATCTAAATTAAAAACCACATACTAATTAGAACACAATAAATTAATTTCAAAATAATTACCACTGATAAACCACTGCAACTTTCATTTCTAAAGAATAGAAAGTCTCTCCCCCATCGCCGCTATGCTGATCCACTAAGAATCTCCATCATGTTTATGGTAACTATATATGAGTAGCTTTTCTTAGCAAATCCTTACCCTTGTGAGTGTGTGGTGTGTGTTTTTGTCATGACTGATTGATTTTCCCCTAATATAAAATACAATTCCATTGGAAGAATTCTGTCCTTCTGCTATTCTCTAGTCCATCAACCTTCGTATAACAGAGATAAGACCTGGAGTTAATTGGGCTAATTAAAAATCCTCAAGGCCAGTTTCATGTAATATAAGTGTCCTCCTCCAGAGCATCTTCTTTGATGCTCTTGAACATTATTTAGTTGAGATTATATTAGCTTTTCTTCTATGTTTGTTTAGTGAGGGGACATATAGATCTATCAGCTTTAGAAACAAGGATTGTGGGAATCCCAGGGTCTTTATTTGTCTCCCTCTAGTTATTTTCAGTGTGTAGTAAGTTTCAGCCAAGTCAGCCCTGGAGAGAGTATTTTTTCCTTTGACAAAGATAATCCCAAAAAAGATCCTCATGAAAAGAAAGTCTTCCACGAAGAAGAAAGCTAAAATCTACCAGAAGAAAGAGCAGGTATTTAAAAGCCTATTGATAAAAAAAAGATTGGTTTTGTGATTTTGTGTTGATAACCCGTAAACTTTGAAAACTTAAGACTTATTTGTGGCAAGTTCTTTTGTTCAGGCTGTGTTCCTAAGCCAGAGGCCTACTAAAACCCAAAGTCCTAGTATTTCTCTTGGGCACAAACAATATGCTTTCTCTTCAGGAAGAAACATAATTTTCTTTCCTCTACCATTTGACCTGTTTGTTCTCGATAAGTTTAACTGTCTCA
>NC_056523.1:18740464-18740935 GCF_019175285.1 Sceloporus undulatus | reverse complement strand
TTGGGGAAGGATGCCTTATGTTTTTCAGTAAAATGGCTCATGTAAAATGAGGTTATTTTGAAGAGGATTAAGAATAATTTATTTTGTTTCTCAGTATTTTACTAAAAGTACTTGAGCCAGTGTGGTATAGTTTGAGCACTGGATTACAGCTATGGCTCTGGAGACCAGGGTTTGAAGCCTGCTTGGCCATAGAAACCCATTTTGCGACATTGGGCAAGTCACACGCTCTCAGCCTCAAAGGAAGGCAATGTCAAACCCTCTTGAAGAAATGTGCCAGGAAAACCTCATGAGAGGGTGGCCTTAGGGTCACTATGTGTTACAAACTATTTGAAACCACATAAAAACAACTTGAAGCAGCATAGAGAACATTCATCAACATACAATTGACAATAATGAGGCAACATATAGTTTTGAAAAGTAGTTTTAAAAGTGTATGATGCTCTTTGTTTTGGATTCCACCTTACCCAGTTG
>NC_056523.1:18678816-18740439 GCF_019175285.1 Sceloporus undulatus | reverse complement strand
TTGTGGATGACGATCTTCCCAGAAACCCCACAAAACGGAGATCCATGCTGCAAATAGAATCATAGAAAATCATAGAGTTTGGAAGAGACCGCAAGGGACATCCGTCCAACCCCTGCCATGCAGGAAATCCAGATAAGCATCCCCGACAGATGGCCTCCAGCCTCCGTTTGAAGACCTCCAAGGTAGGGGACCTTCCACTTACCCCAGGAAGTTGTGTCCACTGTCGAACAGCCCTTACTGTCAGGAAATTCCTCCTAATGTGAGGTGGAATCTCTTTCTGGAGCTTGCATCCATTGCTCCGGGTCCTAGTCTTTGGAGCAGCAAGAAAACAAGCTGCTGCCCTCCTCAATATGACATCCCTTCAAATATTTAAACAGGGCTATCATATCACCTCTTACCTCTTTTTTCCTCCAGGCTAAACATACCAGGCCCTAAGGCGTTCCTCATAGGGCATGGTTTCCAGACCTTTCACCATTTGGAGGTCCGCCCTCCTTTGGACACGCCCGGTTTCTCAATGTCCTTTTTGAATTGTGGCGCCCGAAACTGAACACAATATTCCAGGTGGGGCCTGACCAGAGCAGAATATAGTGGCACTATTACTTCCTTGATCTAGACACTATACTTCTATTGCGGCAGCCTAAAATCACATTGGCCTTGTTAGCTGCCGCATTGCACTGTTGACTCATTTTCAACTTGTGATCTACCTGGACTCTAGATCCTTTCACATGTTTGTCTCCCTAAGCTAGTTGCCCCCCTCCTATATCTGTGCATTTCATTTTTTCTTTTTCGCCCTAAGTGCAGTACCTTCCATTTCTCCCTGTTGAAGTTCATTCTGTTAGCTGTGGCCCGCTTCTATCTATTCAGGTCATTTTGAATTTTGATCCTGTCCTGGAGTATTAGCTATCCTCTAATTTGGGGTGACTGCAAATTTGATAAGTATTCCCCAATTTTTTCCTCACAAGTCATTGATAAAAGATGTTGAACAGTACTGGGCCCAGGACAGAGCCCGTGTGGCCCCCATGGTCACTTCTCTCCAGGATGAAAAGGTGCCATTGTTGAGCACCCTTTGGGTTGTCCGTCACAAGTTACAAATCCACTAACAGTTGCCTTGTCTAGCACACATTTACAGCTTGTTTGCAAGAATGTCATGGGGAACTTGTCAAGGCCTACTGAAATCAAATACTAATCCACAGCATTCCCTTCATCTACTAAGCGGGTAATTTTATCAAAGAAAGAGATCAGATTTGTCTGGCATGACTTGTTTCCTGAAACCCATGTTGACTTTTTGTGATTATGGCTTGCCTTCTAGATGTTCACAGATTCTCTGTTTAATGATCTGCTCTAGAATCTCTTGGGATTGATGTCAGACTAACTGGAAGATAATTGTTGGATCCTCTTTCTTCCCCTTTTTGAAAGTGGGACAAAGTTTGCCCTCCTCCAGTCTGCTGGGACTTCTCTGTTCTCCAGGAGTTTCAAAGATTATTGCCAATGGGTCGATATTACATTTGCCAGTTCTTTTAATACCTACCTTGAATGTAACTCATCTGGTCCGGAGACTTAAATTCATTAGTTAAACAGGTATTCCTGTACTATCTCTTACTTATTTTGCTGAATTCCCCTATTCTGTCCTCTGCTCCATTATCCTCAGGTTGAGCACCCTTTCCTTTCTGAGAAGACTGAGAGCAAAGAAAGTGTTGAGTAATTCTGCTTTTTCCTGTCTTCTGTTAGCATTTTGCCATCTCCATGCAGTGCCCCACCATTTCCTTTTCTTCCTTTTGCTGGCGACATATCCCAAAAAGCCTTTTTTTGTTGTCTTAAACTCTCTAGCAAGCCTGAGTTCATCTGTGCTTTAGCTTTTTCGACCTTATCTCTACACATGCTAGATTTAGTATCCATGGAGGTCCTGGAACCAAATTCCAGCAGACCCACTGACTATGGGCTAGCGCTGGGATTTCAGAGCTACTCCAGCATTGCGATTCTACAGTGCTCTAGAGTGTTAATTTATGAGTGATTTATACTGTTCATTTCAACTCTTCTGTATTTGTTTAAATCATTGGTTGTACTGTTGTTCTGAGGTTGAGGTTTGTTGTTGTTGTTATGTTCCCAGGGATCATCCTCAATATAGACTGTTGAAGTGAAAACAGTAAAAAAAATATGTCTAAAGTCCCTTCCACACATTCCCTGCATATGTTATAATGAATAATTGTGTACGTCATTGGGGTGCCACAATGCCATGCCTCCATGCCATGCTGGAACAGACTCCAAAAATATAAATATATTTTGACCGGATCTTAGAAAAGTTACTTCCACTACCATGCTGCTGAGAGATTGCTGGACTTGTAGGCCAAAAAGTAAATGAAGAATGATGTATATTCTTTTTGTCCATTCAGTGCTCCCAGAAAAGTATGGGGGTGGCAATTTGCAGTCTTTTATCACTGTTGGACAAGCACTCCCATGCGTCCTAACAGCAAATCAGTGTGAGGAATGAAGGGAAACTACAGTCACCACAACACTCTTACAGCTTCCCAGTGGCATCCTCCGAGATGATACAATGGTATGAGGGGGAGCAAACTGTCTCCACCCAGATTACTGCAGCCCCCACCAAAGGCATCCCAGGATCTGTTGTACTTTTGCTGCCACTGATGCTTGAAGACATCACCGCCGCTCCCCCTGCCCCCCCCCACATCCTGAGTGAGGCAGTGCTGCAGCCTTTAAAGGGCCCATATTGTGTCCAGTGCATCTTCTGGGCAAGTGGGAACTTTTCCAGTAGCTATGCAAGTCCCCTCAGGTGTACCACTCCAACAGGTGACACACACACCCTGAGATGTCACCGGTGGTCATCCACACCCCCATAGTGTGACATAGTGTTGACACTTTCAGGTCCCCACACCTTTCTGTGACAAAGACAGCCTTATCTTCTGCCTTGTCTTGAATACTAATTCTCTTTCTCAAAATCTACCTCTTCTTCCCCCTTCAGTCCTCCTTCCTCTTAACCTTTGCCTATTGTGTTGTCTTCCTGTTATATGTTAAATTGGACTGAGAGAGATGGAGGAAAGGAGGATATATATAACATCCAGACAATTATGCTTTTCTTCCCAACAGGAATTAGCATTCTGTATAAAAATTGGTATTTGTTTTTTTTAATCCACCCTCCCTTTTTTTATTTTACGAGAGAAGGTGACAAAGTGGGGCATGCTCCTTCCGTCTTCCAAATTGTACAATCCAACCAACCTCCAATCCACAGATGGGTTTTCATTGAACCACATTGATAGAAAAAATTATCAGGGAAATCCAGGACAGTCTTATGTATCTCATCTGCACTCAAAGGGAAGTTCTAATGAATTCACTGGCATTTGCTAGTTGCTACCAACAGTAATGGGTATGGGGCCAGTGTAGCATAATGGTTGAAATCTGGACTAGTCTGAGAGGCCGGGGCTTCCAATCTCGGCTCAGCCAGAAACCCACTGGATGGCTTGGGCAAGTCAAAGTCTAAGGTCATGTCACATGAGTTTATCCCATGCAGAAACGGGATTTAAATTGGGAAAAATCCTGCGCAAAAGCGAGTTCTTTTCAGACGATGTCAGGGGGGCATCTTGAACAAAAGTGGACAGATCCTACAAAAGCGGGATCATTTTCAATATCATGCAGGGGCACGAGTATTAATCTGACATAAATCACACAGAATTGAACAAATCGGCGGTTTTTTTTACTTTTGGAATTTTCCAAAAGTAAAAAGGGGGGATTGGTCCACCTTCCTGTGGATTAATGTGGAATTAATGCCAATGCCCTCACTGTATATGAAAAAATATCGCGCTTTGCAGGATTTTTTCAGATTAAATCCTGTTTCTGCACAGGATTTGGGCACTTAGCCTTCTGTGTGATAACCCTAAGAAGGAAGCAGTAGCAAGCAAACTTCGTGAAGAAATCATGTCAGAAAACCTATAGAGTTGCCACAAGTGGTGGAATGACTTAAGTGCACAACACAAGTGGAATAATTCAACATCATACTGAGCCTGACTTCTACAGTTCGTCAAGTCAATGCAATATCAAACTAAACGCACTTTAGTGCAATGGAAACTTCTTTTCCTCCCACTCAGCACCTCTACTGCCCAAATGGAAAATGAAACTCCAAGTGGTTTTCCCCAGCCATCAAGCAGTTTTTAGGACACCGACAGTGGTACATGTTGGTGTGGAAGAAACTCTTCTTCTAATACTTGTATTGAAATCACCTATTAGCTCCTGTTCCAAGAGTTCACATCAGAATCATATTGAAATAATGGTAGCTGAGCATCTCACATATCACTCCCTTCTGTTCTACCTCCAGTTACTGTAAGATTTACATGTTGTATGGTGTTTTGCACCCAAGGTTCGTATGGTTGCTTGTAACATCCCAGCATCTTTACTCTCACAGGTGAATCATCAGGGTGCCTTTCCTAAGACATATCTGCCCGCTGCTGATATGCATCAGCCACTTCTGTGCAACATCACACTCTCTTTCCACCACTGATCGGAGATTCCATGTTGGCTCAATTGTCTAACATGGACACAGGATCGGGATTTCCTCTAAGGGGGATAATTGCCTTGATGCTAATGAAGTCCCGAAAGGATGCGAGGCTGAAAGGCACAGGGAAGCAGAGCTGTTGAATGGCAGCAGCCAATGACTGCTGAAGGGTGGGTGTGGAAATGGCCATTGCTGCTGACATATCTGAAATAAATAGACAAAAACAAAACATCTGAGGTGGCAGAAGGCCTAATACACTCAAAGCTGGATACATTTATATATATAACCAATATATATTATGTAAATACAGCATGGGAACGTCTCTTATTTCTGTTAATTACAATTATTTAAAGAGGCTTGTTCTCTCTCTAAGAGCACATTAGTTACAATATATATATATTTTGTTTTTTATATATATTTCTTATTCATAATGGCCAGAATCCGGTATCAGCACTCTATAAATGATATTTAATTCTCCTGGCCAAACCTCCCAGCCCCAAGACCTGATGGAAACACATTCATCCATGCTCCAACACTGGCAGAATGAATTCCTTCCCCTATGTAGCTGATGAGCATCTAGGTTTGGAAGGTAGTATCATCATGGCAATAGTGTCAAAATTGTGACTAATCAGTGGCAGTGAACACAAAAACATTATGGAAAGGTAACTGTTTTTCATATTCAGTGATTGCTGTGGCATAGTTGTTTGAGCATTGGACAGGACTCTGGAGACAGCATTCAATTACCAGCTCAGCCATAAAACCACTGGATGACTTTGGCAACTCACATACTCCAGCCTCAGGGAAGGTAATGGCAACAACCTCTTCTGAAGAAATCTTGCCAGAAAACCCTCTGATAGGTTCTCCTTAGTGCTGCCCTAAGTTAGAAATCACTTGACGGCACACAACAACATAACACAAACACAACACTATTTTGACTACCATGAAGGAGAATTGAGACACTAACCCTGTCATGGCCTTCAGCTCTTCACAGAACATAAAACAACCACTCACTATCCATCTATAAAATCCTATATGAAATATCTTTTCCTACATATTTTCCACCAACACTGATTCCCAGAAGGAATTTCCAAAATATAATTTTCTTTCTTGCTTCTACTCACCTACACGGACCCGGAGATATCACACCAATCATTCTTATGGATGGTTGCACAATTGTTCTTCAGAACAATGCCAATTTCACAGGTCTCATATAAAATCATTCTCTTTTCTTCATCCAAGAAGAAGTTAAAGGCTTTTACCTTACTGTTCACTTTAAGTGCTCAGCTAAAGGTTGATTTCCCCAAATTAGAAACTAGTCCATACTTTGAGTATGTGTCACTTGAAAACACTATTATGCTGAACAAAGGATGTGGTCTAGAAAACTGAAAGGTTCGAATACCGCCACACTGATCCTACAGTGGGCAGCCAGTAGTAGAACAGAAATAATTATTTGCAATCATTTCAGAGATTTTTGGCACTAGAAGTGAAGAATAAACGAAATATGGAAGTCTGTTAAGTGAAATAATCGGCAGGTGAGGAACGGAAATCATGTAGGGGTAGGGGTGGCCTCTGTGGAAAAAGACCATAGCGTAGAATGGAAGCTGGGTTGGCCAGCAACCTCATTATGGCAATGGTAGCAGCCTTTGGCAAGAGCAGTCAAGGATAGAATACTAGCCTCTTTGCCATTTGCATTGTCTTGTTGCCTTGGGCATTGGACATATTTGAACTCGCACGGATCACTTTACACTGGTTCTCTCAGATCAATTGCAACTGCAAAAAATGAAATCAAGTTTGAAAACATAGTAGAAGGAAATTGCAAACAATAACATACTGATTTAAACTGCAAATCAAGTAATTGCATAATAATGCAGATTGGATCCCCAGATTTGAGGAACTGCTATGAATGTTGGACTGCAACTCTGGAAATTATGGTCTGATTCCCACTTGGCCATGGCAACACCAGTGGGGTGACTTAGTGAGTCCTCAGCCCCAGAAAATCTCATGGTATAGTTGCCATATATTGGAAACAACTTGAAGGCACACAACAACAACAACAACATAATCACTCTTGAACAAGCTCTTTCGGATGCATGGGTTTTTTTGGAGATGACTCAAGGTAGTGACAAGATAAAATAGCAACTGTTTAAAACTTGCTTCTTAAAAGAAGAATGAAAATGCAAGAAAGACTAGAAGTTCTGAAGTCAGAGGTGTCCAGTTCCTATCACTACTTTTGGTACATTCTTACGGTGCCACATCTCAAAGCAAATAAATTCCAAAGGAAGACATTTGGTAAAGCAAAAGAGGGCATGCCATAATGTTAGGAACATGTGGTCACATTCAGCCAAACAAACACATAACACAAACACGGAGTGCAGCCCACACTCACAACACACCCCTACTGATGCCACTATTTCAATATAGTTAGCCTTGTTCCCCCCTTTAAAAAGCTTTAGATCTTTCCAAGTACCAGGTCAAAGATTCACTTCTGTCTGAAAGTTCCCCTTTCATTTTCGACTCCTTCACGGGTAGTGAGAATAGCAAGATTGTGGATACTGGCACAGAAAGTTTGCTAATCTTGGATATGAACCCATTATTCATACTGGCACCAACTACAGGTGTGTTAGTTGAAGTTTAGGGATAGATACATCTCTTAACTTGTGATACAAGGCTGGTGAATAGTCAGGGTAGCCAACACCATTTTCCTATTGGAAAAAATGAAATTAAAGAGAAAAAAGTCAAAACCAGCAAATGTGAAGAATGTCTACACAGTCAACAACACTGGCCTACCAAGAGCAACTGACTCTTGGTACTGTATGAAATGCAGGAAATGGTTAGTGATTGTTTACACTGATTTTTACTCCAAAGGGTTAGGAAGGTGCTTTGTGGGATGTTGCTGGATTATCTGTGCATACATCTATGCATGCTATTGACCCAAGGGGAAGTTTCTGGGCATGGCAGGGAGAGGTGGCAAGAGCAAAGTCACAGAGACAGAAGTGGCATTTTGTGCAAACCCATCACTACTGCAAGTGTTCAACTCTTTTTCTCAAACCGATGAAAGCAAAGTCAGTTGAAACGGTTCCACCGTCTGAGCCTTTTTAAGACAAGCACTGGATGTTTGAGCAATTTGCAGATTTTATTATATTTATTATTTCAGTCTAACTGACACAGTGTGTATTATGACGGCAACGTGCATAAATTCTCCAAAAGATCAGCCAAGATGTCTCCCACATCTACATTGATCTGGGGTGCAGGGCCTAACTTGGGACTAATGATGTGCTCAGAAATGATGGGTGCAACAAAGTGTCCTAAATAGCTGGCACGTATTAGCCCATTGATGTATGCAGTAAAAAAAATGTACTTCAAAAGCTTTTGAGTCAGTGTATCTTCCCATACCTGATTTTTATGATCTTTATGAGAGGGCAGCTCTCTCTTAGTCCTGCACTCTCTGGGCATGTCTCATGGGAGCATGAGAGAAGAACTACTGTGGTGTTGTTCTGAGGTTTTTTGAAATTTCCTTCGGACACCAGGCTTTGAGGGTGTTTGTAGAGTCCCTTTTTTATTTAGCCCCGAGCATGCTTGTTGCAATGAAACCCTCTTTTTTAACCACATAAACCTTGCACCGGAAAAAGGCCGCATTGCTTTTCCTGTGAGATCAAGACCACACAGTAGCTGTTCAGCGCTTGTTCAGAGAGCAGTCCTACTGCCACCCCTGAAAGCGCACAACTGCAAAAAGAATGCTTTTCTAAGCTCAAAGGATGTTTTTTGAAAAGTAGCTGTTTAGTCTCCTGGCCTCCAAAGTAACCTTTTCAACAGACATAAATAGAAACCCTGCTAAACTTTTCCTTTCAGACCCTCAACTAGCCTTTTAAATATCCTCCTTCTCTTCTCTACCTTCTTGAAACTTCTGTTTCAATTGATGCTAAATGCTCATGGGTATAACCAGTACTATACCACACATATAGTGTTTGTCAGTACCACGGTAATTTCCATGGGTCCATCACCGATCCTGGCATTTGTTATTGGTGGAGGGAGACCATTCTCTGATAATGAACTGTAGCTTTGGGACTGATTCACACAAAGCTTAACTGTCGGAGTGCGCACATGCACATGCAACTGACCTGCCCTATTCCTTGTTGGAAAAGTAAATGGTGGTTTATGTAGGAGGGATACAGCCCAGCATGGTGTAATGGTTTGAGGATTGGATGACGATCTGGAAACATCCTGGGGACCCTGGCAAGTCCCATGCTCTCAGCCTCAGAGGAGCAATGGCAACACCCTATGAGAAAGTCATCAAGAACCACCTTGTGATATGTTTGGCTTTAGAGTTACCAATAATCTGAAATGACTTGATAGGCACACAACAACAAATAGTATAGTAAAAACAGTATTGAAGAGACATGATGATGTCTTCACAAGTAACTGTGATAATTCTGGGGGGAGGCCCCAGTGCCATTCTTGTGAGAAGTTGCTGGGTGTAAGAATAAAAAGGGGGAAAGTAGGAACAGTAAGGTGGGGATGTGTTTATAATGCAATGCATGAGATGGAGACACCCACAATCGGAAATAACTGTAGTTTGTGTTGTTTAGTCAGTCAATGTTTTGTGCTGTTTGTTTATTCAGAAATGAATGTCTCGTGATGGAATTGTAGCATTGAATTGAATAAAGGTCTCTAAGTTTTAACTACTGAAGCCTGAATTTTTGAACTGGTCTAAATGTGAACTTGTCACTAACGGTGACTACTCAGCTCATCCTTGTGTCCCATGATTCTATGTGGAATTGCCTCTCCCTATTGAGGTCAGTCTCAAATTACAGGGTCAGCAACATGAACCTTGATATAAATCAATTTCGCCTGTATTGAGTCACATCATTTGTCCATATATAATATATAATATAATAATAAAAGTGTTTATTTATTTCCACCTCTCCCAATGGATGAAGAGCGGATTCAGTCAAATTATGCCAATCATCAATATTCTAAAACAATTATTTAAAATCACAATATAAACCATATGCAATCTAAAAACAGTAATACAATATAAATATCATGACACCCTAGCCCAAATTGTCAGTGTTGACAAGTTGACTATTTCGGGTGAGATTTCAAAGAGGATCTTTCCAAACCTACTGAAGCTTGCACTTGGGGCTTGTCTGCATCAAAACATGTGCTTTCCCTCTATTATTCTTATTTCTATTTCTTCTCTGCCTTTGGCCGCGTACAGACAGGCCAAAATAAAGCTGCGTCAGGCACTTTGGGCGTATGCTGTAAATTATGCTGAATCCTAAGCCATAAGCTGTGCCAAAGACATGCTCCAGTCCTACCACTGGAGTACAGCTTGGTACAGCTTCTGGCCTCTTAAGATGGCAGTGTCATTTAAACAGCATACCTCCAAAGTGACCCAAAGCAACTTTATTTTTGGCTTGTCTGTATGGGCCCTTTTCTCCCAAAGGGACCCCCAAGGCAGCTACCAAAAAAAAAAAAAACCCACTTTAAAAACACATACAATAAAAACAATTACAACATCATAGAATCAATAGAATCATAGAATCGTGAGTGGAAGAGACCATAGGGCCATCCAGTCCAACCCCAACCACCCTGCAATGCATAGAAATCCAAATCAAAGCATCCCTGACAGATGGCCATCCAGCCTGCCTGTGAAGAACCTCCAAGGAAGGAACCCTTAATCACCTTCCAGGGAGTGGCATTCCACTGTCGAACAGCCCTTACTGTCAGGAAGTTTCCTCCTCAATGTTCAGATGGAATCTCGTTTTTCCTGTAGCTTCCATCCATTGCTCCGGGTTCCTGTTTCTGGAGCACAGAAAACAAGCTTGCTCCCTCTTCAAGGACATCCTTTCAAAATTTAAAAAGGGCTCCATATCGCCTCTTAACCTTCTTTTCTCCGAGGCTAACATCCCCAGCTCCCTAAGTCTTTCCTCAAGGCATGGTTTCCAGACCTTCACCATTTTGCGTCGCCCTCCTTGGACCGCGTCCAGTTTCTCAAGGTCCTTTCGAATTGTGTGGCGCCAGAACTGGACACAATATTCTAGGTGGGGCCTGACCAGAGCAGAATACAGTGGCACTATACTTCTCTCATCTAGACACTATACTTCTATTGATGGCAGCCTAAAATGCATTGGCCTTTTAGCTGCCGCATCACACTGTTCACATTGTTCAATTGTAGTCTACTTGGAACTCCAGATCCCTTTCATCACGTAGTTTCATCATCCAGGTGTCACCCATCCTATATCTGTGCATTTTATTTTTCCGCCTAATGCAATACCTTACATTTTCCTGTGTTGAATTTCATTTTGTTAGCTTGTGCCCATCTTTCTAGTCTATTCAGGTCATGGAATTCTTGATCCTGTCCTCTGGGGTATAGCTATTCCCAATTTGGTGTCATCGGCAAATTGTTATAAGTATGCCCAATTTCTGTCATCCAGGTCTTGATAAAGATGTTGAATAGCACTGGGCCAGACAGAGCCTGTGGGACCCCCACTGTCAGTCCCTCTCCAGGATAAAAGGACCATTGTTGAGCACCCTTTGGGTTCGGCCAGGTCAACCATTACCAGTCCATTAACAGTTCCTTTGTCTAGCCCACATTTTACAAGCTTGTTTGCAAAGAATGTCATGGGAACTTTGTCAAAGGCCTTACTGAAATCAAGATATACTATAATCCACAGCATTCCCTTCATCTACAAGCTGGTAATTTTATCAAAGAAAGAGATCAGGTGTGTCTGGCATGACTGTTTCTCTGAAACCCATGTTACTTTTTGTGATTATGGCATCTGCCTTCTAGATGTTCACAACTCTCTGTTTAATGATCTGCTCTAGAATCTTTCCTAGTACTGATGTCAGACTAAACTGGACGATAATGTTGGTATCCTCTTTTCCCTCCCCTTTTTGAAAATGGGGACAAGTTTGCCCTCCGCCGTCTGCGGGATCTCTCCTGTTTCCAGGAGTCTCAAAGATATTGCCATGGCTCGATATTACATTTGCCAGTTTTCTTTAATACCTGGATGAGTTCATCTGGTCCCGGAGACTTAAATTCATTTTAGATTAATAAGGTGTTTCCTCTACTATCTCGATTACTTATTTCTGTACTGAAATCCCTATCCTGTCCTCTGCTCCATATCCTCATTTGAGCACCACCCTTCGCCTTTTCTGAGAAGACTGGGGCAAGAAGTTGTTGAGTATTCCTGCCTTTTCTCTGTCGCCTGTTAGCATTTTGCCATCTGTCTCCACGCAGTGGCCCTACCGTTTCCTCTTCTTCTTTTGCTGGCGGACATATCCAAAAAAGCCCTCTTTTATTGTTCTTAACCTCTCTCTACAAGCCTGAGTTCATTCTGCGCCTTTACTTTTCTGACTTAACCCTCACACATGCTGCCTATTGCTTTGATTTCCCTTTTTTGTGATTTCCCCCTTTTTTCCATTTCTATACACTGTTTCCGTTTCAACGTTAGCCTCTGTTGAAAGTTTCCTTATCACCATCCGTGGTTTCCGTTGAGAACACCCTCCCATTTTTTGCTTTCTCCACTGGAACTGTTTGAAATTGTGCCTTCAGTAATCTCCCTTTTGAGAAACTCCGCCATCCTCTCGTCGGAACTCCCTTTATCTGTTTAGTATTTCTACCATGGAAATCGCCCTCAATACTTCTCGTAAGTTTACTGAATCCGCTCTCCTCCAAGGTCCTAGGAATGCGGGTCTCGACTCCTGCCCTGGCTTCTCCTTCCCACTGTATTACAAACTTCCAGGAGAACATGGTCAACTTCCTCATCCACCTAATGATCCTACTAACTTTGCAAACCCCCATTAACCAAAGTCATCCTTGTTGGTTAGGAGCAGGTATCTTAAAATAGCTGACCCCCCTTGTTGCAACTCTTCCACCTTTTGCCCAGTGAAAGGTTTCTTCCAGGCAAGGTGAGGAATTTGCTAGGCCTTGAGGATTTGTGCTGATCTTTGACTTCCCAGCAAATATCAGGACCTACGTTGAAGTCACGCCCATCGCCTACTACATCTCGTCTTTTTTGACTGTGTGGTCATCTGTTCTTAGAAAGATATCCATCCAATTCCTCAGTCCTGACTTGGGGGTCCTGTAGTAGACTCCCACCTGTAAACATCCTGTTTGTTTCCCTCCACCTTTGATTTCTTAGTCCAGATGCTCTCGCAACCGTGGCTTCCATGATTGATGTTCCAGATCTCTTCACTGGTGTAAAATATCTCTGACATATAGTGCTAGTTCCTCTCCTTTCCTGTTTGGCCTATTGCTCTCTAATAAGGTTAGTACCCCTCTATTGTCCACATCTTCAATCATGAGACTCTCCCACCAGTTTCAGTGATGCCCTATTACTGTAAGATCTATTTGCTTTGTTGTACTAGGAGTTCGAGTTGCATCTTGCTTATTTCGCTTCCCATGCTCTGCTGTCATTAGTGTAGAACAGTCGCCAGACCTTGTTCTCTTTCTACTTGTTCTTCTGCCTGTGCAAGTTTTTTTGCCTCCCACTGTTTGGTCCTTTGCACTGTTTGTCCTTTGCCTTTTCCTCCTCATGTCATTTACTATTGTTCGCCATCCCCTTTCGCCTTCGCGTAATATTGCACTCCTTCCCCTCGGAACTCTCTTGAAAGCCCTCCGGCTATCAAGTTCTTGAACTGGGTTGGCAAAACAATTTCTTCCACTGGCGTGAGATGCGCTAACCCTCCATTGCAAAGTCCCCTTCCCTCCTCGCCTGGGAACCACCTCCATGAATCGAAGAATCCAAATTCTTCGTCGGCGCAACACATCTGCGAGCCAGTTGTTCACAATCCCCTCTATTTTCCTCTCCCTTCCTGGACCCTGCCCTTCAACTGGCAGTAAGAGACGAGATACACCTGTACATCCATTCCTTTCAGAGCTTCCTACCAAGCGCTCTCGTAATCCGCTTTGTGTGTCTGAAGTGCTGTGTCCTTGCCAGTATCATTAGTTCCCTACGTGACCAAAATGAAGGGTATTTGTCAGTAGGCTTCACCAGTCTTGTCAGCCTCTCTGCTCTGTCACATCTCCGCGATCTTTGCAACTGGAAGACAACACAAAATCCGTCTCGAGACATCTTGTCAGGCCGCTACAAATCCACTGCTCTCTTCTCTGTACCCCTCAGCAAGAGTCCCCCACTACGACCACACCCTCCTCCGAGGCTTAGCACGACTGTTCCCAATCGGGTGGACTCTCAGGCGTCCCAATCTGCCTCTGTCCCTGAAGTCTGTCCCATGCTGCTCTTCGTCATCCTCCTTGATATGGGAAAGAGCTTCGAATCGATTCTCTAGCGGCTTCAAGCTCACCCCAACAATTCCTTCTTGGCTTCTTTTCTCTTGTGTGACTTCCCGATGTCTGCCTCCTCTGTGTTGCAAGTGACCCCTCTTCCACCCGATGCATCCTTCCGCTGCGTGGTACTCTCCCAGTAAAACAATATAAATTGCATACAATTAAAAACATACAATATCTTTCCCCATGAGTAACAAACACACACATATAAAGCCATCCATGATTATATAGTAAAAGCCTGCCGCAATAAAACTATTTTTATGTGAAGGTTCGAAGCTTTCCTGGCCGCATCCAGTAGTTGTTTTGTGGGTTTTTCAGGCTATTTGGCCATGTTTCTAGCAGAGTTTCTTCTTCCTGACATTTCGCCAGCAATCTGTGGGCCTGGCATCTTCAGATAATGTTTGACCTGGACAATAGTTTGGGTAGTAGTATCTCTATTGGTTGACCGTGAAAGGCAGGATGCTTTTTTGCATGTGGTCTTGTTCTGTTGCTCATGGCAAGTCGTCAGGTGTGTGAGGTCCTGCAAATAGGATTATGTCTACTCGTTGAATTAGTGCTCATTGTTCTTGCTGGAAACCCCTGACCCTGAGAGATTTCTTTCATCTTTGCATCTTGCATATTTTTCAGGACTGTGTGCCAACACCTTGGTTACTGTTAAGGGTTTCTCCTCTTTCCTGTTTGAAGTTGTCCAGGGCTGTTTGTGTGAGTCAAATTGCTGGCTTCCGCTGTGCATCCTGTAACATGGTAGTTGTTGGCATGGTCCAGAATTTCGTGTTTGTCAATAGTAGTTTTATTCAAAGGCATGGTTTGTACATGTGTCTGCTAACGCTGCTGATTTTTCCTGGCTGGCCCGTCCTGTCAGTGTCTCTCATGTTCCTTTGATTCTTGTGTTGCACACTGCGTTTGTAGACGTTTTCCACAACTACATGGTAGGATGGCGGTAAACGTCCTGCGGCTTGTGAGAGGTCTCGCGTGGTCCTTGGCTGAGCGAAGCAGGTTGCTGGATTTCTTTGTTGTTTTGTAACCATTTTAAAGGTTGTGCTTTCCTCACCACTTTGGCCTAATTCTGTCTGTGACTCCTTTGTGTATGGTATAAAATACCTTCCCCTTTGGTGGCTGCTTTTCTTTCACCTCCTCTCGTTGGACCGCGGCTCTAAAGGCTATGGTTATTCCTTCAGACATCAGAAGGGCTACCGACCCAGGAAAACCCAGGAAATCCACAAATCGGCTTTGCTCAGCCAAGGACCAGAGAAAAAGAAACCCTCTCCACAGCCACCCACCGCAAGGAGTTTACTTAACTGCATACCAGTGCAGCTGCAGACAAGTCTACATAAGGACCCACCAACGCAGTGTGCAAACAAGAATCAGAGACACGAGAGACATTCTGCAGACTGGGCCACCCAGAAAAATCAGCAGTAGCAAAACATGCCACAAGCCATCCGGGCATAAAATACGGTGTTGAAAACTAACTGAAAGCCTTCGGACAGTACCAACCACTACCATGTCAGTATGCACAGGAAAGTCCATTAAAATCTCAACACAATGTATATAGCCAAGGTCTTTTCCAGACAGATATTCCTCTGAAGATGCCAGCCACAGATGCTGTTGAAATGTCCAGGAAGAAACTCCTGCTGAATCCTGGCCACATAGCCCGAAAAACCCACAAAAGCAGTTTTTGTTTTGCCATGAAAGGCAACGCGGGAGGGGGCCAGCCTAGCTTCCCAAGCAAGGGATTCCTTCAGAGGTGGGAGTCAGCTGCCAAGGAACCTCTCGTCTTGTGTCCCTCACCAAGGGGAAAACCCTGTGATGGTGGCTCAGGAACAGAGAGAAAGCCTTCTCCTGAAGATTTTAGAGCTCTGAAGCTCTGGTAGGTTTGATATCGGGAGATAACGGCCTTTTCAATAGTCTGGACCCTACAGCCATAGTGGCTTTTTCTAGGTTATGAGCAGGATGTGTGTATTGTGTGCCCAAAACAAATCTGTGCCTGTGAAGCTGTGATCCGAAGGGAATTCTTGTTTCCCGTATACTGGTCTCCTGGCCATCATTCTATGCTTGTGGTATTGTGTAACACAACTAAAGTTTCCAAAAGTTTACCAAGGCCCCAACCATAGAGTACATTCAGTAAGGTCCAGGATGGGATGTGAATCAAGGTAGTGTGTAACACTGTAAACCGATGTCAGTGTCTCAAGAAATAGGGCTCTCAGCGCTCTCTGTTGGCATAAAGCCATTGTCTTCCCCTTTCTGAATCTCATTGGTATTCATCTACTATCCATCCTTCGTCTCCTCCCGCTCTCTTCGGTGTCTCTTTGAATAAACAGTACAGTTGCTCCTCAAAAGCTGAAATGCTAAAGCTTTAGCAAAAGTTAATGAATGTCCTTAGCCAATCAGGTCGAGGATAGTAGCCAAACCTTGTCATCTCCCGCCCTCCCTTTACACAGTTTTAAGGAGCAAGCGCTTCAATACCACCAAAAGAGAAAGGCTACTGAAATCTTTGCAAAAATGTTTCCCAAGCAATGGCTTTCTGATTGAGTTGTTT
Source organism: Sceloporus undulatus (assembly GCF_019175285.1). Classification (NCBI taxonomy): domain Eukaryota; kingdom Metazoa; phylum Chordata; class Lepidosauria; order Squamata; family Phrynosomatidae; genus Sceloporus; species Sceloporus undulatus. The sequence continues at coordinate 18,724,110 of NC_056523.1, read as the reverse complement.
CGCTGTGTGAATGAACAGAAGCCTTGCAAAGAAGATGGAAGCCAGGAAGTGGAGTGGCACATCATGGTTTGCACCGCAGAAGACCTGGAGAAGCAGGCTGTGACTGTTCCCTGCATACACTCTGCTTCATTGTTGTGTCCTTCACATATTTCTTCTGATCTATGTACCCTAAGGTGGTTCCACATGGTTTTTCTGTAGTTTGATGGTGTGACTCACCCCAAGATCGCTCAGTGGAGTTCCATGGCTTGAGACAGGAAAATTGAACTCTGATCTAAGTTGTAGTCCCACAGTCAAATGTATCTGTTGCCACCATTTGGGCTCCTATCCACTCTGCTGCCCAGTGTGTATGGAAAATTCTTCAATGGCAAAATGACAACATGGCATTCATTCCTCAATTATAATAATTACAGGATATTGCAGATTAAGAGGAGGCCAATGTTCAGTTAACTGAGTTCAGCATTTTCAGTCATTTTTTGTTTTTTGTATAATGTTACCCTCTGGCCCCCATCTCTTCGTCTTTCTTTGAAGTCGTTTTATGTGTGCTTTGTTTGTGTGTGGGGTTTGGGTTAAAATGGTTGTGTTGGTCTGCAAGTCATTTCTGTTCCTCCTTCCACTCTATTATCTGCTTTCTTTTTCATGCAGGTGCAGCAGCCTTGAGAAAACTCAGCACTGAGAATGTGATTCGAATGGTTTTGGCATGTCTTACCCTGTGCTTTCTTGGGCTGGTGGTTGCAGAAGTAAGTGATGTATTGCAGAAGGGATTAGTTCTTCACTAAATTAGTTCTTGAAGGAAGCAACAAGTTATTTTAGCAATTTTCTTTCTTTTGCAAGAAAATCATCAAAAGTTGTACATCTTTCAAAGACTATTTGTAGTTTGGGAGTTATTCTGTGCAGAATTCACATGTGACATGAATTTTGAAGAAATTTTGTTAAAATATTTTCTGTCCAGAGATATTGGCAGAAAACCTGCCAAGAAAATCCCTTAGTAGGTTCCCCTCACAAAACTACAGTTCCCAGTAAAATAATTGAATTTTTTTTTAGAGTTTGTGCCAGATGAACTTCTCAAAGTCAGAATGCAATATGCTGTGATGCTGAAGCAGTAGCTTGTTGGAGTGCTTTGGGAACAGCAGGAAAACTAGTCAGTTCCACATATATGACCTTTCAAAGCATGAGGTGATTACAAGATTGTATTTTTGGCCCCTGTCCTGCGTGCTACTCACATTCTGCACAAGCCACAGCTTGGTTAGCCATGTGAAGGGGAAGTATGTCAAAGATATGTATACATAAAGAACACCTTCACTTGAGTAGCAAAGTAAACACTATTAGTAGTATTAATGATATGTTGAAAATTCTGCAGGTAGAGGTGAGCCAATGCAACTGACAGTGCTCTCTATTTGTATCCTAGCATTTTTATTGTTTGGATGGTAGCAGCAGCATCCAAGGAAAAAAGACTGAGGGCCTCCGAAGGAGATTCCCTCTTGACTCAAGTTGACCAGTCAACAATGGTCCATCTCCTCCTTTTGTGGAATGAGAAGAACAGCAGCACACAAACTGAAAGTAGGGTAATGCCCATGATGCATTTGGCTGACTTTTCTTCATCAAACCACAGTGGACTGTTGCATAACTGACTGCAGTTACAGTGATATAGAAGTGAATCTGGGATTTCCTGGGCATCTCAACTTGAAAAACTTTATGAATGTGGATATAAGGTTGATCTCACTCATACTGATTATAAATTTATCGATATTTATGGTAAACCTATTACAGGGTTATCTTGGCAAGAAAAGCAAAAGTATACACACACACAAAAAACAAGTTCCAGGTTCTTCTAAGAACTTTCCCCTGTTAAACATCTGCTCACATTCCTTTTGCAGCAAAACATGGCATGGACTTCTATAAACATGTTTTCTTCTGCTGCGCACCTGGTATGCATACAGGTGCAGAGAACATACAACTTAGGGGTGGTGATTATTTCCCCCCTGTAATTATTGCAATTGTTGTGATTGATCTGTGTTTTCCTTGTACCAAAGTCCCACAGCATTTCCCACTCCGGATGTCACATTTGAGATCAATTATAATTTCTTGCATCATACTGGGAAAGAGAACTGTTATACTGTATTTGGGATACTTAGGATTGAAGCTTGAATTTATATCAATGGTAGTGTGGCATGAACACTCAGCTGAACCCAGTAAGAAGCTTCCAAAGGAGCTGGACTTCTTAGGTTGCAAACCTCTCCTCAAACAAGCTGAATATAATACGCTTAACTGAAATTAGGTGTCTGTGGATTGTTTGTGCTCCTCTCCCCTTATGATCTTGCTACTATTATTAATTAATTTGCCCTTGGGCATAATGAGGAAAGAAAATCTAGATTTGTCAGATCTAAAAATGTATCCACCATATAATTATTACAGACTAGGAGATTATCTCATTGGTGGAGTTATACCTATAAGGACAACTGTGTATCCAGCACATGTATTCATATCTGACCCTACCCATGACTTCACACCGTAAGTGTCTATTGATATTAGCTTCTTCTTCTTAGTCTTTTTGATCTGGATGCATCCTTCCAGGCTAAATTATTAATGACTTCTCTCAGACAGCAGAAGACTTTTGAGCTCTAATGTCTGGGGTGGGGGAGATGTTTTGCAATGTAATAGGGAAAGCACTGGTTACACTTGGAGATTTTAATGCTGTCACAAATACATCTCTTATTATGTAGATTCAATTTGATCTGCAAGTTTTGAAGCTGGGAGAAAGCCAGACTCAAATTGTAGTAGATAAAGAACCCTCAGTTACATTACATCTATCATCTTCATCATTAATGGATAAACTAATTCATGGAAATGCAGGAGGAGGATTTAATGCTACTCTCCCCGCTTCTCCTGGGACTCCAAAATCAAAATGGAAACTGATAAAAGTTTGCTTTACTAAAAACATAAAAATTAACATTATAAATTAACTATCAAATAGAATATGAAGCAATTTAAAAGCTTGTCCATCAGTTCAATATGCCCATCAATTCTACACCGACTAATCATATAATTTTAGAGTTGGTAGGGACTGCAAGGGTCATCCCCTTGCCATGCAGGAATGCACAGCTAAAGCACTTCTGAAAGATGTCCATCCTGTTGAAAGATGGGGGGTCCACCACCCTCTGAGGCAGTCTATTCTACTCTTACAGTGAAAAAGTGCTTCCTAATGTTTAGATATAATTTCTTTTCTTGTAATTTCAATCATGAATGTGAAAAAAATGTATACTGGTAATAAAGCAGAAGTTCAGGGGCTTTGGCCTCTTTTTTTCTTGGGGTATCTGAGAGAGATTTTTGAACACAGGAAACTCAACCATATTAAAATCATAAGAAAAGCTCAGAAAGATCTGACCAAGGGCCGATTTAGGCCTTTGTAATACAATGGCCAACTATATACCTACAGGAAAATGGATTTTTCAGGATATCTCTTACATTCTGAATGGACATGAACATAAATAGCTATAGTGTGTTCTTCAAGCACCTTCCCATCACAGATATAAATCTCACTTTAGTTAAAAGAGGACTAGAGTAGAAGTGGAACTCATACAGCCTACCAGATGCTGTCAGACTAGAAATCCAAGCATTCCTCACCCTTGGCTATGCTAATCAATGCTGCTGGATTTGGAGTCCTATAATATTTGGAAGTCTTCATAAACCCTGCCCCTGGACTAGAGCATAGTGTTTTGGTTGGATAAATCTCTATTTAATTTTCATTGCAGCTTATTGGAGAGGAACTATCAGCATGTCTTGGCCATATTGACAGCTGTTAATGAGATCAATCAAAATCCACTGCTCTTACCCAACCTTACTCTTGGCTACAACATCTATGAAAATTATTTTAGCTTAAGAATAGTCTATGAAGCCACAATAGAGCTGCTGTCTACTGGGCACTGGATGATCCCTAATTTCAGGTGTGGAAGGCAAGAAAAACTCCTGGCTGTTATCCAAGGAGGGGACTTTGAAACCTTTTTTCAGATGTCAACCATCTTAGAACTCTACAAAGTCCCTCAGGTAAGGACAGCACTGGCACTTGAGTATATCTCAGTCCAAACTCTTAGCTGCTAGAATTGTAGTCTTCTCAGAAATGTGAAACCGGAGTATGCTTGGGATGCTGTAGTAAAATCTGTTTCTTAATTTGGGATTTTTCTGTTATCTGCTTCAAGAGAGCTATGATCAATATGTACTTTGTAAAGTCACAAAATTTGCCTTTTGTTAGCAATACTAGCAAGTTTAAGGAGAGCCACTGTGGCATAATGGTTTGCACATGACTCTGGAGACCAAAATGTGAATCCCCACCCAGCCACGGAAACCAATTGGGTGACCTTAGGAACATCACACCCTCTCAGTCTCAGAGGGAAGGCAAAGGCAAACCCTCTCTGAAAAAAATCTTGCCAAGAAAACCCTGTGAAAGGTTTGACATAAGTTGGAAACAACTTTAAGGCACACAACAACAACAAAAAGATAAAACCCATATAAAAGAATCAAAACAATTTTTCTGTTGCATCTTTTTTCTCAAGGACCACTAAGTAATAAATGAAAAGTTTGGGATGGGGATTGGACATGGGTGTCCCCAGGATAAAAAATTACATTTTAGAGCAACATCCCTTTAAAAAAACTTCTTTCCATCATCATCATCATCATCATCATCATCATCATCATCATCATCATCATCATCTTTCTGGGGAAATACCTTGCACTATTCCTCCCCTTGGCCCAGTATAGAAGAAATGACAAATATGAGGGAAAATGTGGAGAAAGGATTCCAATGAAGTAATAATAATTATTAATAATTATTAATGATATCTACTAAATGTATTACAGCAGAATGAAAAATTGTTGTTGTTGTTGTTGTTTATTTATATAGCTCCATAAATCTACATGGTGCTTTACAGACATCATAAAATCAACACATAACTTGCCAATGGTGTACAATCTAAAAAGTCATGACAAAAATAATATACCATGATTAGACTAACTATCCCATTAAAATACAAGAATAACCGAAAAACTAAAAGACAAAAAAAATCTCAATACAGAAAACTTAAAACACGCATACACACAGAGACAAAAAACAAACAAACCAGTGCCACAGCTCATTGTTATATCTCAGTTGCTCAAATCCAGTCTACAAAAGTTGCATATGATCCAAAGTCTTTCCAATTATTGAAATTTTAATATGATTTGTATGGCAAATGTACTCTTTTAAAAAACTTCTTAAGCATTTACAAAAATTCTGAGAACAGCCTGTTCATTACCTTCTTGTGCAGTAGCTTTTGCTCCTAACTGATATATTGTAATTTATTGTACAATTAAAAACCAATGAATATACAGTATATTTAAATTTTAGGAATATATCAAAGGGTGAAACTTTTGGTCTTACTTTATAATATGCTTTTCCTATGCACTCCTATACATGTGTGCTCAGAATTAAACCCTAATAAATTTAATATGACATACACCCACAACAAGTGTGTAGGAGATTGATGTTCATGGTTTTGGGAGAAAATCCCAATGAATTCAACGACTGTTAGTTCTTCTGAGTAAGTATGAACAGGAATGCACTGTTAGACAAAAACCATTTTAGGCTAGTAGTGTCTGAGAATTATTTACAACACTAAATATTGATTCCTTTTCTCACCAGCTCACTTATGGCTTTATCAATCATATTCTGAGTAGAAAATCTCATTCTTTCCCCTCCTATTGGATGAGGCCTAAAGAAAGGCCACAGTACATGGGGATTGTAAAGTTGCTCCTGTATTTCAGGTGGACCTGGGTCAGTCTTGTTGCTCCAAGAAATGATGGTGGAGATCAATTTCTGAGAACCCTGGAGGCAATGTTTGCTGAGAGTGGGATTTGTGTAGCTTTCATATGCAGATTTCCACAAATATATTCTGATGGCATTCATGTTTCAGAACAAGAATTATTTGATTTCCTGGCACACCTTAGACAAAGGAAATCCAATGTGTTCATTTATTATGGTGATTCTGACTCGATGCTTCTGCTGCCTTTTGTGCTAGTCAAAAATGAAGAAGAGGTGTATGACCCTCCAGGAAAAGTTTGGATCTCCACAGCTTTGTGGGGCTTCACCTTAAGCACTTCTTTTTCATACTGGGATATTAAATTCTTCCATGGTGCATTGTCTTTCATCATCCAAACAGACAGGAAGTCAAAATTTCAAGATCTTTTCTTGATTCAAAGTGATGATTCCCTTGATCATGCTTGGTCAGAAACACTTGAGTGCTCTGATCCTGACCACAGATTATCACAGAAGACCTGGAAAAGATGCAAAGTGAAGGAAAACTTGGAAAGCCGTCCTTCAGCTTGGCTGGAAAAAGGCATGTCTCCTGAGAGCTACAATATTTACAATGCTGTCTATATTGTGGCACATGCCTTCCATACCATGATCACAGCCTTATCTAGCCACAGGATGAAAGCAGAAGATGGACTGGACCTTACAGATATAACACAGTTATGGCAGGTAAGAAAAAGAATCATTCTAGCTGCATTGCAGAGGGAGGGAGGGAATATCAACCTGTATGTGTATGTCCCTAACATGATGCCAGCCATTGTTTTACACGCAGAAGACTCCAAGCTGAATCCTTGGTCTGTCCAGCTAAAACAATCTAAATAAATGAATAAAGGGATCTTTGTTTTGCTCTCTGAGACTCCAGATAGAAATTTGGATGTCTCAAAAAATATATGATTTTTTTTTAAAAAAAATGTTTCTTAATTGTCACATTTTAAGATTTATTCCATGAAAAAATCATATGTAGTTGTTTAGCACAGAAAACAGAATTTCCCGGACATGAAAAAGCCTTTTCTGCATGGAAAATAATATTTCTGTGCAGTAATGCTATTCTCTATGGAGAAAAATGATGTTTCCTATGCAAAGAATGCTTAGTTGGGGACTTATTCTCTATGCTAAAAATATTATTTTCTGTGCAGAAACTGTTGTTTTTGGTGCAAAACTGCCACACGTGATTTTAAAAATTATTTTATTATTGTTATTATTTAGAATAGGTCTTGAGCTGTGAATAGTCTTTGAAAACATCCTACAGAATCCTGGGATTTGTAGTTTTGTGAGGCACCAGCATTCTCTGTCAGAGATGACTAAAGTCTAACACTTGAGCTACTGTTCAACACTGCTTCTGAACATTACTACTTCACTTACTTCAGAACAGGGCAGATTGACTACTGTGTTTGGAAAGGCAGAAGCAATGCTTCTAAGGGCCCAAACAGATGGGTGAAATGCACACACACACACCCATGTGCGCATCTGGGCATTTTTAGAGCACAGCATCTATATGCCACACACTCCGATGATGCCTGAAGCTGGCCTGAAACCACCCAGCTGCCCAGACATTGGCAGCTTCAAGACACTCTGGCAGCTGGGTGGGGGGGCTGCTAAATATGGCTTTTTCCTAGCCCAAAATGGAGTGGATCTTTTCTGCTCCTTTTTGGGGTGGCTTCAATGTGGATTTGGGCTGTGGTGCATGGTTGCCATGGTCCCAAACTTTCTTGGGAAGGAGCAGCTTCAAGCCACCCCTTCCTGCTTGTCTGTTTTGCCCTTAAGTCATCTGTCCCTTTTGTAAACACAGATGTTTCCCCTTCTTTCCAGCTTCACCCTTTTCTGAGAAATGTCCGCTTTAATAGTACAACCTTGGAAGAGGTGTCTTTTGATGAGGATGGGGAATTGGTGGCCAACTATGAGATTGTGAATGTGGTCACATTTCCTAATGAATCTGCCAAAAGGGTAAAAGTTGGGAAGCTAGAGAGCCAGGTTTCTTCATTTGTAGAGATAACCATTCATGAAGAGACCATTGTGTGGCCCAAGTGGTTTAAACAGGTGGGAAATGTGTTTTGTATTCTACAAGCTAGTGTAATGTACAGAGTAGTTGTTAAAGTAAAATATAGGCCTGGAAATCATCTGTTAAAATTAATGGTATGTTCATTAATTGTGTCCAACTACTGTATCTTAGCCTTTCAACCCCTCATTTGCAACACGCGATAACATTGCTGGAGTGCAACCAGATATTTCTGAGAGCATGTATAAGAAGTATTGTGTAGCACCTTAGAGACCAGAACAATCTGGTTCTGCCACTAACCCATTGAAGCATGTGCCACAATAAATTTTAGCCTTTAAGTTGCAACAGCAAATATAGAGAAATCCCACCTCCACCACAATGTTTTACAGTTATCTACAGCCCTACCCAGCCTGGCCAGGGCCTGTGCAAGTTGTAGCACAAAACAGATCAAAGGCTCTTAGTTACAACTGTATCCTTTCCTAACCTTTCCCTGAACTCTCACACGACTTTCTCCCTGTCAGTTATTCTAGAAGCCCAAGACCAAAGCTAGAAAACATCCAGGTTGCTAGATTCCATTTTTCACCATGTCCAGTTCTTCATCAACATCTGAAAGGCTGATGATACCGCATTTCCAGAACCATGGGCCCGTCATCACAGAATCATACATTCATAGAGCTGGAAGAGACCTCAAGGGCCATCCAGTCCAACCTTCTGCCATGCAGGAACACACAATCAAAGCAATCCCAACAGATGTTCACCCAGCCTCTGTTTAAAAACTTCAAAAGAAGGAGATTCTACCACATTCCCATGCAGTGTATTCCACTTTTACCATTCTGCTCTTACCATACTTTCAAGGAGATGTCTTCTATTGTTGAAAAATCTTACCATCTGGAAGTTCTTCCTAGTGTTTAGACAGGATCTCTTTTCCTGTCGTTTGAATCTGTTGCTCCATATTCTAATCTCTGGAGCAGCAGAAAACAAGCTTGCTCCGTCTTCAATATGACACCCTTTCAAATATTTAAATGTCACTATCTTGTCACCTCTTAACCTTCTTTTCCCCAGGATAAACATACCCAGCTCCTTAAACTGTTGGGTATGTTTACCCTAGAGAAGAGATAGTTAAGAGTATAGTTAATTTGCTCAAATTCTATTTCAGAGGACGAAAAGGAAAAGTCTTCAACATTTCTTTTCTTCACACTTTATAGACAAGGCCCTGTTCTGTCTGTACACCAAGCTGCCAACCAGGATACAGGAAGATAGTTCCAGAAGGTCAGCCAATTTGCTGCTATGATTGTGCTCCATGCATGGAGGGGACCGTTTCTACCCGCACAGGTAGGTGTTTCTAAAGAAACAGTAGGCAAAGAGGCAGGTGGGTGGATATGATGACAGTAGAGTGTTTACTGTGCTCTAAATATTTGTCTGAACTTCAAAAGATCCGTCCAAGGTTTTGAATTCTGCATGCCAAATAGTTCAGTACCTTGGATAGTGCATATAACCTTCAAACTAATGTTAAAGTTGATCCACTGCTCCAAAGATTTCAGAGCCACCAGCTTTCTCTTCACCAAGGATATAAAGACCAGATACAGTTTAAAAAATAACTGTGCTGGGGTCTGAGAACGCAGTTTTGCACAAAGCATAGTCTTCTTTGCAAAATTCTATTCCAAATTTTTTAGATGGAGATTTTTCACTGAGAGCCAGTGTGGTGCAATGGTCTGAATGATGGACTAGGACACTGGCAGACTAAGGTTTGAATCCTTGCTCAGCCATGGAAACCCAGTTGGGGTAACCTTGGGCTAGTCACATCCTCCCAGCCTCAGAAGAAGGCAAGGGCAACCTCTCCTGAACAAATTCTTCCAAGAAAATATCGTGATAGGTTAGTCTTAAGGTTGCCATAAGTTAGAAATGACTTGAAGGTGTACAACAATAATAACAAGCTTTTTATCACATATTTGAAATATAATATTTAGTTCTTCTGAATCCACATTAGGAGGCCTATTGGAGCTGCCTTGCCTTTCTCTCCCTCAAGATGGTGGATAGATGTTGAGAAACTGGAGCGTTTCCAAAGGAGGGAGACTAAAATGGTGAAGGGTCTGGAAACAATGCCCTATGAGGAATGACTTAGGGAGTTGGTGATGTTTAGCCTGGAGAAGAGAAGGTTAAGAGGTGATATGATAGCCCTGTTTAAATACTTGAAGGTATGTCATATTAAAGAGGGAGAAAGCTTGTTTTCTGCTGCTCCAGAGAACAGGACCCGGAGCAATGGATGAAAGCTCCAGGAAAAGAGATTCCACCTCAACATTAGGAAGAACCTCCTGACAGTAAGAGCTCCCTCGGAGTGTAGTTGAGTTTCCTTCCTTAGAGGTCTTTAAACAGAGGCTGGATGGCCATCTGTTGGGGATACTTTGATTGAGAGTTCCTGCATGGTAGTTGGGTTAGACTGGATGACCATTGTGGTCTCTTCCAACACTATGATTCTATGAAAACCTGTAAATGAATAATTAAAGAGTTGGCCAGCATGCACCTATTCCTAATTTCCTACTCAGATGCACTCCAATCTACAAAACAGATCAAAAACAGGAAGTTGGTTAGTCTGGTGATATTCTTAGAATTTTCTCCAAAACGGCTTTAGTGCTATAGTTTAGTGAAGTGGACTAACTCTCTTTAGCACTTTTTCTTAAATCTCAGTATTTCAGTCAAATAACAGATCCCAAGATTCCATAGGCTGAAGCCATGGCAGCTGAAGTGGTATCAGATTCATAAAACTGTTGATGAGATATACGTCAAGTCTCTAACTTTTGTAGAAGACACAGTGAAGCAGAACACGAAGTCACTATTCTGCCCAGTGTTCCTCAATGTGTGTGTAGCCAATCAAGGAAATCACAGCTGTGATGGCCCTCCCATTTAGAGACATATTGGTTTAGAGATGTAAATTTATATAGTGGCCCATTGATCTCTGCACTACACACACACACCTGGTAAGTAGCCATACTAAAGGACATTGCTGTTGGAGGGCTTGTAGTGACAGCCCTCACTTGTGAATGAAAAAGCATCCCATGTATGCATTATGGGGAAATAGTTCATTTTGTATTTTGTACCTGTATCTTGCATTTTGGCCCAATGGGGAGTAGAAAAAGAAAGGCTAAAATGTGTAAGAGAGAGCAGAGGCAGCTGGTAGTTTCATTATCCATGGAGCAATCTCAATCTCAGATCTAAGATTTTAGAACAATTCTGGGGATAGGGTTCAGGACACTGGATAGATCCTGCAAAGTTCAGATTAAATCCTAAAGTGGGGTCACTGCTATGGGAGCTACCAGACTCAAGTATGTGTGAGGAAAAGGGCAAATGGGGAGGGAATAAATACCTCCTTTCAAAGTCACTTTATCTTTCCAGCTGCAGTCCACCTAGCCCACTGGCTCAAAAGAGTAAGCCATAATTGAACTCAATTAGTCAGTTCCTTAAAGTGTTTTTGAACACAGGTAACAGTTTTTCTATGTGTTGTTGTTGTTGTTGTTGTTGTTGTTGTGTGCCTTCAAGTCATTTCTGATTTATAGGGACCCAATCATTGGGTTTTCTTTGCAAGTTTCTTCAGAGGGGTTTGCCATTGCCATCCTCTGAGGTTGAGAGAACATGACTTGCCCAAGGTCACCCAGTGGGTTTCCATAGTTGAGCCAGGATTCAAACCCTGGTCTCCACAGTCATAGTCCAACACTCAAACCACTACACCATTCTGCCTTATTATGTAATGTCAGTAATCCTTATAACAGTCTTAAGCCTGTGTCAAATCAGTGTACAGTTTCCTCATGTGCAGATGAAATGTAAGCATGAGACTTAGCATAAGCAAGTTAGGTAATTTTGGACACCTTCTGTCCCAGGTGAAGCAAGGTACCTTTGCTCATCATTAAGAAATTCACTATGAAAATATGGCATTTCTCCCCCCCCACTCCTCATTGTATGTATTCATTTATTTATTAGATTTTTATTCCACTTCAAATACAACAATTGTAATAAACTTATCATATCCAGAGGATACTGTGTTGTTACCCAAACCTTTGGATTTCTTCCACTAATAGCTTGCACAGCTTGGCAAAATGAGTCTATTAACTGTTTTCTCCAAGGAAACTATATCTGACTCTCTGTGACTTGGCTCTTTTGCATATACTCCTGAACCAGGGACATTAGGCATGTCTTTCTTTTTAAAAGAATATTCCAGGTGGGGCCTGACCAGAACAGAATAGAGAGTTTTGCATGAACAGAAGCCAAGATGGAGGGAAAAAAAATCAAGAAGGAGGGAAAAGTGTGGGGGAGAGGACAGGAGTGAAACAGTGCTAGGATGAGGGGCCAAAGAGATGTCTAACCCAGAAAAAGCTGGTACAAGCCAAACGAATACTCGGGAAGACACAAAAATAACATTACCAAAGAAAAAGAGTTGGGGAAGAGAAGAGAAGAGTGCTGTGATGGGAGTGTAACTGATAGGTTTTTAACTTGAGCAGAGCTGGTTTCTTTGACTACTTAAAGATATGAAATATTGTTAGAGTTTGCACTGTGGAATACCAGTTGAGTTTTAGCTACTGAATTTCTTTCTTTCTTTTTTTCCAGATGGAGATCATTGTCATGTATGTTCTGAAGATCAATACTCAAACAAGGACAGAGATCAATGTGTTTACAAAACTATAGTTTTTCTGTCTTACAGAGACCCTCTGGGGATTACATTGGTTTTCTTTTCTTTGTTTTTGTGCCTGGCCACAGGTTTTGTTCTAGGAATCTTCCTGAAATACCGTAACACTCCAATAGTCAAAGCCAACAACCGTAACCTCACCTGCATCCTCCTTGCCTCTCTCCTGCTTGCCTTTCTGTCCTCATTTCTATTCATTGGCCAGCCACAAAAGGTGCTTTGCCTTCTTCGCCAAACTGCCTTTAACATCATCTTTTCAGTTGCCATCTCTTCTATTCTGGCAAAAACAATCACTGTGGTACTGGCATTCATAGCCACAAAACCAGGTAACAGAATACAGAAATGGGTGGGGAAGACATTGGCAAATGTCATTGTCTTTTCTGGCTCCATTATTCAGTTTGGCATCTGCATTATCTGGATTGGCACCTCTCCTCCCTATCCAGAACTTGACATGAATCACCAGATCGGACAGATGATCCTGCAGTGCAATGAAGGGTCTGTCACTATGTTTTATAGTGCCCTTGGCTACATGGGTTTCCTGGCCATCATTTCTTTTATTGTGGCTTTCTTAGCCAGGAAGCTACCTGGAGGGTTCAATGAAGCCAAGTTTATCACCTTCAGCATGCTGGTGTTTTGCAGTGTTTGGGTGTCCTTTGTGCCCACTTATCTGAGCACTAAAGGTAAATACATGGTGGCTGTGCAGATCTTCTCCATCTTGGCTTCCAGCACTGGGTTACTGGGTTGCATTTTTCTTCCCAAATGTTACATCATTGTACTGAAGCCTCATTTAAATACAAAAGAGCAGCTGATTATGAACAGGAAAATAAAATAATTGGCTTTCTATCCATTTTTTTGTCTTGTGTTATCCTTTGCGATATATATGTTGATGTCATGTAGTAGTAATAGCAACATTTGTGCTGTGGACATGATTCAGAATCATGCTGATGATGATTACTCTGAGTGTTTTGGTGCCCTTTTCAAACATTGTGAGAGGCTCAAATAAGGATGGATAATTTTGTGCTGGCCCTGCTCCTAACATCTTCATTCACACAGGGTCTGATCCCCTTACTTTGTAGCATCTGGAAATATAATGCTACTTATGTTTGAGTGAAGGTAAGCTGAAACCATGACATTCCTGTTAAATGAAGGACATTTGGATATAAGGCTAACATACAGATCAAGTCAGAACAAAATAGTGAAGAATCAGGGCAAAATGTAGTAATATTACTGTAGACTACTGTAATGTGCTGTACATGAGTCTGACCTTGAAGGTGAATCAGAAACTAATTAGTGCAATATGCAGCAAGACTACAGATTGCTGTACCATATAGACGACACATAACACTGGTCTTAAAGAAACTGCACTGGCTGCCAATTCACTTCTGGACTGTTATGTGGGTGACATTCAAAGATCTAGAAACATAGAATCCTAGAGCTTGAAGAGACTCAAGGGTCATGCAGTCCAACTCCCTGCCATGCTGGAATACACAATCAAAGCATTCCCAACAGATGGCCATTCAGCCTTGGTTTAAAAACCTCCAAAGAAGGAGACTCTACCACTCTCCGAGGGAGTCTATTCCACTCTCAAACAGCTCTTATTGTCAGGATGTTCTTCCTAATGTTGAGGTGGAATCTCTTTTCCTGTAGTTTGCACTCATTCCTTTGTCGCTGGAGCAGAAAACAAGCTTGCTCCTTTTTTCATATCACATTCTTTCAAATATTTAAAGATAGCTACCATGTCAACTCTTAACCTTCTCTTCTCCAGGATAAACATGCCCACCTCTCTAAGCCATTCTGGCTTGGAATCTTGATGCTCAAAGGTATGCTTCTTCTTTTATAAACTGGTCCAAGGACTGAAAGCTGCTGAAGAGGTCATCTCCTGGATTCCAATATGATGTGAGAGAACATAGTAGAGGGCCTTTTTCGTCATGGCATTGCCCTTGTGGAATGCCCTTGAAGGCCCAGTTGGTGCGCTATCTATCTATCTATCTATCTATCTATCTATCTATCTATCTATCTATCTAATCTATCTATCTATCTATCTAATCTATCTTCTCTATCTATCTATCTATTGGTGCTAGGTCAGGATATAACTTTATGTTAAAACCATTGGGGTCCAGTTTATGTTTTTACAATATGCATGGTTTAAATTCTTTTAGTCTTTTAAAGATCTTTTAACTCATTAGAATTATTTAATATGTTTTATCTTATTTAAATGTATCTTATTTTATCATATTTAAACTATTTACTGACTTTAATTTGAAAATGTTTAAATTGTTCATTACCCTGAGAGCTCAAGATAATTGAGCAGGACAAAAACATTTTAATTAAACTCACAAATAAACAATGCCAGCTTAAAATTATTTATATTAAAGATGCTATGTTCTTTGTTGTTTTTGCTTCAACAGATGTGGTATTCTATACAGGTTATCCAGAATAATCTAAGTTCAATTGTATTTTCCCCAAAGGTTCCTGAGATCTGAAACAGGTGCACCTAGAGGAAAGAGGCAGATTAGAGAAAGTAAGATGATCTGACAGACAGATAGAAACTTATTGAAGTAAGGTAAGGCTTGCTCTGAAACATATAACCTTATCGTTTTATTAAACAAACTTGTCAGGCAAATGAAAAGACAAGTGTGTTTTTTTCCTCCCTCTGCATTGTTGTAAAAGCATGGGAGAGCATTGTAAAAGTATCATTTTTGCCAAATTGATTATTTCAGCTTGGTAAATGGGACACTTTTACGACACTTTTACGACCCTCTCCCACGGTTTTACAACTGGAAAAGAACGAAAGAGAACGAAGTCATGCAGAGGGAGAAAAACACACACACATCTTTTTGTTTGCCTGCAGAGTTTATTTAATAATGTGATAAGCCTCATAGATTTCTGGGAATTAGTTTCAAAGAATGAGGACATGCAGTACTTTCTGAAGGACCAAATCCAGATTTCCTTGTCTGGGATGTATCTGAGCTCTTTACTCAGACACATGAACTGCTAAGTTAAATAAGCCTTTGTTGTTAACTGCCATCAAGTCAACTTTGACTGAATGGTAACCCCATGAAGGAGAGATCTCTAAGTCAACCTGTCATCAACAGGTCTAGCTGATTCAGGACTGTGGCCTCCTTGATAGAATCTATCCATCTAGAATGTGGTCTTCCTTTTTTTCTTGCTACCCTCTACCTTACCAATCATTATTGTCTTTTCTAGAAAGTCATGCCTTTTCATATGTGCAAAGTATGACAGATTAGTTATCTCAGATTAGTTATCTTGGCTTCTAAGGAGACTTTAGGCTTCATTTGTTCTAGGACTCAATGGTTTATCTTTTTAACAGTCCATGGTATCTGTAGAACTCTTCTCCAGCACCATATTTCAGTTGAGTTGTTTTTCTTCCTATCAGTTTTCCTTACTGTCCAACTTTCACAACCATGCATAGAAATGGGAAATACAATGGCATGAACAATCCTAACTTTAGCATTCAATGATATAGCTTTACACTTCAGGATCTTGTTTTATTCCTTCACAGCTGTTCTTCAAGTCCTAGTTTTCGTCTGGTTGCTTGCTCACAGCCTCCATTTTGATTAATGACTGAGCTACAGTATGGAAAGCCTTGAATTATTTCAAAGTCTTCATTGTCTGCTTTAAAGTTTAGTAAATTATCTGTGGTCATAGACTATTAAGTAGTATGCTTAGCTCTTCCAGCTCTCCAAGAGCTCCATCTGCTGGGGACACTGAGCCATGATGCCTGGATTATAGACAGTTTATGAGCAGGAGCACTGAGCACCAGGACTAAGGCTGCATCTGCACTGCAGTTTGGCACCACTTTAATTGCCATGGCTCAGTGCTATGGAATTCTCCAGTTTGTAGTTTTATGAGATATTTAATTTCTCTGTCAGAGATCTCTGGTGGCACAACAAACCACTGCCACAAATAGCAAAAGACACAGCTGAAGGAATGAGTTTAGGCTGGTAGACTAAGGGTGGGAGACACCACCACACAAAGTGATCAGCGAGACTGAAAGGTACCCTGAAAAGAAGTTTCATGCAATCCTCATCCCCACCATGGTCCTAAAGGCCACTGGTCCCCCTTGTATTTCTTGAACACCAGTACTTAGACAAAAGGCCCCTCTGTTGCATCCTGTTTCCTCACAGCCCCCTGCCACCCCCTTTTCCCTCAATCCCCAATAGCTCTTTCTACCACACCTGGGGGGGGGCAATACAGCTAAAGAAAGTGGGAGACACCACCATATAAAGTGATCAACAAGACTGTATGGTGGTTTTAAGGTCTCTGAAAAAGAGAAGTTTCATGCACCCCTCATTCCCACTGGTTCCCTGCATCTTCCTTGTATGCACATACTTGGACTGACGGTGTTGGTTATCACAAGGTGTTGGTTATCACCTTTAAAGCCCTACATGGCTTGGGCCCAACTTACTTTGGGATAGAAATAAAAAATTTATTATTTTATTTATTTATTTATTTATTATGATGCCCCCCACCACCCTCTTTTTCTTCATCGTCCCTTTGGATCTTTCCACCATCCCCAAGAGAGTGGTACTGCCAGGGAATCACTGCTCTAGGCTACTCTTAAGAACTTATCACTCAGGCAAATAATCCAGCATCAGGCCAACAGGATGCAGCTGGGACATATGACGCAGGCGGGAATTACGCACTGTAAATCGCCGCTGATTCTGCCAGGAGACAATATTGAGGGTCCCAGTGATGCTCAGCTGGCCCGCTCTTGAAATCAAAAGCTCCCCGAATTTTAAAACTGGCAGGCTGAGCATGGCTGGGACCAGTGATGCTGTTGCCTGGTGAAATCAGCAGTGACTTACAGTGTGGTAATTCCCACCTTCATCACATGTCCCAACTGCATCCCATTGGGCTGATGTCGGGTTATTTTCCTGAGTGATAAGCTCTGTAGAAATTATTATTATTATTATTATTATTATTATTATTATTATTATTAAACTTTCTTTCTATAGCGCTGTAATTATACTCTACAATAGGTATTCCACACCAAGAGAATGATGGGAGGCAACAGATATAGGGTAGACCATTACATATTTATCCCCACCACCCCAGTACACTGAAGATGGGCTGGGGAACAGGATTGTGGGAAAGGGAAAGTTTGATAGCATGAGGGACACATGGTCAGATAGTGTCCCAGAATAGTCCTTTGTACCCTATCTAAAACAAGATACATGCAGAAACTGCATTTAAAGGCATCATCATCATCATCATCATCATCATCATCATCATCATCATCATTTATATCCCGCTCTTTTCCCAGAACTGGGATTCACAGAGGGTCACAACATATATGAACACCACAGTTCAGTTCAATGCACCTATGGGGCTATACAGACTGTCCCAAAAGGGCAGTCTGTAGCTGCCCCTTTACTGGCCGCCCCAATCTGGCTGCCGGAAAGTGCAAAAATGGCTCCTTTTGTGCCTTCCAAGGGGCACCATAGCTCTTTGGTGCTGCATCTTGTGGTTGCAGCACCGGGGCATCATGATGGTGCATGCCATGAAGACCGGCGCGTGCCAAAATGGCACCCTGGGGGCAGGGTTAGGGCACCCAGCATGCGGAGGCTGTGCCCTAACTCTGCCCACAGGCCGGCACAAAGTGCCAGTCTGTATCAGGCCTAAGATAGTAAAAGAATGTCTGCCAGTGGCTCATAGCAAGACATGAGAAAGTCTGGATGGACTTTTGCAAACATGTTTTCTCCTGCTTTGCCTCTTTGCATGGGGCTGCAAAGAGAATATACCCCTTGAAGGTGATAATTATCTTTCCTCTGTAATTATTGGAATCACTGTGGTTGATTCGTGTTTCTTCTACCAAAATCCCCTAACATTTCTATTCAAGGGTTCATTTTTGAGATCAACAGTAATTTCTTGCTTCAAAATGGGAAAGAGAATTATATATGATTTATATACAAATAAAGGTTCAAGGCTACTAAAGATCAGTATTTAGGGTGCGGAGAGTCCAACTGCCTGACTGAAAATGCTGAAATGCTGAAAATGCTCAGATCCTCATCTGTGAATTTAGTCCTAGTATGAGACTTCCAGGGGAGATGGACTTCTTAACTGCCTAATTTCTTTGCTGTTGAGCCAATTGGTGGTCATACTGAAAGACCTCTCCTGCCCAAATGATCCCATTGCTACTGTTACTTCATTTGCCCTTTGGGGTAGGGACAGAAGAAAATACAGATTTCTCTCATCCAAAAATGCTACCACCGTATAATTATTACAGATCAGGAGATTATCTCATTACTGGAGTTGTACCTATGAGGACAGCTATGTTCCCTACACACACCTTTCAGTATGACCCTGTTGATGAATTATTACTGTAAGTACTTCTTGCTCTTTTATGCTTTCCTTTCTGTCAGATAATCCTGATCTGGCCAGTTCCACTCAGTGTCTTGAGTGTTTTGAATTACTTTTCTGAAGACAACATTTCTAGTGTACATATATGTACACTTATTCCTAGTATGCAGATATTTCCAAGATCCACAGGTGGGCAATACCTTTATTAGGATCAACTGTGAATTCACAAAACACATGGGCTTTTGAGTATGAATTCACAGAATGTGCAAGCCAGGGCTCTGGACTAGGCCCAAAATGGATATTGTAGATTTGATGAGACCATTACTCATCTATCACTTAGGTGAAACAGATAGATTCCACTGACAAGCATCCAGGGGAAGTATAGAGGAAGTATAGAGGTTTTATAAAGAAAGTACAGGAGATTAAATTTTAGCTGCAAATATATTGTGTACATTACCTAGTGAGTGCATGTGCACAGTTAGCTCTCTTATATCCTGAGGTCAACACATATTAGTAGAAATATTATCTGTTCTAAAACTAAACTAAAGCGAATGTGGTGTGAAATACTGAAACAAAAAATTAAAAAGGGAGACAACTGACCTGAAATATCAAGGTGGGAGGTCTAACAGCTCACTCAGTGTTTGATTCAACAGTATCTACATTTGATATGCAAATTGTAGACTTGGGGGGGGCATGAAATAGATAAAGACCTTCTGTGACTTCTTTGCAAATATCATGTCTATAATCTCTTTACTAGTAAGGTTTTTAAAAATTCCCTAGACAACTTCACAAAGGAATAATGTCCACCCCACTATAGCTAGAAGGTATCTCTCAGTACCATAGCTGGATCTAAAAGGAAGGAAGGCCTGTGTTGTCTTGCTTCATCCGGTGGCACCTCTTGAGCACAGAACAGTTGACAACATATGATTGTTGGAAAAGTGGAATTTGAAGCACAGTTCTTACATATCTTACATAAAAATGCTTATAAGTGTACTGTCCAAGGGGGCAGCCCATTAGAATGTATTTTGAAAGGTCCATCACTGTAGTTTATCTGGTGACACAGCCTACCTTTGTGCCCTTGCAGCAGCCTGACTGAAGCATTTCTGAGGCACTGGGAATCAGGACACTTGGAGACTATGTTTGTGGAGCTCTCCCAGTTATGAGACACATGAAGAACAAGCAGCTGGAGAGGCTAAATCTCCAGCACCTCAGAAACACTTTGGCCAGGACACTGCCAGGCTGTAAAAGCATGTACTGTGGGCTATCTTTGATCATACAGAACCATAAACATGAATCCCCAGCAGTTATAAGCTCATAGGTCCAGCTTAGGTTCTCATAACTGCTAAACATGATGCAAGTCACAGTGTGTTTGTGTAGACATTTATATTGAGTTTAATTTTCAATACAGGCTATTGAAGAGGAACTACCAGCACATCTTGGCCATTTTGCTTGCTGTTAATGAGATCAATCAAAATCCACAGCTCTTACCCAATATCACCTTAGGTTATAATCTCTATGAAAACTGTTTCAGCACAAGGGTAGTCTATGAAGCCACAATAGACATGCTTTCTACTGGGCACTGGATGGTCCCTAATTTCAGGTGTGGACAGCAGGAAAAGCTCCTGGCTGTTATCCAAGGAGGAGACTTTGAAACCTTTTTTCAGATGGCAACTGTCTTAGAAATCTACAAAGTCCCTCAGGTAAGGACAGTGATGACAACCAGACAATGCAAATCTCAGGCCTTCCTGTTAACATCTGGATTCAAAGTCTTCTCAAAAATATGAAACGGGTGATTTTAGGGGAGTCTGAAGAGTAGGTAAAACCTATCTCCTTCCTTTGCTGATTTCCCATTGTTGGAAAAGAAAGCTGTGGTGAACATTTGTTCTGAATATAACTTCCCAGTGTTAGCTTTCTGTATCTGTGGATACCACTACAAAGATTAAAGTTGATATAAAACACGTTTGAAGTGAAATCAAAAATATTTGCCCACTGTTGACCACTGTTCCCCCAACAAAATAAAAGACAACTGGAAGTTCTTGAAAATTTTTCAACTTTTTTCACTATATTCTATTAACTTTAGTTTGATGTTTTTGGGAATTTTCAATTCATTTTTTGAAGCCTAGTCCCTAAAAATATTAAGTGCATCTTTCTCGTATTATTTCTTTATTTTTGTTTGCAGGCAAATATTTTCCATAAACCCACTTAAAATTTAACCAGAGTAATATAAATATATTTTACAACAACACACACACACACACACACACACACGCTGTATCATACAATTATGCAATAATGTCTCTAGTTGTACTCTTGTACAAATAAGTTTTTTTAAATTGTTTTTGATGTGTTTTGTCTTGTGAGCTGCCCTGGCTCCCTTTTTGGGGAAAAGGTGGCATAAAAATGAAATAAATAAATAAAATAAACAAGAAATAAGAAATAAGAAATAAAGAATATTTCATGTTAAACTTCAGAATCATTCTAAAGTGTAGTTGTGTATCATAACATTTAACTAACATGTACTTCATCCCCTCTCCTCCTTCTGTGCATTTTATTTACTTTCATTTATTTACTTTATTTTTATGCCACCTTTCTCCCTGACTGGGACCTATGCATGTCTAACAAGAAATAAATCCCATTTATTTAAAAGGGGCTTATTCCCAGGAAAGTGATTACAGAAGTTATGCCAATCTACTTCAGATCAAGACCCATTTAATACTAAAACTGGGATCCTTCTATGCTGGCATAGAAGGCACACAACACATAAACAGTTCCCTCTGTGTACCTAATAGTGCAATGGCCAATCTCTTACATTTGTCCAGATTCTATGTCCAGTTCTTCCCCTGCCCTCCACGGTCATGTCATCCTCTTTTTGGCCCATGGAGTGTACTGGGAAGCTTCTGATCAAATACTGGCACAGTTTATGTTGCCTCTGGGGTCATAGCCTCCATCCTTCCTTTCTAAAAGGCACTACTTCTGCATAAATGAGCTGGCAAAGCTGTGTACTTTGTCAACTTTACACAGGATCTTGACCAATGAGATTAACTTCTCAGTAAACATGTACAGCAGGGGGCCAGGGACCAATCATTCTTGATCCTGCATCACATCACATCACACCCAGTTGCCATTTTGAGAGGAATTGCAGAAGTAAATTTGGGAATCTAGTGAGCTCTTTCCATCCATTATGAAGCCAAGCCCTCCCTCCAGTCCATCTGTCTTGGTCCAGGCCTTGGAGGTAGAGAGGAACTGCTGGACCTCATCCCCTTCCCCACCACTACTCCCTTCTCCTTTTGTGTGGTGTCTTTTTAGACTGTAAGCCTGAGGGCAGGGAACCGTCTAATTAAAAAGACTGTATACAGCGCTGTGCAAATTTACAGTGCTTTATAAATAAAGGTTAATAATAATAATAATAATAATAATAATAATAATAATAATAATAATAAATTATAATCCATGGCAATTTGGTTCTGGGAAGGGGGCACCGATGGGAAAAATGTGGGAACTCAAGCCTATATTAGTCAATGGGCAGTGACTAGAATCATAGAATCATGGAATCATAGAATCATAGAGTTGGAAGATACCACAAGGGCCATCCAGTCCAACCCCCTGCCATGCAGGAAATCCAAATCAAAGCATCCCTGACAGATGGCCATCCAGCCTCCGTTTGAAGACCTCCAAGGAGGGAGACTCCACTACACTCCTAGGAAGTGTGTTCCGCTATTGAACAGCCCTTACTGTCAGGAAGTTCCTCCTAATGTTCAGGTGGAATCTTTTTTCCTGTAGCTTGCATCCATTGCTCCGGGTCCTAGTCTCTGGAGCAGCAGAAAACAATCTGGCTCCCTCTTCAACATGACATCCCTTCAAATATTTAAACAGAGCTATCATATCACCCCTTAACCTTCTTTTCACCAGGCTAAACATCCCCAGCTCCCTAAATCATTCCTCGTAGGGCATGGTTTCCAGACCTTTCACCATTTTAGTTGCCCTCCTTTGGACACGCTCCAGTTTCTCAATGTCCTTTTTGAATTGTGGCGCCCAGAACTGGACACAATATTCCAGGTGGGGCCTGACCAGAGCAGAATATAGTGGCACTATTACTTCCCTTGATCTAGACACTATACTTCTATTGCTGCAGCCTAAAATTGCATTGGCCTTGTTAGCTGCCGGATCGCACTGTTGACTCATGTTCAACTTGTGGTCTACTTGGACTCCTAGATCCCTTTCACACGTAGTTTCATTCAGCCAGGTGTCACCCATCCTATATCTGTGCATTTCATTTTTTTCGCCCTAAGTGCAGTACTTTACATTTCTCCCTGTTGAAGTTCATTTTGTTAGCTGTGGCCCAGCTTTCTAGTCTATTCAGGTCATTTTGAATTTTGATCCTGTCCTCTGGAGTATTAGCTATTCCTCCTAATTTGGTGTGATCTGCAAATTTGATAAGTATTCCCCCAATTTTTTCCTCCAAGTCATTGATAAAGATGTTGAACAGTACTGGGCCAAGGACAGACCACTGTGGGACCGCACTGGTCACTTCTCTCCAGGATGAAAAGATGTCTCTCCAGGATGAAAAGGTGACGTGTATGCCTGTGTCAGTGCAGCCGTGGGTGCACACTACCATTGGCTAACATGGGTCAGGGTGATCCACAGGAGCTACAATCTGTAAATGGTTAGCGTGCTGGTACAGTGTGTTTACTGTAGTACCAGGTTCTGGGGTGTTTTAGTGATGGGATGGTGAATTTTCATGTGCTTTCATTAATATGGGCAAGGAGGGATATATTTGTTTTAGGAACTAACATTGTTAAGGAGCTTTTGTGGGTGTTGGAGGGGATTTATAGGCCACAGAATTGAGGTCCAATGGCCACATGTACCCTATGGGAAACAATCCTCCTACCCTGATGAACAAAATTATAGTGCTAAGCATAAGTCATTTTCAGCTAGTAGTATCTTTATCTGTTCCTTTCCTTTTTAGCTCACGTATGGCTTTGTCAACCATGTTCTGTATGAGAGAACCCAGTTCCCCTTCTCCTACTGGATGAGCCCCAAGGAAACTCCACAGTACCTGGGGCTAGTTAAGATGCTGCTCCATTTCAAATGGGTATGGGTTGGCCTTGTTGCTCCAAATACTGACGGTGGAGATCAGTTTCTGAGAACCATGGAAGCAATGGTCTCTGAGAGTGGGGTTTGTGTAGCCTTCACACACAGTTTCCCACTAATATTTGTTGATGGCATTCCTGTTTTGGAAAATGAATTGGTTAACCTAGTGGCACATCTCACAGAAGAGAAAGTCAATGTGCTCATTTACTATGGGGATTCTGACTCAATGATTCTGCTTCATGTTGTACTTTCTAGTATTGAAAAGTCAATCTATGCCCCTCCAGGGAAAGTGTGGATCTCCACAGCTTTGTGGGGCTTCACTTTAAGCACATCTTTTTCATACTGGGATATCATGTTCTTCCATGGTGCTTTGTCATTCGTCATCCAAACAGACAGGAGATCAAAATTTCAAGACCTTCTCCTGATCCAAGATAGGGATACCTTTGAACATGTCTGGTCTGAAATATTTGACTGCTATAATTCCAACCACAGATTCTCAAGGAAGATATGGAAAAGATGTACAATGAGGGGAAATCTGGAAGATCTTCCCCCAGACTGGCTTGAGAAAGGCATGTCTTCTGAGAGCTACAATATTTACAATGCTGTCTATGTTGTGGTACATGCCTTTCATGCCATGATGACATCCTTCTCTGGCCACATGATGAAAGCAGAAGACAGACTGGACCTTACAGATATAACACAGTCATGGCAGGTAAGAAAAAGAACAATTATAGCTGACTTTATTACTATTGTTCTTTTTATTTCAGCCTCTATTTAATTTAATTCAGATTCTTGGCCTTGCTGCCCCAGTTATGACAAACAATAGTACAGTGGTAGACAGAGCAGGGGTTTTGCATACAAAAAAGGCTCCAAAATCATGGAAAAGATCATGAAAAAGACTATCTGAATCCTGGGAAGAAAGACAAATTTTCAGCTATTTTATAAAGGGATCTTCTTCCTCCTCCGCCTTCTTTTTATTTATATCCTGCTTTCCTCATAAAATTGAAAAACAAAGTTGTTTACAATTTTTTTTAAAAAAAATCATAATTAAAAACATACAAAGGTCAACATACTGACACCTGACCCCCAAACTCTGGACAACCACTCCCAGCAGATTCATATAGATGTTAAATAGCATTGGAGATAGATCTGAACCCTGAGGGACTCCATAGACCAATGGCCAAGGAGTCAAACAGGAATCCCCCTGCACCAACCACTGAGAATGCCAAGAAAGAGGGGAACCACAGTAGAACAGTGCCTCCAAGCCCCATTACAGAATGGCAACTCAAAAGAATACTGTGGTCAATGGTATCAAAAGCTGCTGAGAGGTCCAGCGGAACCAACAGAGATACACTTCCACTGTCTAGTTCCCTGTGCAGGTTGTTCACCAAAGTCGTTCTGTTTCATTTCCAAAAAAATGGAACTTTGCCAAAAATGGAAGGTTGGAGACAGGCCTTTAGTTGTCTAATCTTGAGGGGTCCAGGGAAGGTTATTTTTCAAAAGAGGTCTTACCATAGCCTACTTCAGTGTGCTGGGACCTTGCCTTGCTGTAAAGAGGCATTTATCACTTCCCACTCAGCCAGTCCTCCTCTGGCCTGTTTAATAAGCCAAGAAGGGCAAGGGTCTAGTATCTATGTGATGGCTTTCAGTTCTCCAAAGATCCTGTCCACATCCTTAGGATGCAGAAATGGAAAAGTATCCATCAATACTGGACAAGGGAGCCAAAACTGGATACACCGAGACTGTATCAACTCTGATGTCTAAGTCAGAGTGAATCTGTGAGATTTTAACTGCAAAACAGCTAGCTGTTCAGTAGTGTACATTCTCTGAAACTGAATGTAACCAATCCGTGCCCACTCAAAACAACTGTACTGAACAGTTCTGTGCAGCTATAATGTTTTTAGATGTTTTATTGTCCCACTGTAAGCCTTTAGATAGATTTTAGACTGTTTTCGGATGTAGTCACACTGAGTTTTCTGCCCCTGTCACTCTAGTCTCTGTCTCATTCTTTTCATTGCTGTCAGCTCCAAGGTAGCAGAAAACTCCCCCAACGTTTGTATTTTAGACTTTTTTAGCTGTATTATTTTAATGTATGTTGTAAGCCACTTTGGGTCCCACAGAGGACAAAAGCAGGATATAAAATAATAAATAAATGTGACTTCACTGTTTTTATTCACATACTCAAAGAATTATTTTTTTAAAAAAATCTCCCTATTGGATGAGCATTTCTTTATGGTTGTGTTTTTGTTTGTTTATTTGTTTCATTTTGTCCTTGTTTTGTTTTGTCATTTCAGGATTTTGCGGGGTAACTAATTGGTGTGGGGAGGACCCAAAACCCCAACATTGGATTTTGTACAACAAAGCCACAATAGTTGAGGAGGAGGGCTGCAGGAGTGCGTGTTTTGCACAGAAAATCTTTCTTACATAAAAGCTTTTTAGCCAAAAATAGTTTTAAAATGTGAAACACTGTCAAAATGTGCATTTGTTTGTGTAATTATGTTGAGATATTTAGAAAATCCTTTCTTGTTGAGAATAAGAAATATTACAAAGATCGATCCCTAGAAGACAAACAGCTTTTGCTACTTATAACAGCTGGTAGAGGGCTAGAGAAATGATTCTTATGACCTAGATTATGAAGCGCCTTCAGTCCCTAAGCTATGTTTGGCTACTGGAGCTGTACTTGTTTAAATCTGTTTAAGGGCTAAATGTGTTTAAATTGGTTAAATCTGGTTTTAAAAAATCTGTTACCTCTAGTTAAGTGTTTCTGTTCAAACCTGTTTTCCCAAGATGGTAAGGTACAACTAGCCCATTAAGACTTGTCAACTTGCCCTGAGAAAACTAAATAATGAAAGGTGGTGGTGGTTGGTTTTGCAGTCTCACCCAAAAAACCCCAGCCAGAGGGATGTTTCTCTGCTGTCTCTTTTCATGTTCCATGTTGGTGTCCATTTATCATTCCAACCAGTCTCCTTTAGGGTCTGGCATTGCCCCATCTCTCTCCATGAGTTGCAAAGGCCTGGTTTCTTCAGGCATTACAAATTCAGTAGAATTATTGTCTTAAGTACTAAGGAATCTTTAATGTCTCAAAAGCATTGGTAAGACAGAAACAAGGCTTCCGAATCATCTTTTCATTTTACAAATATTGGCATTTCCATCTCTTTCTAGCTTCACCCTTTTCTGAGAAATGTCCACTTTAACAGTGCTGCCATGGGCGAGGTGTATTTTGACAGCGATGGGGATCTGGTGGCTGACTATGATGTTGTGAACCTGGTCATGTTTCCAAATGAATCTGCTAGAAGAGTGAAAGTGGGGAAGCTACAAAGAGAGACTTCATCAGGTGTGGAGATGACTATTCATGAAGAAGCCATAACTTGGCCCAAATGGTTTAACAAGGTGAGAAATATATTTTACAAACTGGTATAAAATAGGAGTTGCATAATAAATAATAAATAATAATAAAAATTTTATTTATATACTTCCCTTCTATAAACCAGGGCAGTGTACAACATGAATATCATATACAACAAATACATTAAAACAATACATGTCTCAGCAATGATCCCGGAGACCTCCAGTTCAAATTAATCAGTTCCCATCCCTGCTGCTGTACCTGCATCAGCAAAGATCAGGGGTAGGCAACCTTTTTGAGCCGGGGCCTGGGTTGCTGTCCCTCAGACAACTGGGGGGCCAAAGCCAAAAAATAAATAATGACATAATTTTTTTAAAAAATTAAATAAATAAATAAATCAGGACAAATGTAGGACAAAATTTTCAAATGGTGGACACTTTTTTTTAAAAAAGTGGAGGACACATGAAAAAATTTGCTGATTTTTTAAAAAATGTTAATATAAATGCATGTTTCTGAGGCTTCTATAGACAATTGCCCCTGCGCGCGAGAGGCCAAAGGCCCCGGCGGCAATCGGCGGCAGGACCGGGCTGGGGCCAGTCCCAAGGCCTTGCCGGGCCACATCCTGCCCGCGGGCCGCAGGTTGCCTACCCCTGGCAAAGATAATGTATTTCATTTTTTTTACAAATTCATTTTTTATAGAGAAAAGATAATGCTCTCAAATATTATTTCATTCCTTGATGCCTTTTAGACAATACCCCGTTCTGTCTGTATGCCAAGCTGCCAGCCTGGATATAGGAAGATGGTCCCGGAAGGACAGCCAGTTTGCTGCTATGTTTGTACCCAATGCACAGATGGGACCATTTCTGTCCACCAAGGTAGGTGGCTTTAAAGAAATAGCAGACACTGGGGAAGGAAGAGCAGACATATGGTGATAATCATTGTGCTGCGTTTCATAAAGACATTTGGCATGAAGGAGGCTCAGCTTTGTAAAATTCAGATCCAGAAATTAAAATAAACATTTTTCACCATGTGGTTTTAATAAATAATATTGTTCTTGTGACTCTGGAATAGTCCTGACCAGACTCCTCCTGTAGTCTATTTCTTTGGCTGGTCTTCCCTAAACTGACACTCTTAAATTACATATTGGATTACAGTGGATCCTTGGTGTATGCTAGGGTTTGGTTCCAGAATCTCCCGTGACTACCAAAATCTGTCCTATTAAATACAATGGCATAGTAAAATAGTGTGCCTTATATAAAATGGCAAGATCAAGGCTTGCTTTTTGGAATTAATATATTTATTAACATTTTCAAGTTGTTTCTGTTTGAATCAGTGGATAAAAAAATCTGTGGATATGGAGGACCAGCTGTATTACACTCATACCCACAAGTCTTCAGGGTGCTTTGATGAAGAGTTCATTTTGGTTTGGGTCCTCCATTTTGTCTCATCCCTAATTTAGACATGGCTATTGCTTAATGACATATTTTGGCCTTTTTAGATCAAGAGCAATCAATTCTCTGATGACTATTTCCTTTAACAAGTAACTTTTTTCACTGTGTTCCTGACTCGGTTCATGTTGCTTATGAACTGAAATAAATCAGAAGCATGGTATTGAGGAAAACTACCTATAATGGTATTACATAAATAAATAAATAAATGTTGGTAATCAATATATTGATAGGAAACAATCTGAGCAACTGAAATATCTGTTTCTTTCACAGATGCAGATCACTGTCAACAGTGTTCTGAAGATCAGTATTCAAATATCAGCAAAGATAAATGCATCGCTAAGATTATTGACTTCCTATCTTTTGGTGAACTTCTGGGGATTATATTAGTCTTCTTTTCCCTGTTCTTGTGTCTAGCTACAGGTTTTGTTCTAGGAATCTTTCTTAAACACCGCAACACTCCAATAGTCAAAGCCAACAACTGCAACCTCACCTACATCCTCCTTGTCTCCATCCTGCTTGCCTGTCTGTCCTCATTTCTGTTCATTGGTGAGCCCCAAAAAGTGACTTGCCTTCTCCGCCAAACTGCCTTTAACATTATCTTTTCTATTGCTATCTGCTCTGTTCTGGCAAAAACAATCACTGTGGTACTGGCATTTGTAGCCACAAAACCAGGGAACAGAATACAGAAATGGGTGGGGAAGAATCTGGGAAATGCCATTGTCTTTTTTGGCTCCATTATTCAGTTTGGCATCTGCATTGTCTGGATTGGCACCTCTCCTCCCTACCCAGAATTTAGCATGAATTCCAAGATCAGGCAAATTATCCTACAGTGCAACGAGGGGTCTGCCATCATGTTCTACTGTGCCCTGGGTTACATTGGCCTTCTGGCTATTATTTCCTTTATTGTGGCTTTCTTAGCCAGGAAGCTGCCTGGAGGGTTCAATGAAGCCAAGTTCATCACCTTCAGCATGCTGGTCTTTTGTAGTGTTTGGGTGTCCTTTGTGCCCACCTACCTGAGCACAAAAGGTAAATACATGGTAGCTGTGCAAGTCTTTTCCATTGTGGCTTCCAGTGCTGGGTTACTGGGTTGCATCTTCTTTCCCAAATGTTATATCATTGTACTGAAGCCTCATTTAAATACAAAGGAACACCTTATGGCGAACAGGAAGAAAACATAGCTGATTATAAATGTGTTCTTTTCTACTCTGAAATTATTTGTACAGTGTATCTGAACTAGTAACATAAACATGCTCCATGGATATGATTCATGCCCATGATAATCATCATGATTCCTCTCTGAGATGTTAGATGCCATAAAAGCCCTATTCACACATTGTGAAGAATGCAAACAAACTAAAATTGGAATGGAGGTGTATATAGTGATCCCAGTCCTAGCATTCCTATGCGCATCAGATTCCACCTTCTTATTTCCTGACATCATCTTATGGAATAGCCAGCTATGAAATGTGGTCATGTAGAACATCTTCCCAGGTCTTGTTGCAGAGCATGGTGTGCATCTACACTGTATTAATAAGGCATTTGCTATGATGTGATAATAGTACAATAAATGAACAACTTCTGTTTAAGAGGAATGACTCTTCAAAATTATTGCAAAATACGGACACTGTAAGATATCACGCCTACCTGGATTCTGACGAAGTGGCGAGCACCACAGAGGTACATGGTTCACTTAACTACACACTGCCTATGTTAATTCTCATGTCACTATATTAATATAAGTATGAAGTCTGGAACTATAAGGTTATTTTAGAAAGATCTCCATCAGCATGTGGCCCATGTCCCAGAGACAGGAGGGTGAAGGGCTTTATCTTCCACTCCTTTCCATGTGCCATCATCTGGTGATCTCCAATACTAATATCACTATGAAATCTGGAATTATAAGGTCATTTTTAAAAGATCTTCATCAGCATGTGACTTGAAGAGGCGATGCTGTTAGTTTACTCTGTCAGTGCATCTTGGATTATGGAAAATATGCTAAGTGATGATTGGAAAATATTATCTGTCCATTGTTACGAATGAAAGTCTTTTTGAAATAACTTCATAATCCTGGGGGTATTTATTTTACTAATACAGCTTTTCAGCTAAATTACATTTACAGTCCTTCATACATGTTTACAGCTATTCATAAAAGATTTGTGGAAGGTTACTACTACATCCTTTCAGCATTTACAGTCCTTCATGCAAGCTCTTAGAGCTACTTATTTCTATTATTAAAAGATATACATTTCTTAAATAAAATTAAAGATTATTTTTGCTACAGGACACCAGGTTTAAAGACTTATGGACGATACTTTCCAGATGACATTTGTCTGTAGCATAGATTTTAATCCATATTTTTACTGTTAATTGTTTGTTATCTTTGCATTATTCTAAATGACATTCAGACTCACCATATAATTGTATCCAAATCCACAAAACAGTGATACATTAATCTTTATCGGGCCAAGCAAAATGCATAAAATACATGATGCAAGCTTTTGTAGCTTCACTGGCCTCTTCATTAGGTGAAAGTGTTAAAAATCATATGGGAGAAATATGATGCCCTATAAAACAATGCAATGTTTAATGTTCAAAATATGATGCTGCTGCAATGGGACATCTTGCATGGTGCCCTGTTGTGCATCATTGCAATTCAATAGCATAGTTCGGTATCATGTTGGTGAAATAGCTCTATCATCAAAAAGTTGTGCATTGTAGCCTCTAGTGCAGGATCTTGGCTAACATTTTTATTAGGCCTACTAAATTATTACAAAATAGTGTACAAATGTACATTAGTAGTATAGAAGTGCCCTGCAGGGACTTTTATATTTAAAAAATCTCATTACAGGACTATCAACAATTGAAGTTGATAGTTCTTAAAACACCAGGAACAGGTGCAAATGCAACTATCACAATGATAAAACAGAAAGGATCACAGAACAAAGTAATACATTCCTTCTACACAATACCAGAATGCCAAAATGAACAGGGCAATTTTCAAAATGGTGGCAGCTGAATGGAAAGGATGATCCACATTTTTTTTTTTTTTTGGCCAAAGTATGCTACCAAAGGAGACAGGGTTGGCCCAAGACATGTTGCCATCTGTCCAACTAAGTTAAAGTTTGCATTGTGTAGTATCCAAAGCCAAACAAGTTATTTTAGTTTACAAGGCAGAAAACCTCAAGTTCAATGATAACACTGGGCAGAATGCTACATGTGCTACTTATTTACATAACTTCTGTAGTTTCATAGCTGAGTAGCATCTGTCAGTCTGACCTCCTACCTCCACCAACCTACTTTACCAGGCATCAGGTACATGGAGAAAAGGGGTCAGTTCTGCTGGCAATCGAGATGTGGGCAGATGGTATTTGATCCACAATCCCGATATCCAGCAAGACTGCAACAAGGAAATGCGATGAGATCCTGCTTCTGATTGTCACAGCTTTGCTGGCTGTCAGTACAACAACACTCTGAATTGAAAGAGTTAATGCCTGAGAGTGGGTAGAAGTAATAGAGTTAGATATTTTGAGTACCTATCTGCTCTGTGAAATAAACCGATACTCTTAGAGATGTTTCCACTCCTCCTCCCATAACTCTCTCAGTTCTTTCCTAGAATGCAGCTAGATTAGAATAGCTCTCTGAGTGACTTTCTTGCCTAACAATGGAGTTCCTATAATAAAGACTCCGATTGTTTTCTAAGCCATTGGTGTCTTTCCTCCTTAAATCAGGATCGCTAACTGCTACATGCACTAAGTCTAGAAGGAAATACCCTAATCACCAACAGAATGGACCTTCTTCTCTCTGTGTAGCTGATGTCAGGTAAAATAGGTTTTGGGGAGCAGTTATGATCATGGCAATAGTGCTACAATTGGGATTACATAAGGACTGCATGTCTACTACAGGTGCGTAATTCCAGGTTATGCACCCATAATTCTGATCCTAAATTCCCATCTATGTGAATAACTAATAATCTATTTGTTCTTGTTAACTGCCTTCAAGTCAATCTTGACTCATGGCATCCCTATGGATGAGATATCTCCAAGACCCTCTGTCCTCCACTGTTCTGCTTAATTCCTGCAACCCCATAAAACTTGAGACCTCCTTAATAGAGTCCATCATCAACTGGCATGTGGCCTTCCTGTTTTCCTACTTCTCTCCACCTTTACTAGCATTATTGTCTTTTCCAATGAGTCCTCCCTTCTCATGACGTATCTGAAGTAAGACAGTGTCACTTTGGTCATCTTGGCTTCCTGGGAGTTTTCTGGCTTGATCTTCTCTAGGACCCATTTGTTTGTCCTCTTTGCTGTCCATGGAATCTTCAGCAAATGAATGGATTTTCTTCCTATCTTCTTTCTTAACTGTTCAGCTCTCACAACCCTACTTGGTAATAGGGAAAATACAATGGCTTGTATGATTTTAACTTTTGCGCTTAGTTGCAAATCCTTACATTTTAGAATATTTTCTAGTTCTTTCATAGCTGTCCTTCCCATTCTTAATCCTCTTCTGATTTCCTGACTGCAGTCCCCATTTCTATCAATGTTTGATCCTAGGTATGGGAATTCTTTTACTATTTCTATTTCTTCATTGTCTAGGTGGTCATTATTTTTGTTTTCTTTATGTTCAATATTAAGCCTGCCTTTGCACTTTCTTCTTTGATCTTCCTTAGTAGGTGTTCCAGGTCTGTAAGGTTTTCTGCTAGTATTATGGTGTCATCTGCATATCTTAGATTGCTGATATTCCTTCCTCCTATTTTCACTTCTCCTTCTTCTGTGTCCAAGCCTGCTTTTCTTATAATATGTTCTGCATATAAGTCAAACAGATAGGGTGAAAGGATGCAGCCTTGTTTGACCCCTTTGCCAACTGAGAGTCATTCTGTTTCTCTGTATTCTGTTCTGATAGTAGCCTCTTGTCCTGACCATCAGATGTGTTGGCACTCCCATGTCTTTAAGGATTTACCATAGCTTTTCATGATCTATGCAGTCAAAGGCTTTGGTATAGTCTACAAAGCACATGCTGATTTTCTTTTGGAATTCCCTGGTGAGCTCCATTAGCCATCATATGTTTGCAATGTGGTTCCTAGTGCCTATTCCTTTCCTGAATCCTGCTATAGCCTCTGGGATTTTTCCCTCTATGTATGGTTGGAGCCTATGTTGCAGAATTTTGAGCATGATTTTGCTTGCGTGGGAGATCAGTGCTATGGTTTTATAGTTGTTGCAGTCTCTTGTGTCTCCCTTTTTGTGAAGGGGGATATATCTTGATCACTTCCAATCTGTCCATTGCCCACAATACATTGCCCACAGCCAAAATCTCCTGCCTAAGGCAGCAGCTTCTTTCTGTTCAGTTGTAGAACCAGCCTTGAAAAGAGGGACATCCATTCAGAAATGCACACCTCCACTGATAATCTTTAACATTGGGCACCTTCAGTGAATTATAGCACAGATGGTTAGCTCAGAAAAATTGCATGTCATATTAGCCCTTCCTCTTTAGTTTCTCTTCCTCTTTTAAAAAATATTTATGTGTTTCTCCTAGCTTTGAGGAATCACCAGTTCCTACTTTGGAAGGCAGGCATTGTTGCTTTCCCCCACAAATAAACCAGATGAATAGTTGTTGAAAATGGATAATGAAAAGAAATACACAGCAGATCCTCCAAAAAGAGTCTTACCTCCTGTTCCACCTCCTGCACAGGTCAAAGGTACTGAACTAATATTTTATGTTTCATTCCTCTTTGTCAAATAGTATTGTTATACAGCGAGCCCTTGTTTTCCACTGAGGTTTGGTTCCAAGATCCCTCTTGAATAACAAAATCAAGTCCCATTAAATATAAAGACATAGCAAAATAATATTTTATTTTTATATAAAGTGTGCCTGATATAAAATGGAAAATCAAGGTTTGTTATCAGGAATTTATACTTTTTAAAAATATTTTCAAGCCGTGGATGCTTGAATCCATGGATAAAAAATCCGTGGATAAGGAGGGCTGACTTTAATGGAGTACAGATTTTTATTTCTGGTAAAAGTTGGTACAGTGAAATGTTGATATAATAATAGCCTTAGCTATCCTGGCACCTTCCAGATATGCTAAACAATATGACTATTGTTCCCAGCCAGTCTGGCCATTAGATGATGGGATTTGTAGTTCAACTAATCTGGAGAGTGCCAGGTTGGAAGGATGCTGTAGACCAGTGGTCCCCATATTATGTCCTTTAAAAGATTTTGGACTTCAGCTTCCAGAAGCCTCAGCCATGTTGGCCAATAGTCTGAGATTCTGGGAGCTGAAGTCCCTTAAAGAGCACAGTTTGGGGACACTGCTGTAGACAATCAGGTAGGTTTTGTCAGTGACTAAAAGAAGCAAAAGAGTTGTGTCTCTTCCTTTCTTGTTTCACAACTGAAGGACTTTTGAAAATTATTGGAAATTCTTTTTAGGTCTGTCCATGAAACCTACTATAGAATCCACTAGTAGTGTATTTTTCTTGCTCCAAAGGGCTGGCACCCTTGCAATGCTGGACTGCTTTGCCTCAACAGAATCTGTGGCTGGGTTGAAAGGATTCCTTGCCTTTGATTTACATATAGCACTGGTCCAATGGATATATGGGCTTTTTATTGTACCTGTGGAAAATACTGTGTCCCTTTGGAAAATGAAGGTTAATGATGCAAGAGAAGGGGGGAAACCCACAGATGTGTATAAGTGTACTAGAATACCTGCTTGAACAAATGTATTATTCTGAGTATTGCTTCCCACCAAAATCTGCAAGAAGGAGGGAAAAACAGGAAGAGTGCTCTGTTTATGGTAGAAGATCACACCAGAGGAAACATGTGTGGAGATGATTATGTTTGATTTGTATGAATATAGCACTATAGCAAAGGACTGTTGTTAAAGGTCATGAAGTTGACTTCAATTTATGGTGACCCTATAAATGAGAGACCAAGTTGCCCTGTCATCAACAGCTCTACTCAGGTCTTGCGGACTCAAGGCCATGGCTTGATTGTCCATCTGGAATGTGATCTTTTCCTACTGCTTTCTATTTTCAATTTTCCCTGTTTTCTTGTTTGACTAAGTCTTTTTATGATATACTTTCCTTTAAACAATTTCCCCCATGAAATATTATATCTTGAATAATGATATCCAAACATTGTTTCAGTTGTCACCAACATTTTTCTGGCAATTCTCTGGATCAGCTGAAACATTTTATTCCACTGAGTGGTCTTCTTTTAAATTATGAGACATATTAGAACAATCTATTCACTTTTTTCTCCTTCTTTCTTTTAAAAACTTTTTAAGAATGCTAGAGTAATGAAATAGCAGCTTTTACACTATAGCAGTCACTCTAAAAAATAACTTTCGGAGAAGTAAACATTTGCCCT
This sequence comes from Sceloporus undulatus, assembly GCF_019175285.1. Taxonomy (NCBI): domain Eukaryota; kingdom Metazoa; phylum Chordata; class Lepidosauria; order Squamata; family Phrynosomatidae; genus Sceloporus; species Sceloporus undulatus. Next base: position 18,688,029 of record NC_056523.1, on the reverse strand, counting down.
TCAAACCACTCAGCAAACTGTGCCCCTGTTGTTGTTGTTTTTAAAGAAGAGTCCTAGTATAGATCTAAGAAATTGCAAAGACAACCCCAAGAAAGAATGGCCCAAGTGGACAAGGAGTTGATAACATCTAGAAAAAACCAAGCAGCTATATAAGAACTCACACTTCTTTAGAGCAATCTGGGAAAAGCCACATACCTTACTTTCACATTTCCATTTTATTTCTTTTATTTTGGGGTGCCTCGTCATATTATGCTAAATTGAATTGCTTAAATGTATCTTTAATTACTTATACAGTTTTATTTAATCAGAACTAGAGTGGTGTAGTGGTTTGAGTGTCAAACTATGACACTGGCAGACCAGGGTTCAAATCTGTTTGGCCATGGACATGCGCTGGCTAACCTTGGGCAAGTCATATTCTCTTGGCCTCAGAGGAAAACAATCTTGCTAAGAAAACCCTGTGATAAGTTTGCCTTATAGTCCTCATATGTCAGAAATGACCAGAAGGCACATAACAACAACAGTTTTCTTTTAAAATTACTTTTAAGCAATTTGCAAGCAGCTTTTTGCTGACATCTCAGATAAAATCACTGGGATTCCCTCTGATGTAGATATCCACAGTTCAGGTAAATGCAACCTCGCCCTTGCTCCAGGTTACCCACTGAGTTTCCTTGGCTAAGCAGGGATTTGAAATCAAGTTTCCTGGAGTCCTAGTTCAGTACTCAAATCACTATACCACACTTACTCTGAGATGTGTAATGCCATCTGAGATCACAATTTTCACATTCTTAAACTATAATTCTCCCTAGGTCCTCCATCTCTTCTAGGGCCTGGAATTGCTTTTGGCATGTTACTGGCAGCAAGTATTGGTCTGAAGTGCATTGTTATCTTTCTGATTCTTTCAGGTAATTTTTTTTTTTTTTTGCATTAACATGGAATCTGAAACCTCATAGTAGGAGACATCAAAGACAACACCCATACTCCGTGCTGCAACCCAGCTGCCTACATATCATCCACAGCTTTCACACAGGGGGCGGATAGTATACTCAAAACAGAGGAAGCCATTTTGAGAGGACTAGCAATGTCATTCTGGGCTGTAACTGACTGAGAAGGGAGCCTTAAAGACTGTGGCCAAAATCCTATACTCTTTCCAAATGGTATAAATGTATGCCAATGTAGTTATGCTGGGTCAAAGAGATGCACCACTGTTTGCATCATACCATTGAGCACACCCATTTTGCAGTGGTGGTTTAGCTTCCCACCTACCACATTAATGCCATACATGTATTTGCAGAACAAGGGACAGATTCTGGGTTTTGCTTTTTATTTATTTGTTTGTTTTGGCCTGAGTGAAATTATTTGGCCTGAGTGAAATTATGAATGTTTTTGTCTCAGCCTGGAAAAAAAATGTTTTTGTCTCAGCATCCCCAGCCAGCTTGGCCACAGGCCATTCTGGCTGGCAGATTCCTGTACCTGTAGTCTCAAACACTAGTTTTTTCCAGGAGCAACTATTTCCATTCCATGGCATTTGGCCCCAACTATCATGTTCCCTTTGTCTCTGCTATCCCCACACCTGTGTGTGTGTGTGTATGTGTGTGTCTGTGTCTGTGTGTGTTTAGTGTGCACGCGTGTGTGTATATGTGTATACCAGCAAACACAGGTTAGCTTTTCCAGAAGAAATGGGCTACAGTCTATGAAACTGATGTACACTGACAAATCCCACCCATACCAAGGTTTCACCTAGTTCTCAATATCAGTAAACTGGATAACTACCTATTCTAATCCCATGTTATTTTCTCAGCTTCTCAGGTCCCTCCTATGGAAAACAATGAACAAAAAGAGATCCAGGCTTGCCTGAAAAAATGTATTCCTTGCAGATCAGCCAAAAACCACATAACAGGTAACTCTTAGCTTTTTCCCATCATGAAACATCATCCAACTGTCATCTCCTCTAAGACAGAACAGTTCATACGAACTGGATCTCTTTAATGACATCTAACTCAAGCCCTATTGATTACATCAGTGGTTCCCAATCTTTTCTATGCCTCAGACTCCTAGGAAATATTTTATTAATGTTCACACCCCCAGAAACATTAAATATTAAATGTTAAACATTGAGTTAGATGTATCACATTTGAAGATGAAGATGGTCCAATTTCTAATTTTGAACCCCAAATTGAATCAAGTACAGTACTGCAGGTGAACAAACTGAAAAATTAAACAGATTAAAATATATGATTATAACTCTGTGCATAAAATGCAAATCTACACTGAGCAATTACATTCTAATTTATTTTGAACAAAACCAGTGATGACTCATGACTCGTCACTACATCCTTAAAGACCCAGAGTCAGTAAGAGTCCAAGAACAAAACTGACCCCCCCCCCCCCCAAAAAAAAACCTGTCAATTTTCACTGCTGTTTAAGGCCAGCCTGTCATAGTCTAACCAAGAACCAAAGGGAATTATTTAGCTCAACAATGGCTGTGTTACTTCAGCCTTGGAACCAGTCTCTATGTCTATGGAGGGAAGAAGCAGAGAACCAAAGTGGCAAATTTGCTAGGAATTATACTTTATTAAAAGGGATTAACACACACTGTATTAACATGCTCACACAAACACTCAAGAAGCTGGGAAATAAAGGCATTAGTGTGGAATAGAACTAAGGCTTTTCTAACAGAGGACCTTATCATATGGGCCCTGGCGAACGGGCCCGGCACGGAATGGAAGGGGGCGGGAAGGGAACAGAATGGGGATATCACCACACGGAGGAATGCTGCCGATGCCGCCAGAAGTCCCCGTTCCATTCTCCATCCGTTCCACAGAGGCCGATTTTCAAGAACTGTTTTGAACAGTTCTTGAAAATCAGCTTCTATGGGATGGATGGGGAACAGAACAGAAACTTCCAGCAGCATTGGTGGCGTTCTCCTGTGTGGTAAGATGTGCGATATCCCCATTCTGCTCCCTTCCTGCCCCCTTCCATTCCACGCCAGGCTTGCTTCCCAGGGCGTGTGGAATAAGCTCAAGATACATTACTTGTCAGATGTTGCTCCTCTTAATGCTGTTTCGGGAATGGGTTGTGGGACTCAGTCGCTCTGGGCACTGCAAGTTGGTGAGTGAGAGAGGGGTCTAGCAAAGAACCGACCAACAGAGTTTCTGCCTGCAAACCAGCTAGTCTGATGAGTAGAGAAAAGTTGGGATATATATATATATAGAGAGAGAGAGAGAGAGAGAGAGAGAGCCAGAGAGGAGAGAGAGAGAGAGAGAGAGTAGCCTGGGGCAAAGTCCAATGGTTTGAATCTCTGAGATAGGGGCATGATGGCCATCAGGCATAGGAACTTCTGGGGTGCAAACTGGGATGTAAATGGACAGATTCCTGCATTAGATAGTCCGCAGGGTCTGACAGACCAAGAGAAATATTACACCAGAAGGGTATATTGTTCCTTGATTGGCTTTTCCTCACTTCCCCTGGCATGTGTAGGTGAGTCACATCCCCCTGGTGACTACTAAGTTGGCTGACATGACCTTTACATTAAATTCACATATCTAGAGTAGCCTTTTGATCCAGCTAACCCCAGGTTTAGATACTTTGATTACAAAAGCGCAAATCAGATTTCTGTGCCTAATGAATATTCAAGTGCTGGATATGGAAAGTCTAAGAGCAGTCTTCCCTGTACATGAACAGGCATATTAAAGGGGCTTGAAAAAAATACTGATAATTCTAAGGAGTCAGTTTCAAATTTGTTCAACCAGCCTGAATAGACTCAGAATGGGAAAAGCATTAACAATTCCAGGTATATAAAATTTCTAGCCCACACTATCAAAAATCTGGATTTTTTTTTGACATAAAGACAAATTAGATTTATTTCCATATACTCAGCAACTGAATATTCTATATAGCAGATTATTTATCTTTGTCACACACATACATAGATTTAGTTTTGAAAAAAACTTCCAAAAAAGGGTATAAGATAAACTCAAAAAATACGTCCAGCTAAATGCACAAAATGGAATCAAACACCATACCACAATGTGACACAGCCCAAACTTTGTTAAAGTCACAGGAGCCAGAAAAAATAAGCAGGCTATGAGCAAAATAGTCACACAATGATGAAATAGTACTACTACAACAGAGATGGGAATTGTGCAGGCCTCCAGATGTTAAATTGCAATTCCCACCATTCTTCACCACTGGCATTGCAGGCTGGGTCTAATGGAGATGCAGTCCAATGACTTCTGGAAGTCCACAGTGCTAGCCTTGGGATGTGAAAAATGGATTACTAGCTTTTCCTTACAGAATTTTCTCAGCACCCCTTTCCTCTCCTGTGTGATTCTGCTGGTGTTTCCTTCCTGTGTTTCTTTGGCACCTTCCCCAACAGTGCCTTCTTCTACCTCATCAGTGTCAACTAGCTCCTTACTGCTGTGGTATGCTTCTCCACTATGTTGGGATCTCTTTGTCAAGGTGGAAAGAGCCCAAAGCAGAACGCGAGGTGGCAGCAAGAATCTGCCACCACCACCCAGCAACTGGTTAGGCTGGAAAGGGAAGCAATGCTAGAAGGAAGAGAAGGAGGCCATGGCACCACTGCTGCCCTCATCACCATCACTTCCCTTTCCTGGCCAGCAAGCAGTACCACCAGACTCAGCTGGGGCTACCAGGTGGCAGGAGCACCCTACCATCACCAGCAGCCACGGCGGGCAGAGGGCTAAACTAGTTGTCACCCACCCAGAGGCATCACCTATTGTGATCTGCACACACCCCTCCCACATACACACACCCTCCTAGTGATACCCCTGCAAAACCCATTAGCCATGATGGCTAACATTTTGAAATGAAGAAACTATTTAAAACGTGCCTTTATAAGCAATCAGACAATGACTGGAATGCTGCTGGTTAGTCTCAATCTGTTCTTTAACACAAATTAACATCTAGGCAACTCTAACTGATTCAGTAATTTTACTCTCATTGGGAAAAAATAATAGAAAGTCATGGAACAACATATATGGTATTTATTTTATTTTATTTTTGATAGACATAGGGTTTTTTTGTTCTCCCCCCACCCCTGCTGACAATATGCACTGCAAGGGTAAGCAGACCTTCTTTTATGTAATCTCTCAGTTCCTCTCCTTTCCATCAAACGCAATGTAGGAAAGTTTTTGGTTCCTCAGTGGCTCTTTTCTGTGGGCAGGGCCTCTACACTCACATACCCACAGTGGTTTCCTAACCTCCTTGCAGACAGAGGAGAATGTGTGTGTTTTTCAGTCTGACTTGATAGCATAATTTGGCTTTTGTGGCTCACACCACGTAAAACAATTTGTCAAATAGGCTTACCACATCAGTCTAGTGATATCTGCCTAGAATAATGATGAAAGGCATTCTGGTTACAAAAAGAGCAATTTCTTTTTTAATAGGACATCAACAGGCAGATATATAAGCATTTGGCCTATATCCAGGTATGTTGTTGAACAACCACAAGACCCTTGTTGTCTCGGGTACCCTAGGAGAGGCTGGGGGGTCCTCAGGAACACAAGCCTTCTTTCACCCTAAGCCATTCCTGTGGAGCTTCTGAGGTCCCCTCCTCCTGCTTCTGTTGAGTGGAATGGTACATCTAGAGAGCACTACCCATTGATTTGAACCCCCCTTGAATAGCAACACAAAATGGGACATTGCTGGGATTCCATTTGTACTTTCTGTCTCTGATACTGCAGATACAAACACACAGACACCTTGGTGAGGGGTAAGACAGAGCAAAGGCACGTGAAATGAATGCAAGAGTGTAATACTTTATTCAAAGTAAGAAACTGCCATAGCAAAAGGATGCTTTTTTACTGGAAAGAACATCTTTCCTTCAAGCACATTTTAGAGTTACAAGCGGAACAGAAGGGGGTGTGAAGGGAGCGGAAAGATTGGGGCTAATGTAAAGTCGAAGGCTTTCATGGCCGGCATCAATAGTTTTTTCTGGGTTTTTCAGGCTATGTGGCCATGTTCTAGAAGAGTTTATTCCTGACATTTTGTCAGCATCTATAGCTGGCATATTTGGGCCAATGGTTTTAAAGGAAATGGAGTCTCAAGAAATTCAGGATGGAATTCTGGGTTTGGAGAGTTATGATGATATTCTAGAAAAAGACGACTTAACTATATTTGAATAAATGTAGATTGGTGTACCATACTTAATAAAAATAGGACATCCCCTGAAAATAAACCATAGTGTGTCTTCTTGAGAATAAAAAAATATAAGACAGTGTTTTATTTTCAGGGAAACATGGTAGGAGTCAGGACTCTTTTGACTAGCTTTCTCAGGTCAGACAGGAACCCTTGTTCTTGAGTTCTCTCCCTTGTGGTCACTTGCAACTTTTAATAACCTGTGCTGAGAAAGATCTTGAAATTTCATGCTTCAGCCCAGCTGGTCATCTCACTGGGCAATTGCTTTCTCGTCACCTCTGTGAAACTGACATCTATTCTAATGTAACTTAATCTCGTCACATCATTTAACTCTTTGTTACTTGGGATGGGAAGAAGGCTACTGTGCTGCTCAGAGGAAAACCCATTATCACAACTCCCCAGAATGAAGAGAATGGAGATATTCAAGGGAAGGAGGGAAGGAGAAGACATCCCATGAAAAGGGGGGAAAGCTATTGTATTAAAATGTTTTAGAAGAAGATTAAGTATTTGTAGGAAAGTATTGTGTGGAATGAATGGAATCCTTTATCACCTTTGAGGCTGAAACATAGCTATATCTCTTAATATTATTTTTCTGTTACATGCCTTCAAGTTGAATCCAGTCTATGGTGACCCTATCCCAGGCTTTCTTGACAAGATTTATTCAGAGAAGGTTTACTTTTGCCTTCTTCTGAGGTTGTGAGAGTGTGACTTGCCCAAGGTTACCCAATGGGTTCTCATGGCTGAGTGAGGATTTGAATCCTGATCTTCGAAACTCTTAGTATACCACCCAAACCACTATACCATGCAGGTCTCTTTGAATATTACTCACCTAGATAGGATTGCTCTAAACTGTTGGGAACATGCAAAATTATGGGGAACTTTCTCTCCATAATCTGTGCCACCTCATATGCCAAGTAATCCACTACACAAGGAGGGTAATTTGTTCTGCACTGTTCCTTTTCTGTAGAAATAAAGTTTGACTAGTTTTCCTTGAGTCTACCTGATTTAATAAGTAATAAAGCCACTGGAAAATAAACTTTCACTTAACACCACAATGGCTGTTTTATGTTCACACAGTAGTCAAAATGAAATGTTAACAAAATTAGTAATATGAAAGGTTTCAGTCAGAGTTTCAGAAGTATGAAATTTGGAGCAGAAAGCAGAAACAAATGTTTCTGAGGCTTACTTTTTAACACTGACTCTTAATAATTGCACTTTTACACAGCTGATAATAGTTGTTCAGCATATTGCATACTTTTGGATGCTCCTATACCTTTAATAATTTTGTAGAAGAGGGAATTTCAGCACATGTTGCTTGTTATGTGACAAGCAACATCTTAAATTCTTTCATGCAACAATTAAAAGTAAAGGAGCCTTCACCAGTTCTCAGACAACCCCAGTATTCTTCATTGCAGTAATTGTAATTACATTTTATATATTAAAAAAAATGTGATTTGGTTTGTAGACTCTACAACTTCCCCAACAACAGTTAAGCAATATTACAGAATATTGTAATATTGGATCAACATCCTATAATGGCAATGACATCCATAAATATAATTCCTTAGTACTAAGAAAAAGTAGGAACATCATAGAATAGACTCTGATTCTTTTTCACTTTTTTTTTTGCAGCAAAACTGACCTTAGACCCAAACACTGCCCACCCACACCTTTATGTGTCTGATGATCTGAAGAGTGTGAAATGGAGAGATAGGAAACAAAATGTGACTAGTAGTCAGGTGAGATTTGACGTTCTGCCCAGTGTGCTGAGCCACGAAAGCTTTACTTCTGGAAAAATCTGCTGGGAAGTTGAGGTCCTACAAGGAGGAAACTGGTGGGCTGTGGGAGTTATTAGGGAATCTGTAATTAGACATGGGGCAATTTACTTTGCACCACAAGCAGGATACTGGGCTGTCCAGTGCATTGATGGACAGTATGAGGCAATCACCGACCCTAAGAGGACAAACTTGACCTTGTGCCAACCGCTCACTAGGATCCGAGTTTCTCTGGACTATTTGGAAGGGCGGATAGCATTTTTTGATGGCAATACAGATGTCGAGATCTTCACTTTTCCCCAAATAACATTTTATGGAGAGAAGATCTATGCTTTTCTCTTGGTCTATCAGTCAAATGCTGAGCTCATGCTCCATCCCTGAAACGGAAGGATATCATGTTGGTTACACAGACCTGCTCTTTGCTTTGCTTCTTATTCATTGACAATATCCCTGAATATTCCTTGGACTCTCCTTGTTGAAAAGCTAATTTTGAAGTTCTTCAAAAGTCATGCTGACTATAAAATGAAAGCCAAAATCCTTGCTATGTATATCTTTGTTAGGCCAATACACACACCACCATCACCTGGGATAAAATTGTGTACAAACTATGGGCAGGACTACTCATGTTGTGTTGCAAAACCATGGGAGAAAAGATATTGTAAAGTGTTGGGCATTTAGGTAAATATTGTATGTAAATTGTATCTGTGTTAATGCAACATACTGTGAGGCAATGTTTTTGATTCCCAAATGGAAAGACAATCCTACTTCTTTATAACAGGGTGGGAATGATTTGGGACTCCAGATTTTATTGGACTGTATTTTCCAATATTACTAATCATTAGCTATGCTGGCTAGTGCTGCTGGAAATTGAAGTCCAACAGCTCATGAAAGGTTGCATGATTCACACCACAGATTTTCAGAGTTCTACTATGTGTGCTTTCACAAAAATAAAAGATGCCCTTTTTGTTTGTCCAGAAACAGAGCCTTCGTCTTTGTTTAGAATTGCCTGCCTCTCAGAACAGCTATGTAACACCACCCGTAATATTTTCTTCATCTTTCTCCTCAAGACCCACCTCTTCCATAAGATATTCAGCACAGTATCTGTACTTAGCAACTCTATCAGTTTCATACCACTTCAGTGGTCATGGCTGCATCTCAAGGAATCCTCAGATATAATTCTCTATTCTCTGCTAGAGAACTCTAGAGAAGTAGGCCCATTTGCTCCATATGTGGGATTGCCTTACGTGGACTTAAGCTTCCACTGATGGCAAGCCCAGGTTTT